>NC_133000.1:20082575-20385606 GCF_048564905.1 Vicugna pacos | reverse complement strand
GCCTGGTCGCTGATAGTGGCATCGGACAGGATGGTGTCAGCTTTGCCGAGAGCCTCACCACGGAGATAATGACGTCGGCGATGATGAATGTCGGACATGCTGTTAGCAGGTGAGTTTCACGTTTCTTTTGGGTCTCATGATAAAGTGAAGAGTTAACTTGATCTTTTAAGTCTTAGGTCCTTTTCAGAGAGATGAATATTTTTTAATCCTAAATTAACAAAAAATATTCCCTGCTGTATTAGTATATTGTTTTGTGTCCTACACATTACTTTTTTTTTTAATTTTCAGTTTTTTTAAATACCTCTATTGTGGTATAATTCCTGTGCAGTAAACTATACATATTTCAGATGTATAATTTGATGGATTCTGATAGACATGTACACATATGAAACCACCACCACAATCAAGATAGCTAACATTTCCATCACTCTCCAAGAGGTGCAAGTTTCAAGCCCCTGATTTATCCCTTCCCGCCCCCTTTACCCCTGGGTAACCATAAGTTTGTTTTCTACGTCTGTGAATCTGTTTCTGTTTTGTAGATAAGTTCATTTGTGTCTTTTTTTTTTTTTTTTAGATTTCACATATAAGTGATATCATATGATATTTTTCTTTTTCTTTCTGGCTTATTTCACTTCGAATGACAATCTCCAGGTCCATCCATGTTGCAGCAAATGGCATTATTTTATTCTTTTTTATGGCTGAGTAGTATTCCATTGTGTGTATATACACCACATCTTTATCCAGTCACCTGTCAGTGGACATTTAGGTTGGGTCCATGTCTTGGCTATTGTAAATAGTGCTGCTGTAATTATTGAGGTGTATACATCTTTTCAAATTGTATTTTTCTCTGGATATATGTCCAGGAGTGGGATTGCTGGATCATATGGTAACTCTATCCTTAGTTTTCTAAGGAACCTCCATACTGTCCTCCATAGTGACTGCACTGATTTACATTCCCACAACAGTGTCCTACATGCTACTTCCATAGACATCGTCTCATTATCCCACGACAACCCTTTGAGGGAAGGTGTTAACCATTTCCCGAGCTAGAAGGTGAGGCTTACAGGGGGTAGTCACCTTGCCCAAGTTCACAAAACTATGAAATAGCCAAAGTTGAATCAAAGGAAATAGCTGGAGAATTTTATACAGCAAGTATTGAGTGTTACCATGTTAATTCACTACTCTGAGATTGAAGTTTTATTTCTGTTCACGGAGGTAAGTTTTCTTATAAACAACATAACTTAACCGCACTGCAATTTAGAAAGCAAAAAATCCTCCAGATACTTCCACTCTTTGTGGGCCATCATCTAAAAGGCATTTCTTTCTGAGAGTCCTGCAGTGTTCTGTTCTTCAGTAACTGTCTTGTTCTCTGTGATTCTAACACTTCAGTTAGGATTTTCACTTTTAACCTTCTTTCTCCCTGGGAAAAACATCAGGACCAACTTGTGTTACTGGTTTGTAGGATTATTTTTGTTAGTTTCATGGAAAGAGAAAATTCCTTGACTTCAGGTAGAATTTAATTGAGTTACATGATCCCTCAGATTTTTTAGTAGCTTTTGTCAAAGCCATGACAAGCATCTAACGTTTTCTTAGCCATCTTTTTTTTTTGAAGTATAATAATTTATAATGTTGTGTTAATTTCTGGTATACAGCATAGTGATTCAGTTTTATATGTATATAAATTCCTTTTCAGGTATATATATATATTTATTCCTTTTTATATTATTTTTCATTATATACCATTACAAGATATTGGATCTAGATCCCTGAGCTATATAGTAGGACTTTTTGTTTATCTGTTTTATATATAGTAGTTAGTATCTGCAAATCCTGAACTTCCAGTTTTTCCCTCTGCATCCTCTTTCTTAAAATAGAGAGATGCAGGGAGTTAGTGCTGGTGGCCGCAGTGGGCACAGCAGGTGGGGATGGAGCACAGGCAGCAGGGAAGCAGCCCTGACAAAGTAACATTTGAGCAAACAGCCAGAGGTGGAGAGAGAATGAGTTAAGTGGGAATCGGGGGGACGTGGGTTCCAGGCACAGGGGTGGGACTGTGCGTGTTGGGACAACAGCAGAGAGGCTTGTGTGGCTCAAGCGAGTGAGCTGGGAGAGGAGTGGGTAAGTGGAAGTGATGAGAGACTGTCACACCAGATGTATGTTTTGAGGATTTGGACTCTTATTTTGATTGATGCGAAGCCACTAGAAGGTTTAGATGGGAAGACTCAACATTTTCCCTCTTTATGTTTAAAATGTGAGGCAAGATAGGGGTACTGGATTAGGAGATACAAACTAATATGTATAAAACAAACAGTAAGGATGTATTGTACAGCACAGGGAAATAAATAGAGCCATTATTTTGTAATAACTTTAGATGGAGTATAATCTATAAAAATACTGACTCACTATACTGTACACCTGAAACTAATATTATAAATCAACTATATACTTCAATAAAAAAATTAAAATGCCATTTTAAACTGTTAGTTGAGAATAAAATGTAGAGGGGCAAATACAGTCATTGCCCATTGAATACCCTTTCTTGTGAAGATGGAATCAAAATACAAATGTCTTTTCATTGAGAAAGAAATGAGAAGGGTTATGGTCCATGCTCAAAATCTTGAAGAGATTTGGCTAGTTCGACTATAAGCTTGATTTGACAGCACTAGAATTCCTTGAACTACTTTTTGTTCTTAAAGCCAGGAAAGGGGCATTTTTTAATACAAATAAAAGTACTGTCTTACAAAGAAGATGATAAACTTAGGAACTTGTGTTCCTTCATAGTGGTCCCAGGTGAAAATATGAACTGCTTTAAAGAGAGTTTAAATAAATGATGCACTTGGGATGGGTCCATAATGATGAACAAAGTAAGTTAGGGATGTCATTGGGTCCCTCAGTTAACCTTGAAATGAACATGCTCTCCTGCAAAGTCTCTTTAGTAGCAGACAACAACGGCAAAAAAAAAAGGTTAGATGGACCACTGGTCTGACTCTGAATATCATTTCTTGTTTTTGTCGTCTTTATCATCAAATGGATAGTCTTATAATTCAGAATTTGATGCTGTTGGATTGACTGTTTTTCTTTCTTTCCTTTTTTTTTTTTTAAGCCCAAAAGAAATAGAAGACTTTCAGTCATCTGAGTCTTTTGGTAGCCAGCAGATGAATCTCAGTATTGGTGATGACAGCACGGGTAGCTGGTCCAACTTAAGCTTTGAAGACGAGCACCAGGATGAGAGCAGTAGTTTTCATCACCTAAGTGAGAGGTAACTGCGATTTTGCACGTGATTGCCTGGCTCAGATACTCAGACCTCTGAAGGGAGCTAAATTTACATGGATGATTTTAAAATTTTGAATTTGAAAATCTGCCATTATTTTCAAAGTATATTTTATTATTCACAATATAGATCTCATGGTTTTGACATGTATTAAATATAGCCATTAGCTGAGCTGATTTGGCAATAGTTGATTTGAAAACTATTTCATACATTCGATTTCATACCCTTTAAACTTTACCTGGACTTCTCATCACTTTAAAGAGGGTACTTTTGTTTTTTTCGTTAAAGGATAGGGAAGAGAACGGTTAAGCTCTAAACGGCATCAAAATGGCCCTTTAGTTTTCTTGATAGGAGTCAACGTAGTATCCTTTTGGGGAGGAAGGATTCCTTACTTGTCCTGCTATTCAGGAACGAAATGACCTGAGCATTTTTACTTGAATGACCGAAAATACATAAACTCATTACAAAAATATGGTGTTGTACAGCAGAAGGCTCTTCATAGATCATTTTCTTAGTTAACTTTGTTCATGAAACCAGTTTGGGGAAATATTTTATTAGTTATGATACAGTTATTTCTTATATTCTTAACTCTGTAAAGGCCTTCCTGTCTAACCTATAAAATGCCCTGAAATCTTTATCCACATTAAGTGATAATTGGAAATAATGGATACCACCCATAGCTGAACCTAGGGAGAGAAAAGGGTTCTCAGCATACATACATCCAGGTTTGGGCATGTGTGGAAAAGGCCCTATGTGGTTTCAGTTGAACGGAGCCCTTGGAGTTGACTTAGCAGGATGGGGCAGTGAGCAGACCACTGGAAGAGGGGATGAGGACATACAAGGAAATGACTTGTCATTGGTTAGGACATAGCATCTCAGAGTATTTCATTTGATGTTTGGATGAACCAGTGAGTATTAATATTCTTATAAAGTAACTGTTTTGTCATAGTTTCTTAAAATGTGATGTAAACTCCCAATATTTTACAAAATCTAAATCCAAAAACGGCAGTCTTTAAAACCGGTAGCAGGAAGTAATGTCACGAATCACATTTAGCCCTTCCCATAACTCTAGAGTAGAATATTAGCGCTTGAATGCTCATCTGATCTTTGAGAAACAGGCCCTAGCATTTCAGTAAGGGTTGGCATTGTTGCTTACGGAATCCTGAGGTTACAGTCAGAGAACTGAGGATAGAGACGGATGGCCTTAAGAGGACTGTAGCCAGTCGAACAACTCTATACGGAATGTTTTCTAACTTGATGAAAAGAGGGAGGTGTCTGGTAGGATCTGTGCTTGGTTCTTCCTCTTGGACATTATTTTATTAGTGATGCAGAACACTTAATATTTGTAAGTGACTCAAAACAAAAATGACAAGATAATCCCATTAGCAGAACCAGGGTTCAAAAAGAATCAGACTGAGGCTACACTTACTATGCTTAACAGGGGCAAATGACTTTAGGTTCAGAAGATCCATTATTTGAATTTCAGGAGGGGCAAACCTGACTTGATAGCATTTTGTCAGAAAAACACCTGTGGTTTTAATTGACCGTAGTCTTCATAAGAACTAATGATGCTGTGTGGAATTAAGGTTTAGGCACAAAGAGAAAGTTCGTGGGGCTCCTCCAGGGCTGGTGGTGTGCTGACCTCACAGATTAAGACCCACTGGTCACTGAAGGGTCCCAGGAATCTGCAGGCTGGATAAGTGCTCAGATTTTAAAGCAGATAATTCGGAGTCCATGCTTAAAATGCATGGTTTTACATGTTTTGTCTTTTGATGCCATCTGCAGTAGGAACTGTGATTTTTGGTACAGAGATCAAGATAGGAGATAGAAGACCTCCTGGTTTGGACACACCTTGCACTTTTACTCTTAAGGACGAGGTTCAGGACAGGGCAACAGTCAGTTAAAAAAGAAATAATAATACCAAGTTTTCACACGTGTTTAGGAGGAATGTATAATTATTTGGTCAGAAAGAGAACTTGGTCGCTATACGAATCTTTTAAGTATTTTGGGCAGGCTGTGAATTTCTTGAAAGTTGCATAGTAGATTAGTAAGTGTGGGGCCAGATTTGCAGAATTTCTTTCGATAATTTTTATGAAATGTGTCACAACTGAAATTAGTCTTCATATGGCTGAGAGACACAATAAAGAATGTTAGTCCTTTACCACCAATGATTTGAGGTACACCTGTCCTAGACACAGGGACATAGGAAGTAGGAGAAGACAAAATGATGGAAGCAGGGCATATATTCAAGACTGAAATGTGAAGACTGTCAGGTGAAGATATTAAGCTGTTTTATGTTTGGGTTACTCTCGGATGGTCACACCTCCCAGTTTGCTCGGGACAGTCCTGGGTCCTTCTGTTGTTCTGGTGAAATTACTAACGGTGACTTCTGTCATTTTCAAAGTATAGTTAAATGGAAAATTATAGTTAGAAGTTAGAAGTGACATTTTATAAGTAACGGACTTCACATCTGACCCATTTTGAGGGGCCAAAGGGATTGGCCCCTCAGAGAGATTAGCTAGAGGTAGTTTGAATTTTTAGTCTCTACGTTTTTTAGGTGTTATTTCCTTTCATATTCACATAATAAATAGGTGATAGGCTTTTATAGATTAAATGGAAGAATCATTATTGTCATTAGGAAATGGGTAAGAATTTTAATTTTGTAATTTTTTGTTTGTTTGTTTGTTTAGAGAATCATTCTATTAGTAGAAGTAAATACAGTGTTTGAGGTCACTAATTTTCTCTTTCTCTTTGGCTCACAGCTGTCTGTCCATTCTGTATTTCCATAGTTTCTCATTTTGGGTCTGTCTGGCAACAGACTACATGGGCAGAACTCTGGTTGGTTTAATGTATTTTAATAGAGCTACATTTGTTTGAACATCATGTTGAAAAGACACTGATCAGTTTTAACTTTTATTCTCTAATGCGTTGTGCTTTGTGACAGTTTGAATGTGCCAGAGTTAATATGGATATGTTAATTATTGAGATGGCCTGGGAACTGTTTCGAACTTTGAAATAATCATCTCCCTTTTTTGGTAACCTGGTCAAAATTTACAGAATTTGCACAGAAGATGGTTTTATGTTAATTCATTTTTAAAACTAAAATTTTGGTTTGCATAAATATTTTATAATTTTCTAGCCTTATATGGGGAAATATAGCTGCTTATCACTGCAAACTAATGTGCTTACTAATTATTTTAATGATTAGAATTTTAAAAAATTGCATGTGTAGACTTTAATCTGAAAAACTGAATTTTGTTTTGTTTCTGAACTCAGTTGCTTTTTTTTTTTATCGCCTTGCTGCACTTGTAGAACATAGTTGCTTTCTTCTTTTGATTAGGTTGTGTGAGTTTTCTGTGTGGTGTTAGTGATCGGACAAGTGTAATGCTTGATTAGATCTTGCTTATTCAATGTTCTGAAGATGATGTATATTATTTGCCACTTACTGAATTATACATAAGTGTGAAATGAAGGTAATTAACATAATAAGAGTATTTTAAAATCAGAAAACATCTTTTCTCCAGGTTTCTAACAAGAAACGGTCTGTTTGGGACTATGTTTCTGTCTGTGTCTGCCATCTCATCCTCTCCCACACCCCAGAGAATCTTAACCTGTGGTGTTTTGTTATTAAACTTCATCCAAACTGAAGAGAATTGGCTTTTTACAAATTATATCCCGAGCTTTGCCATAGACATTAACTTCATTGTGAAACTTCTTACTTCAGTGCGTTCATTCACTGTCCTAAAAGTCACTCCGTTGTCTTAATCTGTGAAATAAATATAAACTTAGGATAGTTTTCGTGAACCTCTGTGGACAAGGAAGAACGCTCCCAAATCTCCGAAGCTGTCCAGCCCTCTTGTGCCGTAGCAGCAGTGGTCTCTTTCCGTAACGCCACGGACGCTGCACCCAGCATGGCAGCTTCAGAACGTCCGCAGTGATCACTGACAGACGCTGTTCTGAGGAAAACCAGGGTCTCCTTCCCCGTTCACCTTCTAGTTCAGCTCTGTTCTTTTCTTCTTCTGGCAGTAATGGTAACAGCAGTAGCTGGAGCAGTCTTGGTTTAGAAGGAGATTTGTATGAGGACAATTTATCCTTTCCAACATCAGACAGGTTGGTCCAGTCCAGAAACCTAAGCACTGATGAGTCTTTCACCGCTAATGCATGACGTCATAGCCTTAAAGAATGTGGGTTTCAGTGCCGATTTGTATCAACCTGCTTTTCTCCTGTATTTTGACATGATTCTGCTTGATAAATTTACATCTAATGAAAAAATTCAACTCTGCTAAGATGTGACTGACACCTGACTGCAGATGTTACTTCGATGCATGTGTTGCACTGCTTGCTTTTTCTCATCCTACCGATTACTATTTCATGAAAAAGAGCTTGCTTCCTACAGAATTTCTGTTGTTTCGGTTTTTTGTTTTTGTATATAGTTTTATTTCACTTGCAAGAAAGGTGCAGGAAAAAATGTTCTCACTATGTTAAAAATATATATAAATGGCATCAGCAGAAGCATTAATAAATAATTATTCATGGCATTGTGTGATACTCAAATGCTGTGTTATCTAAAACCAAATTAGAATATTTTGGCTTTAAATTATTTTAAATTAAATTTTATTATGTAATTGTCTTGGCGCTCTGTATATCATGGTCAGGTGGAACTTCTCAGTTATTGATAACTTAACCTTTAGGCACCATTTGTAATTGAGATTTTTAACATGAAATGGTGTGAGAAGCAAAGCTTCCCTTTTTATTGTTTTCTCCCCCTTTTAAATGTCATATGTCATATTGTAACATTCATTATTTACCACATTTTAAGAATTGATTTCAATACCATTATTAATTAAAGCTTTATTTTTTATTTTTTTTATTTTTTTAACTACTGCTGCTACTTCATTTGAAAAGTGATGGTCCGGATGACAAAGACGAAGAGCATGAGGATGATGCAGAAGGTAACTGACAATTTGTTCTCCAAAGTGTGTGTGTGTTTTTTGTGTAAGTTTCTTTAGAAGAGTCTTTAATGTTTGTACTTGTGCATTACATACCAATCAGGGTATTCTTGAACTAATCTATCGAGTGTCAGATCCTTTGCTGAGCAGTTTGTGCTATTTGATTGCTAAACTTCTGAAGTGCTCATCAGTGTGAAAACTGAACTACTTTAAAAGAATGATTCATTTATTTGAGAGAGAAATTTATGATAATCTCTATGTAATTATCTTTTTCAAAATATAAAATTCTTGCTTACATTATGAGATAAAATGTATTATAATTATCACATGTCATAGTTTTTTCCCTTCCAAACAAGTAATTATTAGAATTAGTGTTTGATGTCAAGCTTACATAGATCAGTGAGTAAGAATAAAAAGATAATTTAAAATCAATTTTTTCTTCCCTCCATTCCAATCTTACACTCACACAAACTTGAAGAAAATAGTCAGTTCTTCCTTTAATAAACATAGTTCCAAATATGTAAATACTAGGTACTGTTGGTCACAGAGTTCTGGATCATGATTTGTAATCCTTAATTCAAATATATTAGAATGTCTTGAGGGAATCTCAGAAACTGTTCATGTTGAAGCTGAGTTTTCATTGTGTTTAGATGATTGTTGAATTTTTTTCCCCAAAATCTTATTTTTCCCTAATTCTGAAAATACCAATGTCTTCTGTAGAGTGGCACATAAGAATATTGACGTTGTTTCAGACATTTGCTTTTGAACCAGTGATTTTTAAAAATCATCTCTTTAGAAATAGGCAAATAGAAAATTGCCAAAACAAATTTCTTAAAATGTACTTTATGACACTTGAGTTTCCAATCAATTTTATCATCAACTGTATTTTTCTTGTTTACGAAAGTCGTGTTCCAATTTTTGAGCCAAAACTCCTCAGACCGAAGATTATTATTATTTTTTTTAGTTCTAATGCCTCTGCTTAGTAGTCATTCTTCATATAGGATTTCTAGAAATAAGTTTTTCTTATTAGGTGTAAAGTAGGGATAGGGCAATATTTTTCGAGTTATGGATAAGCTAAGTGATAGTTGTTTTATTTTTATTGACTGAAAAATGTTGACTTTGTCCAGAAAAGTTGTATATTTTTTCCCAAGTAATACTTGTAAGCAAAGTTTTTCCAAAGGCTGTACATGGCATAAGTGCAGGTGGTGATTATTTTCTCTGATAAACTAGTTGTTACTTAACTAACTTTACTGAGGAATGATTAAAAGATAATACAAGTTAATCTAAATATGAAATTCACTTTAAAAAGTTTATGCTTTTACCACTAGCAAGGCTATTCAGAATTTTTTTTTCTAAGTGGGTATAAACTGGGAGATTAATTATATGTAGATATGTCATTACTCAGCTTTTGAAATTATAGTTATCTTTCATTATATAGAAAATTGTAGCCAACTTTCAAATATGTTAAATTAGAAATCGGTGAATTAGCAGATAGAGTGATGTGGATTTACAAGAGATTCAAAATTATGGAAATCTTAAGGCAACACACGTCATTCGTTACTGTTGCTGTGGGTAGTCGCAGGATGTCTGTTCCTTCCCTTTTCATTAGTGTTGAGTCACCTTTGAAGAGAGAGGTCACTCTCATAGGCCAGGCAACCAGGAACCCTGAACTGAGAAATCCAGTCCAGAGAAACCTGGGGGTGACTTAGCCTGCAGCCCCCTGACCTCTGCAGATTTACAAAATGTTCCAGAGATTACGTCTGTTGCCATCTTGCACCAGATTCATTTTTGATTGAGAGTCAGAGGGAGAGAGGAAGGAAACGATAATATGTTTATTTTAAGAGAATAATATCGACCAGTTTTTTTAAATGAGAAGTTAGGGGCCAATACAGATCCAAAAAGTGATTAGGAGTGGTCTAGAATGCCCTGCAAACCGTAAAAAAAGAATCAGGGAGCTTCACCAACAAACGTCCTTTACTGGTGCAGGCGGGCACTGTGTCTGCCAGCGGGCCCCGCTGCTCGCCTCCTGGGGCGGGGGACCCAGATCTCAGCACCGCTTGCTGCTCAGCCATCACTAAACAGCAGAGTTAAACACATGATACTGGCCCACAGGTCATCAGTTTTATAGTCAACAGGGATTCATGTTTTTTTAATGTTGAAAACATAATTTTCATTGAAAAAAGTAAGAACACATCTTACTTATAATACAGGATATACCACAAAATTCCCTGGTTTGGCTTTGGGATGTAAATGAGTTTGTATGTGAGTTTGTTTTTTTTTTTTTCGTGTTTCCTAAAGAGTGAAGTGATTAAGAGCATGGCATGGAGCCAGACTGCCTGTGTTTATGTCCTGGCTCAGCGCCTTCCCAACTGTAAGACTCTGGATCTGTCTCTGCCTCAGATCCTTCACCTATAAAACGGAGGTGATTATAGTTCCCTCCTCATAGGGTGTTCGTGAGGATTAAAGGAGTTTGTGCATCTAAAGAGCTGCGGACAGTACTTACGACATAATATGTGCGTGCCGTACAAGTGTTCAGTGCTACTGCTTTTCCTCTTAGTTCAGAAAGCTTTTCTTAAAGCCCATTTAATGTATTTATTTGAGGTTTTTATTTGTGTTTCATTTATATTTTGATTGTAATTGTAGCTTTTTAGTTTTATTTTCTCTTGCTTCACCTGTAGATTACATTTTGACACAAATTATGGCATTTGTGAATTGCCACTTGAATTCAGTGCCTCTGAATAGTTTTGCATTTGTGCTGTCACAAATGATCAAAGCCATTCCTCTGTCTGAGTATAATGTTGTCCTTTCAGAGAAATGCTTTAGTTGATGTTACAGTACTTTTAAGAAAAGATGAATTTTTTCCCCAGAATTCCTCGGAATCTTAAGACGTGGAAAATATCCATCTATCCTTGGAAACCAGTGTATCGAGAGTTGAACTGATGAGTTTCACTTCATATTGTTTCAATTTAAATACTAGGTTTGGAGCAAGATGGGAAGACTCTGCTAGTTGCGAACGTTGACCTGGAGCCGTGCACGGTAGACCCCCAGCTGAGGATCACTCTTCAGTGGCTCGTTGCCTCTGAGGCCGAAGTTGCAGAACTTTATTTTCATGACTCAGCAAAGAAGGAGTTTATACAAGTGAGTACCTGCCTTTTAGGGTGTTGTGAGGATGCCGGATGTGATGTTCTGGGTCACGCGGTTGATCTAATAAGATGCCCGTTGATAGAAGGTAGGTAAATGCTTGGGTGGTGGAGTCCCCAGTGTTTGGGCTCAGATATCAGCGCTGCTGCTCTCTAGCAACGTAACCTTGGGCAAGTTCACCGGCCTCAGTCTCCTTATCTACACTGTGGAGATGAGTATAGCATTTACCTTGCAGGGCTTTGTGAGGATTAAATATAATACTGTAAAAAAAAAAATTCCTCTAGTGCCTGGCACATCCTGAGTTCTCAAAAGTTAGATGCCTTTAATAAACATTTTGTGAGTTCATATGAAAAGACTGAGTTATTATACTTTGTAGTTAATTGGTTCATAATTATCCCTAGTCATTAGTATGTCTCTTTCTCTGTTAATCCAATCTCATGCATAAGCAAAAGCCAATAAAAGCTTAAGCATTTAATAAGGGACAGTGGTTCACTTTGAATATTTAATAGGATTCTAATAATAAAACATTCAAATTAGATACACCAGTAGGATATGTTTATTGAGAACTTACTATGTGCCAATTACTTTGTTAGTCAAGATTTTTAGTTTACAGTCTTAAGGTTTTTTTTATCCAAGAATTTTCCTTATCAGAACTTTGCTTTAATCTATATAGAATATAGAGTAGTCCAAAGAATAAGCAATATAAAATGATCAATAATAAAAAAAGGAATAGTCAAGTTATTCTTGATTCCTCGTTCAGAATTTACAAAGATGTTGTTGAAAGTAGTATGTGAAAAAGATACTATGTAAAGCATTTTGTTTTACTTTGCTGTTTGTGTTTAGTTATTCTTTTTAAATTTTTCCAGTACAGATTGCTGTTCTGAGGCAGAAGGAGACAATAAGACAGAAAGGGATGCTCAGGAAATGACTTGTCAAGGAGGAAGAGTGGGTAGGGGAAGTATTAGAACTGACCTTAGAGAGGCGGACGTTTTCAAGTCATTTAGTGTTGGATAAACTGAGGGCTAAGGAGGCTGATGATGGCACCGAGGATGAGTGCGATGAACATTCTCGCAGTTCCTCAAAAAGCTAACCACAGCATCATCACATAACCCAGCAATTCCATACCTAGGTATTTACCCAAGAGGAATGAAAACGTACGTCCATGGCAGTTTATTCACAATAGGCCAAAAGTGGAAACATCCTACATGTCCATTAACTGATGAATGGTTGAATAAAATGTGGTGTATCCGTGCGGTGGAATGTTATCTGTCACTAAAAAGAAATGAGGCAGAGACACACTGCACCACATGGGAACCTTGGACTCGTTATGCTAAGTGAAAGAAGCCGGTCACAAAAGACCAGATGTTTTATGATTCCCTTTACGTGAAATGACCAAAGTAGGCAAACCTATGGAGGTTGAAAGTAGATTAGTGATTGCCTAGAGGCGAGGGGGGTGGGAGGAATGGGGCGTGATTACTAATGGGGGTTTTTTTTTTTGGTGTGATAAAAATGTCCCACTGTCGATTGTGGTCATGGTTGCATTCAAGTCTGTGAATATACCAAAGGCTATTGACTGGTGTACTTTAAATGGGTGAACTGTATGGTATGTGAGTTATATCACAATAAAGCTACTTTTAAGAAGGTTAAGCATTCTATATAGCAAAAAATTAATTTTTACAGAACTAATTAGAGAAAAATGAAGACATATTCTGATTGGTGATGATAGTTTATTTAACCTTTATTTACTTTTTAAACAAATTGACATATAACATTTTAGCTTCAGGTGCACAATGTAGTGATTCGATATATGTATATATTGTGAAGTATATACAAATATACACCACAATATTTATTTACTTTTTGTTTGTTTGTTTTTGTTTTTTTGAAATGTTAACATTTCTTAACTTAGAAAACCACATTTCCATTGAGGCTAAATTGCATGTTCCAGGACAAAACCCACACTATATGTTGTGGAAGGCACATCCTTTTATTAAGTTTGACGTCTTTATTATTTTATGCTTCCCATTGAGGGTGTGGCAGATGTATTTAATCAGGTTAAGAATTTCGTGCAGAAATGTAGCCTCTACACCCACACAGCCTGTCCGCTGGGTGAGGTTTGTGGAGTTCTGTGTCCAGCAATCCCAAAGCGTCCTTCTGTGGAAGAGTGTTACTTGTAAAGGCCAGGAAAGGAAGAATGTTTAATTTGGGTAAAGGGTGGTGGTTTAGAGGAGAAGAGTTTGTTTTAACTGGCAAATAATATTCTACTGCAAATAGCAGAATTCTTAGCTTTATCTGATAATAAAAATAAAAATGAAAACTTGACTGTTACTAAATTGTCTTTGGTTACTTTTTGATGTATCTGTCTTCCTAGCTTTCAAAACGATTGCAAGAAAAAGGCTGGAAAGTGGGAGATGTCCTCCAGGCTGTGCTTAAATACTACGAGGTGATGGAGAAGACTTCCAGCGAGGAGAAACGCAAGTCCCTGTTTGATTGGCTCTTGGAAAATGCATAGAACAAACTCCAAACAAGAATATTTTATTATTTGTTTTGGGAGAGGAAGAAACAGATAAAGATGCGTAGGGTAATATTTGAATGGTGAATATTAACATTTAAAGTGAATCTGGAGGAAAGTAAATGTAGCTTTTTAAGTGCATTGTGTCATCACACGGTGTATATAGTCCATATTTTTGGAATCTGTCAAATGTTATCTTCATTTATTCTTCTGTACACATGTGTAGTGTGTTAAGACCCTGAGAACATGTATTTGGAAGAAATTCTAACCATGAGGCTTTCAGGGACATTGACTGACGGCATTCTTTTTGCATCCAAATTGTGCTGCTAGAAATTGCACTGAGGTGGCTGAGGGTGGATTCCAGGGATAAAGAGTTATAATTTTGCTCCTTTGCAAGCAGATGGTATCCTATTAATAAGTAAATTGACATCAAAAAATAGCATTGAGGCTAATTTTTTTTCCTGATTTTTTTGTCCTATTTTTAAAGGGTCAATTTTATTTTCGTAGTTCAGCTATTGGTAGCTTTTGGAATCCCCCAAGCTATTTAATTTCTTAGAAGCATTAGTATTTTAGGTTTCTATAAATCCTGTGATAGTTTCCCCAGCCTTTCGTCAAATGACATTATTTGCTAATGTCGCCAACTGTTCTGGCATGAAAGCGAGTGTGTGCACGTGTGTGTGTGTGTGTGTGTGTGTGTAAAGGAGAGCTTTAACCTTGCTAGTGCGTGGTGCCCTCTTTTATTTTACTCTTTTCTTGGTTAGAAACCCACTGTTAACATTAAAAAGGTGCTTTAAAATAAAATGTCTATAAAGATTGTGCAGTAAGAATTTTTATTTTTATTTTTTTGACTATTTTGGGTCCCCAGTTTATCCTATAAATGAGAACCTTTCTTTAAAGGCACTTTGTGATTTTTCCAAAGACATTCTGGATCTGTTCGGCTGCTCAATCTTCATGTTGAAATTTTAAAAATCAACGTAAATTTGAAAATTCATTTAGAGGAGCCCAGTAATGATTCTCATTGTTGGAATTTTGGAAAAAACAAAAAACAAATTCCACTTTAAGCAAAGATAAACTTTGTCTAGAAAAAAAATGAGACTCCCCCACCCCCTTCCCCAATAAAATGCACCTGCTCTGTTTTGTAAAGTCCTCTGATGGGATCTTTCTGGGCCCCGTGTTTTCTGCGTGTCTTTAGTAACTGCAGGTTGACTTGAATAGAGAACCAGGCTTGTGTCATGGTTTTGTACGTGAGGGTGTATGTGTAAGTTTTTGGTTCTTCCATTAGCAGATTTTGTAATCTGGAGTAAATCACTTTTTGTTGGAGGCTTTGGTTTTGTTCCGTTACTTTCCCTTTTTTTCCTGAGTACTGACTATTCCAGAAGCTACACAAACGTTAGAAGACATAGCACCTGCCAGGGGACAAAGAGGAAGAGAACTTACGTTAATTTGAATTAATAATTATGGTAGAGAAATTATTTTATTGCTTTTGAAGAAATTTGCTTTTTGAGGGAAAAAAATGCCAAAAATCTATTTAAGTATCTTGCGGTTACATCGTGAGCTTTGGTTTTTCTCAATTTAAGATAAAGCAATTGAGCAGGCCTTAAGAAGAAATTTTCCTAAAATTTCTTCAGGTATTTTTTAAGGTGGAGAAATGCAGGAAGGATATATATATATATATAACCAGAATTGATTCTGCCTTTAACTTCTCAGAATGTGAGATGCAGTGGCCCTGGACCGGGTTTTTAAATGTCAGGAACTGGGTCGTTACAACATGGATGAATGGATTATTAAGTTTAGATTAAGGTTTTACAAATACGTATCTATCACGTTGTGTTTAGTCACTTCAGCATACGTATGGGTTTGACTAACAGCAAAACTGAGTTCTGCATTTCTTTTAAACTAAAGTGACAGTGTGTTAGCTCTGTAAAACTTTCTGTACTTGAAGGTGTTGAGTGTTTATTTCTCTCCCAGTGATAATCATTCTGAGGTAAGGTTGTCCTCATGTCTTTGTTTTCTTTGCCTTTTCTGGAGCTGGGCTGGATTCAGAGTTCCCTCATGACAGACCAGTCATTAGATGCTTGCGTGCGTAGCACTGGTCCCACTGGAACTCCACCCTCGTTTCAGTTCAGTGCAGAGGAGTGGAGAAAAATACTGAGTATTGGCAGACGTGCAAGGAAGCGTGAGTTAAGCTTCCTTTTATAGAGAGAAAACATTTGAGTTTAGAGCAGTATCTTTAATCAAGAACAGTCTAAATTTAACTTTCTGTAAAGGCACTTTGTGATTTTTCCAAAGACATTCTGGATCTGTTTGGTTACTCAGTCTTTAGAACAGCTCTGTCGGTTGAGGCCAACTCTGTCTTATTTTATTAAAAATCTACTTGACACAGTTTTATTACGACATTGTAATACTGCCATTCTGCACACTTTGGCCTTTATGAAATATCATGTCTTACTCAGAACTGTTAACATTGCAATGTGCTTTGGGTTGAATTCTCTGTTTATCAGTTTCAGAACCATCAGGATCTGTAAAAAGAAAGTGAAGGAGGAGGGGGGTTTTTAGAACATTGTTTCAGACTGAAATGGGGCAATTCTTTCGCATTCTTCTTTTCCCAAGCCAAGTTTAAATCACATTTATATTTTGGGTATTATTAATTTTGATTTTGAAAATATTTCCTGAAGGAATAATTCATTTATAAATCACAGAAGAAAATTACAGTATGATTTTGATACAATTTAATGGCATAATAAAATCTTTGAGAATATTCACTCAGTGAATATATGTGATGAACCTCTTCATATTTTGAAAACTGTTCCACTGACCCTTATGAATATTTAATATGAATTAATTCGGTTATAATACTTTCACTTTGCTTATATGAGGGTTTTATTTTGCTGGTGGGAGAGGTTAATTACTTATTAAATGCCCGACGTATAAAGTGAAAGATAGTTTACCCACGTGACTTTGACATCAGTGCATGTCCCCCAGGTGCAGAGTTTAACCTTGGCTCTTCATCAGAGTCCAGACTCAGATGTCTTCTTAGTTAAATATTTAGCAAATGTTATTCTTCCACAATTAAAATGATCAACTTCCCACCAGCCTGTTGCTTTAAATTTTATGTTTTTTTCCAAAGGAATCTTTCCACAGAATTTTTAAAAAAACAATGCACCCAGGGTGTAGGGAGAATACTTACCAGTTAAAACCCCGCCTCCTGTCACCAGCACAAGAGAATTAGAGTTTCCGTGGGGATTACAAAATTGTACTAAAATGAAATGCGCTTTTTCCTCATTGTTCGCAAAAGACCCTACACACCTTTACTCACGCGCTGTATTCCTGCTCTGAAGATGCAAATACAGTGTTAGTCACTCTTGTCACTTTATTTATTTATTTTTTTTTTACCATCCATGCACATTCCTTTCACATGGGCAGAATTGTAGTTCTAGAAGCTCATTGTTTTGTTTTTGTTGTAATGTTTGAATGCTGTTTAATATCAGGTTTTACTGTTGCTGGATTTGCTACCTTTGGTTGCTTGTGCAGTGTTAAAAGTTAATTCACATTCTTGTTTAATATACCAGATATATAGCAAAAGCAGCTTTGAATAATTGTAGCTGTTTATTTGACTGTGCTGAATTAATACAGTAAGATCTTGTATAGCAGTAACTTTTTTTTTTTTTTGCTTTTCAGTAATTTAATATGTTCATTTACCAAAATATGAACTTCAGGATGCACTAAAATTTTGTTTCAGCCGTGGCTCAAAATAAACATTTCAGAAATTACTTTTGTAATAATTTGCAATGAATTGTTCTGTTACCTTTTTTCAATTCCTTAAGTTTGTGATCTTTCTCTCCCAACTAAGAATTCTCCAATAAACTCAAGATGTCTGGCCTTGGTTTTCTTTCTCTAATGTCTTGCTAACATACTCAGGACTGAACTAAAACAAAGGCATATAACTAGAGATGCTGTGATGAAAGACACGTTGAGCAATTTCAGTGCTTCCAAGGTGGTTTTCAAGAAGAGGAGTTAGGAGTATTTTTAATTGGATCCTGGATCCTAACTTCTTATTCAGGTACCTCTGAATGCTGACTTGAAAGTGACTTGAGAGGCTATTTGCCCAATCTGTTTCGGATTTTAGTGCAAAGTAGAATATTGTGATTGCCTTGAATATGAGCACGTTAGAAAATTCTTCCTGCTTGGATTGAGCACATTCTTTCGTAGGATGTAAAGATCACACCTTTGTCATGCTCTGTAGCATCAGACGCTTGAAAGTTAGGTGCTTGTTGTTTATTACTAATGGAATTTGACCTTGTCATGAAGCATTTTAAGCATGAAATTAGAGAACGACTTTCTAGCTTTTTATGGATGTTTTACAATGCCAAGAAATAATGATTGCACACAGTGGCTTGGGTGTGAATGCATCCCAGTCACCAATGAAACAATTAAAAACTGCTGAGAAGCAGTAAGCAAGATTCCTCAGACTGTAATTCCAAAAAGGAAAGAGATTTCCAAAGGAATGGGAAGTTGTCACAAATGACACTGGAACGATTTTGCACATTGGGATCATTTGTGACCTGTGTTTTAGCTGGGATGGGGAGGAGGGTGAGGGACAGGGCTTGAGGAACTACCTCACATTTTTTTAAAGTATGAAAGACGGAGAGGAGTCACGCATCTGAGATGAGTATACTTTGGACTATTTTGTAAAAAGGGTAGGAGTGAAAACCCAGCAGCCTTTTGCAGCATTGTTACAGCAGAAGGAGTGCAGGAAGGTGACTCCCCGGGAGTGGGGTTCGCATATTTTTAAATCTCCATCATCTGTAGTGTTGTAATCACTTCAGTCTTGTTTTGCTTTTGTGCTCTGGGGCAAAGAGGGTAGTATTTTAAATTGAAAAGCAATAAAAAGAGACATTTTCAAGAGGATTGAAGCCTCAGGTTTGGCTTTTTAGGTCTCTCCTTCCCTCCCCACTTCTTTTAAACAGACACCTAGATTTCTTAGTTTAGAGTCAAGGGTTAAAACCGGACTCCTGTGTGCTGAATTCTGCCCACTGCTGTGCTTATGGTTTGGTCCAGTGTGAGACCTGATTTTTAAAATAACTGCCAGAAATAAGGAGATTTCACGTTTAAATAAGTTTTGTATTTCAGCTTTTCTGGAAACATTGCAGGCCCTGGAATATTGTTTAGACTCCTGTGTGGCGGCCGTTTGGCAGGAGCTGAAAACGATGGCTCCTTTGGTCCAGGCCTACGTTTCTTCTCGCCTCTGGCATGACACGCCCCACTCTGCCCATCTGTGTTGCCCGCTGGGGCCTGAGAACCATTTGAGGGGTCAGCTCTGACTTCAAGCAGATGAGAACATTGATGTGCCTAGAAGATCTGAACGCTATTCCAGCAACTCCTCCCTTCTCTCGGATTGGTCAGAGAAGAATCCTAATTGTTAAAAGCACAGTTGTTTAAGTATGTAGAGAAGGAAGAAGGGAGAGCCAGCCAAGGTTTACCAAGAACAGGGTCTGTCAGATTTACATCCTTTTTTCAACAGAATTATCCTACGCCATATTAGAATACCAGACATAGGATCTACTTTAATGAGACATTTTATATAGAGAAAGGAATGGAGAATTGTAGCTTCTCGGCTCTGTGAGACTGTTTTCCCAGGACTCGTGGTGGAGAGATGGGTGTCCAGCTGGAGGGTCGGCGCCATGATGTTCCATAGGCGAATCATGTGTGGCCACCTTACGCGGCCTCCAGTGAAGACTGCACTGGAATATACTGGTCACGGTGTCAAAGAGCATTGCTGAGCATTACACGCCAACTGTATCGAGGGATGACGATTAAAGGGAACGGACGTAAACTAGCAGAAGGGACTTGTGAGTGTTTCCCTCCTTTGTCCTCGCGACTGAACCATGATTTGACGTTTCCCTCCAGAGGAGGAAAGGGGCTGTGAATACACACTGCCCTTTTCCAGCCATGGGCTTGAAGGTTTTCGTCCAGATACTATACTTTCATGGCTTTCTTGGCATAAACTTAGTTCTTTCCCTATTACATGTATTGTACGAATGCAGGGATTGACACTCAGCGATTGCATTAATGGCTTAAAAATGGGATTCCCGTTAATCCTTTAAAATTCTGTGGACTTCTGAAGAGTCAAAAGGACTGTCAGAGGAAATAGAGAGAAGCTGTTAGAATGATTGTTAAATGTTCGATTTGAAAGAATCAAAAAGCGGGAAATGATGACCATGGAAGTCAGGTTAGTAGTTACTTCTGGGGCTGAGGGATATACAGAAGACTAACGTGGTGTCAACAGTATTCTGTTTCTTGACTTGGGTGGTGGTTAAACTGTATAGTTTTTGTGCAATTCTCTGTGTACATTTTACATAATGTGTATGCATGCATGCGTGCACACACACACATACACATACACATATATGATATTTTAAAAAAAAACTGCAAAACTGAGCATCTTAAAAACAACCAGACGGAACAACAGTTTGATTGGCAGTCTGCTCCACAGTTATGCTAGAAGCCGGAAGCCAACAGAATAACTTCAAAGGCCTGGTTAAAAAGAGTCAAATCTAGAAATCCATCCTTCTAAACTCTTTTTCAAGAGTGAACATAAAATTAAGGTAATTTCTAATGGACTGAAAGAGTTTACACTTCCCTGGGCCGAGAAGGGAAAACTGCTGTAGTGGATACGACTTTCGTAAGAAGGAAATGGAGCTTTAAGGAAACAGGGAAGAATCAATGTTAAAAAAAAAAAAAAATCAAAATAGAAAATGAAAGAGAAATGGAGCCACCATCCAAAGGCAATATATGTTCATATAATAATCCTTTTACTGTTTGTGGTGTGTAGTTCACGTCACTGAATCCAGACATCAATCTTGTCACTATTCCTATTTTTCATGTGAGAAAACTCAGGGTCAGAGCGCTGAAATCTTTTACACAGCAGGCATAGTGATGCCCAGGTCTCCCAGGCTCCAAAGCTCAAGTTCTACCCATTACACTTCGCTGTGTCACCATCATTAAAAACCAAAATAGGAGAAGATGACAGATGACAAATTCTCCCATAATAACATGTAGAGACAACAGCTGCTTACATGTTGATGTGTTTCCTTCCAGTTTTTTTCTCCCCTACATACATTTCATATGTTGGGATTTCTCTTATTTCGTAATTATTTGTCAAAAACATTTTTCAAAACTCCATCACCTTCAGGCTTTTCAAGTTTGGTAGTCAATGAATCTGGCTACTCTCTTAGCTGGAAATATCTCGGTCTGACTGATACACAATTGTATTTGGTTTGCATTCGCATTAGGTGGTGTCGCTTTGAGCCAAAGTCAGTTCAGCTGTCAGTCTTTACAATATAAGTGTTTTGAGTAGACCTTTTGAGAAGGACAAGATGTAAAAAGGGTCTCTGACTGCCTTCCAGAAGCCAGGCAGAAGTATTTATCTCAGCTTGACTGTTTGATTTTCTTCTTTCTGTGCCTTTAATCTAATCCTGCCCATCAAAGCTGGTAGCAGTAGAGGCTGTTTCACGTGTGGTTTCTGTGTCCCTCAGAACACGCTGAGAAGAGAAAGTTACAAAAAGAACAAATATCCTTTCCGAGCTCTAGATTCCCCTTTTCAATCGTCTGGTGGCTTTCCCTTTTTGTCCTCTTGTCATTCTAATCTTGTGTGTCTAAAATGGAGTCCAAAAAATAAAAATAAAATAAAATGGAGCCCCTCTGGCCCCAGCAAGCATGCACTGCTCCTACGTACTCCAGCACACGTGGACCTAGCCATCCAGCTTGGGCACCTTTGCGTCATCTGTCAGTTATCCTTCCTCCCCACCCTGACTCCCAGTCCAAGAGGAAGGACAGATGGTAGGTGTCAGAGGAAACAAGTAGCTCTCCATTCAGGAGTGGGGAAAGAAAGTGAAATGTTAACAGATGTTCAAGAAACTTCATAATTGGCAGGAAGTAACCCACACTCCATAGCCATCAGAGTCATTCCAGAAAGATCCACCTTGCTCCTCTGTGACTTTGAATCAAGTATGTGTAGTTCCAGTCATTATTTCCCTGAAACAATATGCAGAGTCTGACAAAAGGAAGATGGCTTATTCATACGAAATGACAGGAGTCACCAAGAGATGGGCCACCTTTCACGATTAAATTCTCTGTAAAGAAGTTAAAGAAAAGCACAATAAATCAGCTTGTTTGTAGACTTCCATTTTTTGCCAGTAGATAATCAACCCTTCCATTAAAAATTAACATTCTGGATAAAATATTTCAACTTTTTTTATATGCACTGATAGGCTGGCATGCAGGCAAGGAATATGTAAGCCAGAAACCTAATGAAGATAGACATGCAGAGGTATAAGCAGACTCTGAAGTCAGTTTTGGCTTTGAAGGCATTTGCTGAAACCTGTAAACTTAAGTGTGTGTATGTGTGTGTGTGTGTTTCTTGAATTGTTCCCTGGAAAAGATACACAGTACCTGGGTTTTCTGCTTGTCAGTCTTTTAGAGTTGGGGTGGGTGGGGGTCAGGGAGGAGACTGCTGTCCACAGACAGAGTCAAAGAGAAGCTGCTGCCATGGCCTGTCTTAGCTCTATGTCTGTCTTGAGTCTTCTGGTCCATATTCCAACACCTGGACTCCCACCCCTGCTCCTGACGGAAGCTAGGTTATCCACTCTTACCTGGACGTGACAAGAAGAGCCTGTTGCCCTGCAAAGGGACTGGATCAGAGGAAGAGGATGGAGGGAGATGGGGCAGAGAAGGGGAGGAGATGGAAGAGGAGAAGGAGGCTTTAAGCCAGAGCCAGAGTTGCTAGCAGGAGTATATGCCAGGAGATGAAAGGAAGCCGTTTAGCCAGAGGATGTGGAAGAGGGGCAAAGCTGCAGCCCGGCCAGTGTGGTCCTCAGCCAGGAGTGGGGAACTGCTCATCTCCCGAGAAGCTGCCCTGTGATTCAGCGTGAACAGGATCTGAGATGCTTGAGCTCTGGGCTAAGGCGGTCATTTTGGCAACTTGCGTACCCTGGTCAGACTGGACTGGTCATAGAGCTGAAGGGTTGGACACACAGCCCTTCTGCAGATACCCGGCAGCCTCTCCCACGGGGTTCACAACGGGTCAGTGCACGTAAGCAACGCCAGGGCATGTGGAGCCAGAGGTAGTCTCTGGGAAGGGACCACGGAAGCCCAAACTCCCAGTCCAGAAACACAGGTGATCCACTCTGCTCTCTGAAAGCTGCAGTCTTACTTTGAGCCTCTAGGTGGTACAGCAGCACAGTCTACGGCTTATAAAAAGCCCAAGCAAAACTGCGAAGTGTTTCCAAGGCACAAGCAGCCTGACTGTTTGAACCATCTCAAGCTCTTGGGGCATTCCTTGTTGCAGATAAGCTAGCTCCTAATCTAGCCTGACTTTTAGGGTCTTTTCTTGCTGATCTATCCACTTCCATCCCCAGGCAGAATCTAGATCGTTTCCTCAATTCTTTGGTCACTGCTGCTCAAGTTCACCCTTCAGCTTCAGTGATCATGAGACCTGTCTCCCCGGGCACCCCTTGGACCGTGCCAGGCACACGGGAGAGGTAAGTCCAGGGGCCTCCTTGTGCAATGACATCCTACTCAGGTGAGCAGACCACAGGCTGCCACCACCAGCCTTCTTCGTGTGTTCAGTCCACCTCCTTCCTTCTTATCTTACCCATTCCCACCTGCCTCCACCTACACCCTCAGTCACTCCTCAGGAGCTATTGGGGAATTTTCTATTAGCATTTCACCACATCCATGCCATTTATAATTAGCCTTTTTTCTAAGTGTACTCTAAATTTTACTCAAAATCCAGGCTCTGCTCAGTGTCGCCTTATCCAGATGGCTGTCCTGACCACACGTGTGAAACAGCAACTTCCTTCTAGCACTCTTTATCCCTTTACATTGCTGTATTTTCCTTCTTAGCCCCTTTCCACCTGAGACAGGTATATATTTGTTATCTCTCCATCCCCTAGCTCAGAAGCTCTCTGAGAGCTGGAACTTGGCTGCATTGGTTCTCTTGTGTTCTCAGCCCTAGAGGAGCATCTGGCGCATAATGGGTGCTCGCAAATGGTTTTTGAACGAATGGGTGGATGGATGGATGGATGGATGGATGGATGGATGGATGAGTGGATTGATGGATGGATAGATGGATGGATGAATGGGCAGATGGATGGATGGATAGATGAGTGGACAGAGAGTTTTGCCTCTCCCCAACAGGCCAGTGGGAAAAGCAATGCCCTGGGGGTTTGGAGTCTAGGGTTCTGGTACCAGTTGAGCCACTAGTCACTTGTAGACTTGGAGCAGGTCACTGGATCTCCCAGTGTAGCACGTTTCCTAATCTGTAAAATGACTGAGCTGGACTTCGTGATCTGGAGTTCCTTCCTGCCCCGACAGTCTCTGTTTTTATGATTGTGCTTCCCAAAGGTGCCAAGGCCATAAGCCAGGTGACAGACAACATGCATTCTCGGCAGAAAATTGTTGCAAGTCATAACCTTGCAGCAAAAGATGCATTTATATATGTGGATACACACATAATGGCTTCATAATCTTTTAAGTCTTTAAAAATCAATTTTCCTAAGAAAATTTTGTACATATTGGTCTTTGCTTATATTTCCATCTTGACTTCTGGCTCCATGTATTAATGATTCTGATTATTCTGACAAAAAGAGGGATTTTTAAAAAGATTATTCTTCATTTGGGATTTTCCTAGGTTATTTCTTCTCATTGATAATTATGATTATTTAAAGAGCTGAGAATATTCTATAGCAGACATGCCTGTAGTTTCTTCATTTTGGAAAATGAGTAACATTATTTTTAAAAAGATACCATACTCTTAGTGTGCTACCAACATGGTAAGTAGGTTTCAAAATAAAATCCTAATGATGAAAAAAAAACCTTACCTTTGAAAAAGAATGATAACCTTACATCATGATTTTCCTCTTGCTATTTTGTTGTGGTGGTTTTGCAGGATTGGCACGAGTCTGGTATCTAGGAAATCTTAAAATATTTTTTGAATGAATGGCCAGTGGCATCTGAGAGAAAACCTCATCCTGAGATAAAGGTAGTACTTCATGAAAGTCGTTTTCTCTTTTCCAAACTCCTATCTTTCTTTTCTACATGAGCTCAAGGGCAAAGGGGTGTTGCCTTTCCAGGGTAACCGGATGGGTTTTTCTAAGTCTCCAATTTTAAATGTTTACTCTTCTCTGTAATAAAGAAAAAAGAAGTCCAACCTTGATACCTGTGGTCAGCAGAATAGTGGCCCCTCGAGTCCAAGTTCTTATCCCCAGAACCTGTGAATACGTTACCTCGTATGGCAGAAGGGACTTTGCAAATGTGATAAATTGAGATTATCTTGGATTATCCAGGTGGGCCCAATCTAATCTTCTTAAATCTTTCCCAGCAGTAGTTAGGGGAAGACGTGATTCACGAGGAAGAGTTGGAGAGATGCAACATTGCTGACTTTGAAGGCGGAGGAAGGGACCAAAAGCCAATGAGTGCAGGCAGCCATTAGATGCTGGGAAAGGTGAGGAAGTGGATTCTCCCTTAGAGTTTCCAAAAGAAATGCAGCTCTGATGACACTTTGATTTTAGCCTAGTGAGACCTGAGTCAGACTTCTGATATACGGAATAGAAAGATAATGAAATGTATGTTGTGTTAAGCCACTAAATTTGTGGTAATTTGTTACAGCAGCAGCAGGAAACTAATACGTTATCTTTTTGTTTGAACAAATGCTTTGAACTCCCCAGAGTAAAAGAGGAGAGGCCAGGCCAGCGATCTAGAGCTGTGATGATACATGGTGGTCACTAGACACAGGTGGCTACTGGGCACTTGAAAAGGGGCTGGTCCAAATTCAGATGTGCACTAAGTATAGTATATACATAGATTTCAAAGATTTTGGTATGCAAAAAATCTTATTAAAATTTAGTTTTATTGATTAGGTGTTGTAATGATACTATTTTGGAAATACCGATTTAAATTAAAAATATATTCAAATGTGTTTCACCTTTTTCTTAACTTTAAAAAAATGGGATTATTAGATAATGGAAACTGCATGCATGGCTTGCATTTGTGGCCCACATTGTACCTCTGTTGATCAGCTCTGCTGCAGAGCATCTATGAAGTGTGGTCATTTCAACGGCAGATGGTTCTCCAACTAAGTGGAGAGCTGTGACATTCCAAGAGGATGGCGAGGCTTTCTTACATCTCCCTGTACTGGACTTCTTGTGAGAGAAGGTGTCGTGTGGGTCTTTATATCTTCAGCATCTAGCAGAGTGACTGGTACGCACTCAGTTTGCATAACACGCATTTAATGCTGCTGATCCTAGAAGGTGCTTTGATGAGCCACAGCAAGATGGTAGATTTGTCTTGAACAATTGTCCTGAGGGAGCTACATCCTGTGTGGTCTAACAGAACACAGGATATAACAACTTGGTCTTTTCCCTTTGGGCCAGTATTTGTTGCCCTACCTTCCCATCCTAGACAAGTCTGTTAGCATTTCCAGGAAAGAAAGATGTCAAAAAGAGTCAGAAACCTAAAGGCGACCTCAGATGTCTGAGCCCAAATACCAGGAAGCATTCCATTGTGTGATTTCTGCTCGACCTATTTCTTATCTCGGTGGCAATTTCTCAGGAACGCAGAAAGAAATGGCTTAAGCTGAGAATCAGGAGACAAATTCTTCATTTGAAATTGTGGTTCTCCCCTGATTTGCTCCTTGATCAACTTAGTTCCCTGCAGTTCCTTCGATCATGCCTGCATAAAGAGGCAAATGTTTCCATTTATCCATACTGAGCGCTGTGAGGATAAATTAGTGACTCTGATCAGAAGTAGTCTTTAAATACCGGGAATAAGTTGTATCAGAAAAAATTCTCTGGAAACAGGATTTGGGATTCTGATCAGTTGCTTTGCTACAATCCTGACTTTGGCATTTGCAGGCTCTTTTGTGGTTCAATAACTATTATAGATCCAAAATGCCATATTTGAAAGTGTCCCCCATGGTTATATGCAGCTAAATGTTACTGTTTTTCTTCCCCCTGTGTGATGTCATTTGCTTAACTCAAATGAACTTTGTGCCATTAAAAATGGGGAAATACAATTGATTTCAGTGCCATTTGAGTCTGTTTTGAGGTATTGTGGACGGAAATATCCTGGTTACTCGGTTGGGATGATTCATGGAGCAGAGGAGTCTGGGGAATGAACTTTATCTTGTCCTTGTCTTTATTTGTGTTTTCTATATGGAAACTCATCATTTGAGGTTGGCAACGTGGATTTGGACTAAATTTCTTCAATGAATTTTTTTCCCCATGGTTCTCTCTTTCAGACCAAAAATCTCCAACTCTAGGCTGTTTTCCAAAAGCCAGCCTACTCACCAACCCTCTGAAAGACTGCTGGCCTCTCAGATATTATGGTTAGCCCTCCTTGGAGGTTGGTTAGGCTCAAATTCATTGCACTTTAGTCAAAAACAGAGAGTGTTATCATTTATTCCCAGGAGCAAGAAAACGAATTAGCCATGAAAACGTCAGGAGAGACTATTGCTGGTTCACGGGACAAGCTCATTAGTCTGACCCCCATGCTGAAGCATGGGATGGGGGACAAGCGAGAAAGTGCTGATGGCTGATGGACTGGTAATTCAAGACAGTGTGTGTTTGTGTTCATTGCCTCTGCTCACAGGGCTGTCTTCAGTATGGCTGGTTTGGTTAACATACACATGCACACACACACCCACACACTCACAGAATTATGTTTTTCCTGATGCTTCAAGAAAGTCTGTAAATTAAGACAGATGATATGGGCTGGGAGTAATTGACCATCCTGTCAATATGAAAATGTCGTCTTCACAGGAAATGAATAACATGTCCACCAAAAACAAAACAGAACAAAAAAAAAAAACCCAACAGGCTATAAAAATGAAGAGATCAAAGCACTAACTATTCACAGAGAAAAATAATAAAGACACAAACCAACTGTTCTGTAGTAAACTATAGCAACTTATTCTAGTGCTCCAGTAAGATGTATAACAGCCATCTATGTTCATCCACATCAGCTAAACAATTTAATAGTCCCAAGGCTTCTGTTTAAAAGTGAAGACCACTCAGAGGTGAGGGGGACGTTAACTCAACAGAATAATGGGTTTAAGGGAGTTCATAGGGAAAATATTCTATAAGCCCGTGAACAATGCTCAGTATCATAAGCATGGCTCTAAATTAAAATGAGTTATGATCTTTTCCCAAGTTCTGGATTAGCAAATGTTTAGATGTTTGATGACACCCATAGTCGTCAATGAAGAGACAGAGTCTCTCATGGACTGTTGGTGGGACTCTGCACTGAGGCTCACTTGTGGGAGGACGATGTAGCCATGTGTTATTTATCAACATTAACATTGCACCAGCTCCCTTGACCCGGAGACTCCACTTTGAGGAATTTAATTCTGTGGACATACACAAGGATGCAAATACTCATGTGTGTGTCCTGTGTATTTATTGCGGGATTGTTCGTAAAAGTGAAAACTGTCTAAATGTCCAACAATAGAAGTTGACGGGTATGTTATGCTAATTCTATGTCGTAGAACACCATACAACACTGAAATGAAAGAGGCAGATTTTTCCATCCCAATATGGGAAGATGCCCAAGACAAAATTTATTTCAAAAAAGTCAATTACAGTCACTTCATGTTTTGATTATGAGAGAGTTACATGACTCTACGCATTTGTCAAAGCTCAGAGAGCTGTTCACCAAAAAGAGCAATTTTCCTGTATATAACAAAGGAAATTAAGAAGACGTTTAGAAAGTCAAAACAAAATTGAAGACCACTCAGTTAAAATTCTATTTCTTTTAATTGACCAAATATAGAGTACATATCCTAGGGTTTGGGAGAATACTGTTAGACCATGTACATTAATTGCTCATGGGGGAAGCTTTGAAGATGTGCCCATAACATCGCCTCCCCTGCTCCCTCCCTGGTGAATGGACAGCTTTGTCCATGTAATGTTATGTTCAGTTTGAGGGCTGCTGGAAGCAACGTCTTTTATTTCCCTTTTATTTTCTTTATTTTGCTGGCTCGCAGAGCTGGAGGCCACAGGACAGGTGTTTACCACCATCGTAGTTTACAGCTTATCTTTGTGAATGTGACTGTACTTGGGGGTTTTGACAACCTGAGGAAACGTGGCCTCTGATGAATGCCATGGGATAATAGGACGACATTTTCAGAGTGGCCCAGCACTGGGAAGGCTATTTGCGGGCCAGGCAGGGATGGGTCAGTCATTGCCAAACTCTGAGCCTCTGGCACTCAAGAGCAGAGGGAGGTAGACATGTTGGCCATTTATTTTTCTGCTTAAATATATCTGGAATGTAGCATTTCATTTTATTTTGTTTTAATTTGATACATTTTTATTGACGTATAGTCAGTTTACAAAGTTGTGTCAATTTCTGGTGTACAGCACAATACTTCAGTCACCTAGGAACATACATGTATTTGTTTTCATATTCTTTTTAACCATAAGTTACTACAAGATATTGAATATAGTTCCCTGTGCTGCACAGTATGAACCTGCTGTTTGGAGTGGAGCTTTTAAAAGACCATGCAGGCACCTGCAGTGGAATCACCTAGGCACGTTGATGATCCTCGCACCAGACCTCCTGAATTGCAGCCTCCGGGGATGGGTTGCCCAGGAATCCCAACTTCTTTATTTAAACTTTTCACTTTAGAATGGTTTTATATTTCCAGAGAAGTTGCAAACATCAAACAGAGAGTTCCCAGTTTTCTTTATGAATATCTTACACTCGTATGGTACATGTGTTACAATGAATGAATCAATTATTATTAAATAGAGGCTCACGCTGTGTTCACATTCTGTCCCTTTTCCATCACAGAATCCTGTCCAGGATACCACATAACATTTAATTATCAAGTCAATGTCTCCTTAGGCTTCTCTTGGCTGTGACAACTTCTTAGACTTTCTTTATTTCTTTTTTTTTTAATTGAGGTACAGTCATTTCACAAAGTGTTAGTTTCTGGTGTACAGCATAGTGGTTCGTCTATACATATGTGTATATTCCTTTCCATATTCTTTTTCATAAGCTATAATGAGGGGTTGAATGTAGTTCTCAGACTTCCCTTGTTTCTGATGACCTTTTTGAGTGTTGAGGAGTACTGGAGAGTATTTTGTAGACTGTCTCTCAGATGGGATTTGTTTGATGTTTTGCTCCTGGCTAGACTGGGGTTATGGGTTTCGGGAAGGGAGACCACAGAGGTAAATTGTCCTCATCACATCCCATCAGGGGTTCGTACTATCAACATGACTCACTGGTGCTGTTCACCTTGATCACAGAGCTGAGATGTTTTGGACAGGTTTCTCCACCATAGTTACTCTTTCCCCCTACATTTTCATTCCGTATTTTTGGCAAGGAAGTCATTGTGGGTAACCCACATGTAAGGAGTGAGGAGTTACAGTCCAGCTCCTTGGGTGGGTAGCATTTGGGATAATTCTGCTTGGGAAATTTGTCTATTCTCCCTCATCTATTCAATCATTTACTTATATTTATGGACTCAAGGATACTGGGTTATAATCCAATACTACTTTGTTCATCCAATTGCTCCAGCTCTGTCCATTGGGAACTCTTTAAGTTGGCTCTTTATCCCTTTGATATGTCCCCATTGTTGTGGTTTTGTGGGTGAACTTCTGGGACTTTCTGCCACTAAAAGATGCTCCAAGAGTCCACATTTTTAACAGGCTCCAACACACCCTAAAATTTCGAGAGTTACCATTTCTAGCCATCAAAACCAGAAATTTCCAAATGGCCTGATGAATGTGGGACAAAGTGGTTAAAAAAAAAGACCTGACAGAATAATTTGTATCTTCAACATCTCTCTGAGTTTATTCTGTAATGTAGAAAGCCCAGGCATGTACAGAGAGGCAGGTGTTCGCACCCCACCGAAGGACTAGGGATCATCTGAGAGAATCATCACCAAAGTGTTTTCCTGGGAGTCGCAGGGCTTCTGGGCCACAGGCACATCTGAGCAAGGGCAGAGGTCGTTCTGAATTCAGTCCCTATCAAAGGGAATCGTGAGTCATCTCAGCTGCTTCCTTGGGAACTTCTGGTGACTTTCCCGAGAGAGGGTCAGAGAAGACTCAAGGACAGCCAAGCTGAGGGCTGGCTGTGGAGTTGGGCTGGCTGTTATCTAGAGAGGGGTTGTGCAAGGAGGGCCAGGGTCGCAGGAATGGGAAGGGAGTGGCTCTGTGTTTGCATAGGGTGTTGAGTGTGTGTCCGTGTGTGTGTGTGTGTGTCCACGCAGACTTGCAGGAGGGTAAACATCCCTCCCATTTTCTTTGATGACTGCCTTCTACCATTTCTAACTGGATTAGACTGAGAGTCTGTTACCGAAGCACAAGCGTGCTGTGTCAACACACTGAACCCACGGAGGCACATCCAGTACCAGCTTCTGATTCTTGCTGAATAGTCCACAGCGATGATGCAAATGCCCCCACAGTACACAGCACCCAGTACATGAGCCCTGCCCAGCACGAAGGCAGCCAGCTCCTGTTTTTCTTGGCTCTTCCTCAGTTTCCGTATTTGCCTTGGCTCTTCCGCCATCACTGAACATCTGTTTACCTTTTCAGAATGCATCTGGTAGTGTTTCTAATTTGTGTTAACAACACAAATTACATATACTCCTAGACATTACGGCAGTTTTAAGCTGCTGAATGTCTGGTCTCATGGCCGGGAATCTCTAGTTATGATCATATGTAGCCGCATCTTATCCATTTTGATTATTCACCCCTTCTGTCCCCGTCCTCCCTCCCCCCAACACACACACCCTCTCTCGTGTCTGCAGAAGACGTACAGGAGCTTCCCCCGGGGAATCGTCCGCTGGCAGGCTCCACTGTCAGCAGCAGCCATCCTCCAGGTGTGGCTCCTGGCACACTCCGTAGCATTCTGGAAGCACTCGTGTCTTTCAGCACTTTGCCCTCTATTGATTATTTTTAGTGGGGATCGGGGAGGTTGTGTTTTGTCTCACCGGGCCTTTTTCCATCTGTTACTAGGTTTATGGCAAAGATTCATTTGAAATGAGATTGCTGTCTTTTTTTTTTTTTTCTCCATTTGAGGCAAGAATGCAGATGGGCTGTACTTTTAATCCTCTTGCTGCCACCTGGGAAGAATTTGTCGTTTCTTTCCTAAAGAAGGAAACACACACACACACACACACACCCCTGAAATAATCTGAGGCCAGTGTGCACCAGGCAACTCCAACATCTCCGGTACAGCAATTCCAACAATTTTTGTGGTCATCTACATCTAGAAAGGATCCGTCCGTGGGAAGACTTCCTTTGAGTTTCCACTCGAGGTCTGTAATAATGATGATAAAAGTAATGTTCACAGCACCAATAAAGTAAGTTATGTCGGTTAAATTCTGTCTAGTTTGATAAAAAGCCTTTCACATATTTCCATTTTCACAGTAACTTTAGGCCATCATCCCCATTTCATGTCTGAGGAAACGGATGTTGATGGTTTTTTTTTTTCTCTCCTTTAAATTCATAAAGCTCCTGAAAATGTACCACAATGATCTGACTGGAGAAACTAGGTAAATAAACCAAGAAACCGAGTTACAAGAGGGCTAGTGTCCAATGGATGGAGACATAAATAAGGAGGAAAGATCTGTGTGTATCTGTCTGGATTGAACAAAGCACCAGGCGGAGCTGGGGCCTTGCCTCTGGGATGCTGACCCCGGGTTCTGTACAGATCTGCCTCCTCGCCTGTTTCTCCTGGGCCCTCTCTTCTGGCCTCAGGCTGCTCTGCACTTCTCTCCAGTTCCTCTCCAGCCTCCCCACAAACCGAAGAGGTACTTTCCTGTCTGCTCCCCCAGGATGCTCCTCTGGGCTTCCTGCCACCCAGCACTGACCTTGCAGTCACCTCCTTCATCCCTTTTCTCTGCGAGATCTCAGAGGGATGCCGTGCTCACCCCTCACCCATTTCTTCTTCCCGGACTGTCAGAGCGCATCTAGACGGCTACTTAGCTACTAAGCGTTACAGGCCGAGACCTGGCTCTGGGGTCCTACCCTGCAGTGGTTGCCAAGGCTCATGGGCTGGCTTGGTCCATCATCAGAGGATCCTTTCTTCCTCACAGCCAATTAGAAGCACGCCCGGAGGCAGAATGTGGTGCGAGCGTTTCTCTGGGGAATCCTCCAGAGTCTTCTTGGGACAAGGGAAGCTGACCTTGCCCAGGCTTCCAGAAGCCCCCTTTCCTCTTGGCCTTTTGTCCGCTTGCCCTTTCTCCCTCTCTCCTTTAGGGTTCTGCTTCATCCTGCAGTGAGGACAGCTTCTCTTCTTGTTTAGATGCGGACAAGCTCTGTTAACGCTGGATCTTTAATGTTCTTCAGAGCCAAGTACCCATGAGATACAACAGTAACAACCACCAAAGGTCCTCTTGCTAATATCAAGTTGGTATGTATCATGCCAAGACCTTTCCACGCTGAACACACACCACACACTACCTGGGGGTGAGGCTGAGAGGAGCAAGGTGAATGGAAGCTCACCTTATGCCATTAGCAATTCTCCAGTGGCCTTGAGGATTCCCAGGTCTACCTCATTTTTTGGATGCAGTGTTACATGAGTCCCCCTAAAGCACGATGCACCTCTGTTTCTTTAAAAACACACACTACCTTTGGCAGCAAGTCACTGCTTCTCATGTGAAGGACATCTCCTTCTCCTAGGAGCAGAGCAAAGATGACTAACACCCCAGAGCCCAGTGGTGACTGCTCATACTCCCTGTGTTTCCATCTGCCCTGGGTTTTCTTAATGACTCATGCCATTCCCTGTATGCCATTCTTTGCAAACCTTCATTGAATAGTTATTCAAATATTGTGCCAGACAGTGTGAGGGTGGTAGTGCAAATAATGGAAATATTGTGTTCTTGCTCCCCCGAGACCCACGTTGCAAAGGAGAGGGAACTGGTGAATTGGCATTTTTCTAGTCTACATTTCCTTTGCATCATTGACTTGTGCTTGCATTTCTATTGTACGGAGTGTTAAGAAAGCTCCAGAGGAGGGAAAGGTGAGCTTTGATGTAGATGATCAGGAAAATTTTCTTCTGGGAGGTGCAATTTGGTCATGACCTTGAAGGATGTCTAGGACTGTGACTGGTGGGAACACACAGTTGAAAGAGTGGTTCAGGGCCAGCAGAGCATAGGAGTGGGACATAGAGCGCTGGTCCTCAGGGACCCTGAGTAGATCTACACGATGATTTCTGTGACGAGGTGGCCCTTGTGGAGAGACGTGGGAAAAGGACCAGGAAGGAACATAGGGGTGGCATGCTGAGGGCTTCCACACTAGAGCAGTGTTTTCCCAGATATTCCAGTGATAACAATATAAAAGTTCCTTTATGTATACATTAGAAATATCCGGCATAATTCTCTTCAGGGGGAAGGCAGCTATCACTCACCACTACACTGTTACTTCCAGTTTTGAGATTTTTAGGAGACGTGGAAAAAAAAAATATGCACCAGTATCCTTGTACCTGGGTGGAAGTTTTTTTTTCCCTGAAAATGAACGATTAATTTTATTTGTTTAAATCTGCTTTGACTTTGTAAATGGCTTTATGCCTTTTGTTTTTGTTCTGTGCTTATAGCCTGTATGTTTCGGGCTTAAGAAGGCAGGCTTGGGGTGGGGGGCAATCTGCCTGGGTTTAAATCTCAGCTCTGCTGTGTCCCAGAGGTGTGATAATGGGTAGATTTCTTAACTCGCCTGGTTCGTACTTTCTTCATCTGTAGGATGGAGATAATAACAGTGTGTACCTTTCAGGGTTATTGTGAGGATTAAACGAGATTATACATGTAAAAGCTCTTACTGCCTGGCACAGAGTAAATAATGTTTCCACTATTGTTATTATGCTTTTGAAAACCAAATGAATTATTCATGTTGGTGTTAAAAGAACTGAAAGAATAATACATATACACATGGTAAAGCGACAGTCACAACCACAACCCTCTATTTGTACCAGAGGGTGAACATAAATGAAACCCAACCCTTGCCAGCCTCCCAGTGCCTCGTCAGCCTGAGACAGTTACTGTCAACAGTTTTTTTGTATTCTTCCAGAATCAGCTTGAATTTCTAGAACATACATATGTATGCCTCCCTTTCTCTGAACCTGAAATACATGAGTGTGTGCACATGTATATACACACACACATCACATATATGACATATGTTATTTTGCACCTTATATTTTCAGATTATAACATATCTTAGCAATCATTCCATATCTGCATTATAGACTTGTATAATTCTTTTAAATGGCAACATAATATTTCATTTCATATATATGTGTGTATGTGTGTGTGTGTGTGTGTATACGTATATATATAAAAATATATATATATATACACACACATAAATCCAGTCCCTTATAAATTTAATATTAATATTGCCTCCAGGCTTTGTGTTATAAACAATGTTCCAATGGCCACTTTAATGCATTTTCATTTTGGTGGCTATTATCAAATTTTAAATGATGAAGCAAATTCTTCCTTATTTTTCCATAAACTCTACAGTTTTCACTCCTGCTTCGGCAGGTGGATTTATTTGAGGGGACGTGATGCGATGTGAAGAATTCAGCTTCAAGATGGCGTGGAAAAGTGGAGATTACCATGGGTGAGCTATTAGAAGACCTTTTTTTTTTGTGGAAAAAGATCTCTCTGATGGAATATTATTACCCTTAAAATGTTTCTTTTGAAAAAATTCTGTTATGTTAAGCACAAAAAACAGAATACACATTTTTATTTGTTATAACTGCATCTGTTGCTTTTTTAAAAATGTACTTCAAAACAAATCTATGATTTAAATAAAAAAAAAAGACAAGGAAGAAACATCTGTGTCTGAATAGGTAAATGTTTTGAAATTGTCCATTAATTAAAACAACTTCCATATTTTTTCAAGTTTTATGGTGTGAACATGTGTCATTTCATAATGGAAAAAAGTGAATAATAAGACATCAAATTAGTAGGGGAAACGCCTGCTGGAGGAAGGCATACAGACAATTGTATGAAAAAGAGACAAACCGTGGAAAGGGACACTTCAGAATTAAGAAAGCATAGCATTTGGGTCTACAGCAAAAACCCTAGGAACTCCAGTCAACCCTGTGGACAAATTGTACTACTAATGTCACAATAAATTTTAATATTCAGGCATCTTCAGTAATTGAGGAAAAAAGGCTTAGCAAAGACATGATCAATGGGCTCAGGTAAACTAGTGAGGAAGTGTGTGGTACATGTTAAAATAATTTTCATCTAGATAACTTTGGAAGTGTTGTCATTTAAAGGGGAAATCAGTTGCTATCTGGAGAATGCTCTTGTATAGACAAACTCATAGTTTAACGATGCTGGATAAATAAAACCTTACCGTTTTCAGTCTTCTTAAAAGTATACTTTTTAAACTGTTATCTTCAGGCAGATCTGTTTGCTTATTACTTGGTTAATTGCCTTTGATTATTCTATTCCCTCCTTGTTCAAGTTGTTTAGGAATGTGTCACTATAAAATATTGCCAGTGGCCACGACAAGACTCAGAAAAATGACCCACAGATCGAATTCCTTCCCAGAGAATTCAAGGGACTTTCCAAATTAATTTATTTGAATTTAATTTGGAATTTGCAGTTCAGAAAGGGGTCAATAGTAGTTTTATGTTTTTACCATCTATACAGATAGGATTTATGGAGCATAGGGCTTGTGTTCAACTTTCAGGAAACAAACTTCTTAAGTATCATCAAGTTTTGTTACAGGTGTCTGTTTACAAAAAAATGGTATATGGTGTGACATTACTGCTCTATATAACCTTCCTGTTTAACTTCCAAGAGCTGTGCTTGACAACAATTTGTTGATCTGCTTGAAATGATAGATTTTATTTTGTTTTCGAAGAGTCAGAGTTTCTTCCTATCCTCCGTCATTCCTTAAAGGGTCTAGATTATTGAAGTTAATAGTTTATTTCACTTAATTAATACCTTATACCATTTGGTGAATTATTGTATTAAATAGTCTTGAAATTATGGGGCTTGGATTTCAATCTTTTTTTGAAGTGGAGATCTTATTGCAATGGTTCCTATGTTCATCTATACAAAGTGAGTAGACATTTTCTCCTTATTTGCAATCTGCTCTTATCCCCCATGTTAATGAAAGTTCTGGTAAGTCTCCCCCACCTGGCTGTTTTTCCCATACAGGATACAAAGTTATTCAAAAGAAGACACCACTGTCCTTTTTTTTTGTTTGTTTTTCAGATTCCACATATAAGTGATATCATATGGTATTTGATAGAAAAGACAAACGAATGTATTTACAAAACAGAAACAGACTCACAGACGTAGAAAACAAACTTATGGTTACCAGAGAGGAAGAGGGTGGGAAAGGATAAATTGGGAGTTTTGAGATTTGCAGATACTAACTACTGTATATAAAATAGATAAACAACAAATTTCTGCTATATAACACAGGGAACATATTCAATATCTCATAGTAACCTATAATGAAAAAGAATATGAGTGATATAAGTATGTACATGTATGACTGAAACAGTATACTGTACACCAAAAATTTGACACAACATTGCAAACTGACTATACTTGAATAAAAATATATATACAAACAAAAGAAAAACAAAAACAAAAAAAGGAAGACTCCTCTGTTTGTGTCTCATAGATATATGATGATATATTTCTTACAACTTTCCAATGAATGCCTTTGTGACTCAAGTGGCCCTTTCAGATGAGGACACTCCATTCTTGCTTGAACTGACAGGCCAGCCCATCTGAGCACCTGGCAGAGCCTTCTGTGTGAGATGGCTGCATTCCTGTTTTAGACAAAGCTGAACTGAAAGAACTTTGCCCTGGACATTGGGGCTCCTGGAATTTTCTCCAGCTCGTGACCTTGGCATGTGACCTCACTCTCTTCAATTCTGCCATCTTTGGTATAAGAGGGTGATAATTTTCAAAGGTCTTTTTGGCTCTAAAATTCTATAATTCTGATGAAAGAGAAAGAAAACCGTCGTTTAGCTGGCATGGATTTTTAAGCCTTATTTTCACTTGCAAGACCTTCCTGATTTCTTTTCCTTCTCCTGTGTTCCAAACCTCACCATTTCTTCCACTGTGTCCTCAGAGTGCTTTGTCCTTAACGGCTCCCCATTGGACAGTTTAGTAGGTGATATTATAATTAGCTATTAATAGTATCTGTCTCCTCTTTAGGACCATAACCCCGTTGAGGGCAGCAACTATATTTCACTCGTCTTTACCTCTCCAGCCCCGCACTTGGAATCTGTCACATCAGGTCCCCGGAATGACTATTGAACAGCAATCAGTCTGTAGGAGTAAAAAGCAAGAACTCTGAGATTCTAAGAGTCTTTCTCCTTATCAGAGCACTAGACAGGCAGTCAAGAAACCCTGGTTCGGTAACTGATTACCTCTGAGCCCTTGGACACCTCGCTTAACCTGTAATTTGCCTAAACCTTTGGTTTGTATTAAGGATCAAATAATATGATGCATGAGAAAATACCCTGAAGAATTAAGAGCTATTACTAAATGCATCATTCCCATCCCCAGTTTACTGGTGAGGAAATCAAGACTCGGAGTTAACTTGTTCAAAACAGTACAGTTAGCAAGTGGATGGGCTGGGATTCAAAGCTCTTGCTCTTTTCCATAGACCACCTTGCCTTTTACTATGTGGTGCATATTATTGAAGTGATTTATGAGTATCTAGTGAATGCATACCACATGCCAGGTGCTGTGTGTGTATGTCATTGGTGGTGAGGAGAGATTGTACAAATATAGTACCTGGATGCTGCATTCATATGCAATGAATAGTTTTTAGTTCTCATCCTATTTAATTTCTTATCATCATTTGACCCTGTTGACTACTTTCTCCTTGAAATATACTCTTCCCTGGCTTTTGTTACAGCCCCCTCTATGTAACTATTCCTTTTCAGTGTTTTTTTGTTTGTTTGTTTGTTTGTTTGTTTTTAAGATTTTCCCCTTCCTACTCAGCCATTAAGTGTTGGTATTTCTTAAGGCTTGGTCCTAGACTCTCTCTTCTTTTCACTCCTTCTTTCTTCCAATGAATAACCATCTAAAACAAGGGCTTCAGGGGCTACTTCTACACTGATAAGTTCTAAATTCCTATCTCTGAATCTGGAGATCATCATTCTAAGTGAAGCAAGCCAGAAAGAAAGAAAAATGTCATATGATATCGCTTATATGTGGAATCTAATAAAAAAAGAACACAGATGAACATGTCTATAAAACAGAAATAGACTCACAGACATAGAGAAAAAAATGTATGGTTACCAGGAGTTAAAGGGGGTGAGGAGGGACAAATTGGGAATTTGAAAATTGCACCTCTTGGGGAGTGATGGAAATGATAGCAATCGTGAGCATGGTAGTGGTTTCACTGGTGTATACATCTGCCCAAATTCATCAAATTGTACATATGAAATATGTGTAGTTTACTGTACAGGAACCATACCACAATAAAAGTGTTAAAAAAAAGACTGAAAAAAATAAATTCATATCTCTGAGCTCCAGGCTGGTACTAGCCATCTCCAGGTCACCAGAAATAGAAGTCCAAAACTAAATTCATACTGTCCACAATGCTCTCTCCTGGTTTTCTTCTAGTTTTTCTGAATGCCATCATTGATGAAAGTTTTCCTTTGGACTGGTCCCTCCTTCATTCTTCCTCTAAATGCAGTTTAGTACCAACTCCAACCAGTGTTTTCATGAATTAGTTCTCATCTCTGTCTCTTTCTCTCCATTCCCACTGCCCCACTGCAGTCCAAGCCACCCCACCTCCCACCCAGACTGCTGCATTAGCGTCCTAACTTGGTTTTCCTCCATCCTCGTTGTCCCCCCTCCTCTAGCCCCTTTTCTACATTACAGACAGAGTGATGTTTTTAAAAAATGCAAATGTATTCCTCTTCCTCACCCCTAATGGGTTTACATTGCTCTTAGAAAAAAGAACAAATCTTTCACATGCCACTGGCTCTGAATGGTCTGGCTCTTGCCTGCTCCTCTGGCTTCATCTCACCCACCCTTCCTCTCTCTCTCCACTTCAGTCTCACTGGCCTCGCAGGTCAGACGACTTACCTTCTCCGTTTCACAACGGGATCCTAACATAGGCTGTTTCTTCTGCTTGAGATGTTCATTCTACCTCCACCTCTCTGGTGGCAGGTTAAGCAATGGCCTCCAAAGATATCCAGGTCCAAATCCCTGCAACCTGTGAACATTACCTGATATAGTACCAGGGGCTTTGCAGATATGGTTAAGAATTCTGAAATGGGGAGATTATCCTGGATGAACCCTACATGTAATCACTAGAAGAAGGCAGAGGGACATTGGACACAGAGAGCAGAAAGCAAGGTGATGATAGAAGCAGAAAGGGGCTTGAAGACACTCTAGTCTGGCTTTGAAGATGGAGGAAGATGCCATGGCCAAGAATTGCAGCACTAGAAGCTGGAAAAAGCAAAGTAATAAATTCTCCTCTAGAGCCTCCTGAGGAAGCATGGCCCTTTTGCACCTTGGTTTCTGCCCAAGGAAACCCATTTTGGACTTTTGACCTCCAGAACTGTAAAATAAGAAGTTTATAAGAAGGCACCAAGTTTATGGTAATTTGCATAGCTGCAACAGTAACTTAATACAATACTTTCTTGTTTAAGTTAATGCTTTGAGCTCCCTGGGGTAAAAGAAGAGAAGCCAGGCCAGGGGTCTAGATCTGCACTGTCCAATATGGTAGCCAGAGTTACAGTTGGATACAGAGCACTTGAAAGTTACCCTTGGGCTAGTGCAACGGAGGTGGAGCTACAAGAGATTTGGGTCATTTTCCTAAAAGCAATGCCAATCCAATGGGTGGTGGAGAGAGGAACGTACTTGAGTTTCATGGGGCTACCAACTGAGGTTAACCCTCCTTTGCCCCAGCTACAGTCGTGGGCACATGAACCGGGTCTGGCCAATCATGGTACACTCTCCCCAAAGCCATGGTAACTTGCCTGTGGGTTTAGTACCCGAGCCAGAGCAATCAGGGGCTCCTCCAGGGGTTTTATCTGAACACAGAGATGACAAGCTCTTTCTTTCCCTCAGAGTTGCTTGGCTAGGGTTACGCAAGACTGGAACTATCTGTGACCTGTGCCCCCCTCTCCCTCTGCCTTGGGGAAGTGCCTGGGTAGCTGGGAGAATAAGGCTGACACACAGAGAGAGGCAGAGAGAAGATGGGCGGGGGCGAGTACACGGAGAGAGACTGGCTTGATTACATTTTGGAGTCCCTGGTGTCCCTAAGGCCATTTTTGTCCCTGAGATTACAAGGGTAAATGATCACAAAAAGCTGGGGTCATAGGAGGCCACCTTTGCCACCATGTGGCGTGAGCTTGCCAAAAATGAAGCCAAGAGGGAAGAAGGCAGAGATGAGAGACTCGGGAAAAGAGCGGGTGTCCTGGAGACAGCTTGTGAACTTCTGGGTTCCAGTGAGCCTGGCGCTAGCGTGACCTCTTAGATGTTCCCATCTTGTGAGCAAAGAAGTTCCCCTTTTTTCCCTAAATATTTTGAGTTAAGGTTCTTTGGCATGACCCTTCCAGTTTTCTTCCTCCAACTAGCAAAGCTACCGTAATTCTTTGAAATAAGATTTTTTTAAAATGTATATTTGCACTGTGCAGAGAAAAGAAATTATTCCAGGATTCTTGAAAGAAGGTTAGGCACTAGCAGCAATAATCCATTTTACGACAGCCTTGTAAATGGCGGCAATAAATTCAGGCCCCAATAAATCAATTGCCTCCCTCCTAAGTTTTCCACTCCAGGCACCCTTCCTCCCCCTCACCAGTACTAGGGAGAGTTGTGATGCCAAAGGAGGCACACAAGTCTGTGATCTCAATGCTTTTATTGGCCTTTGTGTCTGTCCTGTTGGTGATGGAAAGTATTAAAATATAAAATCTACAAGGCAAGGGTTTTTGGTCTGCTTTTTCCCCTTGTTTTATCTTCAGTACCTCGAACAGTGCTGGTTGATAATAAACCCTCAAAAAATTCTTTTGAAGGAAGGAATGAATGAATGAATGTTGGCAACACTAACTTTGCACCTATTGTGTTCAGTGCTTTAAGAGATGCAAGGGAATTGAAGAAGGGGAGAATGGTTCCTGGCCCTCGCAGAGGGTACAGATTAGTTTTTAGTTTAATTATTTCTTTCTTAATTTATTATAAGCCATGGCCTGAAAATCACTGAATTTGTTCTCTTATAATTTGCAAACTGTGCTTCAAAAAAGCACCAATGTTCTTAGAAATTCTCACATGAGCTTGTTCAGATATTTTCTTGGATGCTACAAATGCTACGGATCGAATGCTTAGGAATTACAGACTCCTTGGAAGCCCCAAGCTTATCCTATGAGATACAACCAACTTTTTGTTGTTAAGCTTAGGAAACAGATAATTAAAGAGTAGGATGATTTAATTCCACACCTGGGATGAAAACATGGCAGCGCATTCTGTGTTACTCATGGAGCAAATATAACCCATTCAAGTAAGCCATGGAAATTGTGAATAAAATCACCATAATGATTTCATGATGGTGGTTTTCTGAATGCCAGCAGTCAGTCCACAATGTGAGACCTGCCAGAGTCCCCTCCTCTGTCGTTGTGCTTCTGAACTGGGCTTGAATCAGGACCAATGTGCTGTCATTCCCTGAGCCGAATGCGATTTTCATGGCAATCCACGTGGACCCAGGACCCTGGCCCGCTGATGCCCTGTGCGCATGCGCAGATCAAAGGCAGCCGTCTCAGCATCAGCAGGTCCCCCACAGTGAATGCTGCCCATAAGGTTGGGGTAGGGGTTACAGCCGATGTTTACTCCACCCTTGATGCAGTGCCCAGAGTAAGCAATCTATAACCAGTCCACGTGGTCAGTCTCCCAGTGTCCTCCCAGCGAGGGAGTGTACACAGGGGTTTAGCAGCAGGAGTTGGAGCCATATACTTCTGTTTAGCTAAGGAGTCATTATTAGCCAGAAAGGAACTGTGACGTCAGTTTGGTCTTTGTGGATTTCCTGATTCATTGTTTATGCAGAAGACACAGTCTTAATGGCCTAAGATATCTAGGGAGGTATCTGGTCCAATTTACATCCTACAATAGTCATTTTTCATTTTCTACCCTCTGAGAACTTTGTTGCATCCTCCTCTGTGGCATCGTGGAAATAAATACTATGGAGGAAGATGTAAGGAGGTGAGGCTTTTTCAGTCTCTTTTCCTTCTAGTAACAGGATGGGGGTACCAAAAAAAAAAAAAAAGAAGGGCAGAGGTCGGCTTGGAGAATCCTTATTATTTTCATACGCTGTCTTGTAACAACAAAGCTGTAGTTTAAGAGTCCTCTGCCTCCTGTCGGGGTCCTGGGACCTGGAGTCAACAGTGTTTCTGGAACACTCTGCAGCTCCCTGAACAATTGGCACGGGAGCTCTGAGATCCCATTGGCTCCTCTGTCATCTGCGAAGGGGAGATCTGAGGGCTGAGTCCTTGCCTGCGTTCAACGGGCGGGATGGTATCTGTGAGGCTCTCGGGCCTTTGAAAGCAGGTGCTGTAAGAGTGTGAGATAAAAGTTTCCGGAGATGAAATGATGGTCAGGAGGCCCTTTGAGGGCTGGCAACTCTGATGCAGCTGATTTCCCCGCCTCTCTCTTGCCAGGCCCTCAGCATTCATTTGGTTGTGATGTAAGGACTTGAGGGGGGAAAAGGTACTGTGTCACCTGTCATGCCTCCTCCCTCGCTCCCCTCTAGGGAAATGGGAAAGAAGCAAGGAGGGGAGGCAGGGAGGTTGGAGGGGGACATACGGGGAGGGCTTTGATGCTGATCTGTTCCGAAGAGCGCGGAAGGCACGGAGAGGCGCTGAAATGGCCCCACGCGCCTTGCTACTCACTGTTTCCAGGATGTCTCAGGCGCCTTCAAGCCTCTGCAGCTGCGGTTCCCTCTGCCTGGGCCGCCTTTATCTCCCTCATCACCTGGGGAGCTGGCGAGGCTTCCACTGGTCTCGGGGGCTGGTGGTGAGCCAGACCTCCCTGGCCCTTGTGAGGACCCTGGTCCAGCACACGGGGCTGTTCTACATCACTTGTTGAATGTCTAGCTCTCTCCCTAGACAGAACTCCTTTTAAAGACAGGACCTGAGCTTTACCCATGTTGACCCCACTTCTCTGATTCTCAGTCCCAAGTGCCTACTACAAACCTTGCCCGAGGACAAGACTGTCCAAGACAAGCATCCCCTGCCCCGTGTCAAGTCCAGGGCAGGGCAGGAGGGGAGGGGTGATACTCTAAAATCTGAAGGTCCTTCTAGCACAGCCACGCCACCAGGATCTAGTCGAAAGATGACAATTTTAAAACTTGAAGTTGGTTCATTTCACATACAGCCCACATCCTGTTAATCTACCTGTCGGTCTTCTAGACATCATCTGTACTATATATTTCTTCATGAGCAGAGATATCATCTCACGTTTATTTATAAACTCTGTGCTTCCCAACCCGCCCCCCTCCTCCTACCACAATACTCTGTACATAGTAGGTGTTTCAAAAATGTTTGTGTAATCTTAGTTTCCTTTGTCCTACTCCTGTGAGTTTGCTGTGGCAGGCAGAATTAATGGCTCTTAAATAAGTCCAAGTCCTTAACCCCAGAACCTCTAAATGCTACCTTTATATGGTAAAGAGACTTTGCTGATGTGATTGAGTTAAGGATCTTGAGATGCAGAGATAGCCCTGGATTATTTGGGAGCCTGATAGATATAAGAGGGACACAGGAGGAGTCAGAGGAGAGGGTGATGTGATCATGAAAGCAGAGGTCAGAAGGATGCCCTCTGAAGATAGAGGAAGGGGTCACACATCAAGGGATACAGGCACCTACTAGCAGCTGAAAAAGGCAAGGAAACAGATTCTCCCCGAGAACCTCCAGAATGAACCAGCCCTGCCAACATCTTGACCTTAGCCTAGTGAAACTCATTTTGGATTCCTGACCTCCAGATGTGTAAGACAATGCATTTCTGTTCTTTAAAGCCACAGAGTTTGCAGTAATTTGTCAGAGCAGTAACAGGGAGCTCTGCAGTGGTATGACTGGTCCCAGGGGTCTAGGTGACCCCAGGGCAGTGTGAAAGCCCGGCTGAACTAAGAAGGTGGGAAACAAGTGTAGACTGACCTGCTGACGTCCAGCCCTCTCCTTGCAGATCCGGGGCTGAGAAGACCGGGCCATCCCTAAGGATTTAAATATAAAATTCTGACTGGAGTAGCTGCTTGGTGAGGGAACAGCAAGCGGGAGCAAACAACAATACTTCCATGGGGCTCCCCACTTGGGGTTCATCCTCACCCCCTTCAATTCATCCATGATGACACAAGCTAGGGCTTTTGGCTGTTCCCCAAAACACACTCCCAGAAAAAGGACCCAATGGCCCCAGAGGAAATGAGCCCCCAAGTTACCACCTAAAAAACAAGTCAGATGGCATTAGCTACCCCAACCGTCCCTCCCACATCACCCAAGAATGAATGTAACTAGAGATAAGGGACAGTATTAAGACTACGAAACAAGACTGAGAAATGGAAAAAAAAATGGAAGCAGGCATGAAAATAATAAATACCACAGAGAAGGGGTGGATACTTGGGAAGAGAACAGCTGAGACTAAGTTGAGCGTTACATTGAAGGGCTGTCCTGCAAGGAGACTGGAGAGGATCAAGAAATAGGAAATTTAAGAGAAAAGCCAGATCCAAGGGCACAGAAGATAGGAGTAGCAATGCCATTATTCGTCTGGTAGGAGTTCCAGGAGAAAAATCTGCTGGCACCTTGATCTTGGACTTCCCAGCTTTCAGATCTGGGAGAAATAAACTTCTGTTGTTTATAAACCACTCAATCTATGGTATTTTGTTATAGCAACCTGGAAGGACTGAGACACTTTTATAAATAGGATTTACTTAGGTATTTCCGTTTGCAGTCATGGTCAGGTTTGGGGATCAGGGCTCTGCAAGTCTAGAGGAGTAGAAATCTTCCAGACTTTTTGTTTGTTTGGAACCAAAAAACTGTCATAGGAATTATCTGTTCCTTGAAGGTTTACTGTAACTTATCTATTAATTGAATCAGATCTTATTTGTTTTTGGAAGGTAACTCTTTATGTTTTCAACTAAAAAAAAATACTTTTTCTTCTTGGAGATAAATTCTGTTAATTTCAATTTCTCTAGAAAATTACCATAACAATTATAACATTTTACACAGTATTCTTTCACAAAAAATCTGACCTACCTGTGGTTTGTAAACTCTTTAAATTTTTAAAAAATATTATGTAGCTGTGTTTTCTCATCTCACAGGTAATTTTTTGTATCTGTTCACTGATAAATCTTATTCATCTTCTTTCTAAATCATTTATTTCTGATTTTATATTTATTCATTCTTTACTCAGGCTGTTTTTGGCTTATTCTTTCTTTTAAAAAATCTTCTTAAGTTGCTTGCTTTTTTCATTTAAATGAAATTATTCTTGTGTATCAATAAAAATGTCTAAGGTAATGGATTTCCTATTGAAAATGACAATGGCTGTATCTTTTGAGTTTTTATGGAGTACACATATTGTCATTAATTCTTAAGTAATGTATAATTCAAGTTTTAGTTTCCCTCTGAGCAAAGAATTATTTATAGATTAAGTTTTCATCTTCAAGAAGATATTTTTAAAATGTCATTTTATTGTCCATTTATGGTATTGTGTTGTGGTCGGAAAGTTAGTGTCTCATTGGACTGGGAAAAGTAGGTATATTGTGTGATTTGATTTGTGTTGCCAGGGGTTGAAGAGAGAGCCATGAATAGGCAAGAATAGGGGATTTCTAGGATGTATGATACTATAGTGGTAGATACAGGACACTATGCATTTGCCCAAACACATAGGACTGTATGACACAAAGCGTCAATCTTAATGTAAACTATGAAGTTTACTAGGTAAGTTAACTGCAAAGCATAAATATTGGATCATGAATTATAAAAAACATATCACACTAATGAAGGATGTTTATAACAGGAGAAGCTGTGTGTTTGGTTGAGGGGGTGAGGTGGAGGAGAATATACAGAAGCGGTCTGTGAAGTAGTCCTCCATTATCCCTGGGGGATGCGTTCAAGACCCCCGGGGAATGTGTTCAAGACCCCCAGGGGATGCTTGAAACCATGGGTAGCACAAAACTCTATACATACTATATTTTCCCCTATACTTACATACCTATGATAAAGTTTAATTAATAAATTAGCATAGTAAGAGGTTAACAATAATAACTAAGAATAGAACAATTATAATGATACAGTGTAAGAAAAGTTATGTGAATGTGGTCTCTCTCTCTCTTTCTTAAAATACCCTGCTGGTACTGTACTCATTCTTCTTCTTGTGATGATGTGAGTTGACACAATGCCTACATGATGAGATGAAGTGTGATGAATGACGTAGGTTTTGTGACATAGAGTTAGGCTACATTGACCTTCTGACTGTCCATCGGAAGGAGCAACTGCTTTGGGTGACCCTGGATCTTAGAGCCATGGTGACATCGATGGTTGAATGTCAGGAGCAGATGAGGTTGAAAGTTGGGGATCCCGGGTGGCACAGAGTGGGATGTGCAAGATTCATCATGCTACTCAGAACAGAAGGCAATTTAAAACTTATGAATTATTTATTTCTGGAATATACCATTTAATTTTGGACCAAAGTTGACTTGGGGTCACTGAAACCGCAGAAAGGGAAACCTTGGATAATGAGGGGATTACTATATTATCTGCTCATTTTTTCTGTAAACCTGAAACTGTTCCAAAAAAAATTCTATTAATTTGACTCACTCCTTCTGACCCAGTGCTTTTCTGTAGCTGTCACAGGTGCAGGAAGATGCCAACTGGGCTGAACGGGCAGCAGACAGACTCCATCTGTCATTCTGCCATGAGCTGGGCCCCTTTCGTAACATTTCATATAAACCTTTTAGCATATATTTTTCCTATCAAATTTTTTCTTTACAATTAGAATGCAATAAAACATTTGGCAATAGAATATACTTTATTTTCTATATAAAATGTCCAAAAGTACTTACAGCATTGGGTGTATTTTGCAACATAAGGGAAAAGGTAACAGGACTAAAAACCAAGTCAAAATCTCTTTCTTGCAGTCTTCGCTGTAAATCTAACACACGTGATTTTAATCAAGTCTGTGGCAAGCACACAGGCATATTTGATACAAGGTTCTGAAAAGAAGTTCAGAACTGCTGAGGCGCTGGACCTCTTGATCTTATTAAGTGGAGTTGGTGACATTGAACCCTCTTTTTGATTGCCTCTACAGAACTTGATGAAACCAGAGAGGCTAACTCACATTGCTAGCCACTCATTCGGGATAATTTAGGGAGAGTCAAAAACGTTTTTGTCTTTAAGGTCAGGGGATTTTTACTTTTATTTTTTGGCACCTAATAATAGTGGCTCTGCCCAACTGCAAAAGCTACCACTGTGATTTTAATGGTACAGAAGCCTAGCTCTATAATCAGGAGATATTAACTACCCCTCTTTATATTTGAGCTAGTAGTCACTTGTGCAGCTCATAAAGTTAAGGGACGTTAAAACCCTAAATCCTCAAATGAGGCTGGATGTGGTCTGTTTTCCCCCCTCAGCAGTTTTCAAGGTAGGGTCCTAATACCTTTTCAGGTGGGACACAAGGTCAAAACAATTTTCATTATATTTTGTATTTTGGGTTTTTTTTTTATTGTGGGGAGGTAATTAGATTTATTATTTTTTTTAATGGAGGTACTAGGGATTGAACCCAGGACCTTGTGTGTGCCAAGCATGCACTCTACCACTGAGCTATCCCCTCCCCGCATAATATTTTACAGATGTGATTTGCCCATTTCACTAGGCGCACATTTGCACTGATGGTAGATGAAACTGATCACACCTGAGGACCAGTCAAGGCAGTGGCACCAGACTAAGCCAGTGTCAGTGTATTCCCTACCAGGCACTGGTAGCATAATCTGTGATGACCATTAGATCCTGCCCTGACTCACCTGTCACGACTCTCTCACCTTTACTGAAACATGGTTTACAAGAAGAACTTACATTTTAGATGAATTAATGCAGGCTTTTGAGGGAAAGCGCTTTTGTGACAGAGTTGCCAGCTCAACTAGCTGTTTTTTCTACAAAACAGCATATTTTATTTGAAAGAATGATTGACAGACTTGTGTATTTGGTAGACATATTTCTCAAAAATGAGAAACTTCAGTCTGACGTTTTAAGGGAAACAACGCACAGTATTGATGGCCAGTAATAGAACTGTGGAGCTTTTAAGTGAAAATTAGAATTTTGGAAAACTTGAATCTGTCACCATGGTTTTGACGGCTTCGTGATACTTAAGGACTTTTTTTTAAGAAGATCAGTCTTGATACAAACATCTAATTTTTTGATATCGTGTAGTAGAAGTGTGAACAGTTTAAAGATGTGCTGACATTTTCCAGAAGACCAAGGAAGAATAGTACAAAATTTGAATTGCAAAAAAGACTAATGGATTTTAATGTCACGGTTTTAGATTCCCCATTGAAGCTAAGCTTTAAGAAACTTTCACTTATTGAAGTTTGGTGTAGTATCAAAGAAGAACAGCCAGAATGATCTAAATGGTTATTAAAATAATTTTCCTTTTTCAATTACTGTATCTGTGTGAGGCCAAATTTTCTTCACAGACTACAACCAAAAGCACACTTTGTAATAGACTGAATACACAAGTTGATTTTATTAAGCCAGTCAGTAAGGAGTTGTGCAACAATGCGAAACAGCATTTTTCTCACTGTTTTTTTTTGTTTAAAAAATGGTTATTTTTCATAAGAACTTATTTATATACATATACAGTGGAGTCATTTTTGTTATTTTTAAATGAATTAATATGTATTAAAGACTTTTTAATTTAAAATTTTTAATATGGCAATTATTAATATCTATAAATAAAGCTTTTTGGGCCCTCAATAGTTTTTAAAAGTGTTAAGGGGTCCTAAGATTAAAAAGTTAGAAAACCACAAGAAACAAGGCCACCTGGACCACCAGCCTTGGGGTTAATTATCTTGCATTGTTAGTAACCTCTTATTTGTAGACTCTCACTGCTTTTTTTAATATTTCTCACAGCATCCAGGGCAGTGCTGGGCTTAGTAATTGCTCAATAAATGTGAACAGAATCAACGTGAACTTCACCATTGACTTTATAAACTGCTTTTCTGTGGGTGTGGCCTTTGAGGCTACAGCGGACATGGAATCTACAGGCACAGCTCACCAGTTCACTGGCCGTGTTCTTGAGACACTGTGTGTGACTGAAAATGTAAAAACATCCATTTGCTTTGTTCATATTTATCACTTCGAATCATCTTCAGTTGGCTTATCAACTGATGTGTTTACTTTGGTTTCTTTTTCTCTTTTATCAAAGTTAACGATCAAACATCCCACCTGAAGAAAGAGGCTTAGTAGTCACTGTTGAGAACAAAACAGAAGATACAAAATCCTTCCCTTCAAGGAATTTAACAAATTAAGGTGATTCTTCTTTTTAGAAAGATTTGTGGGAACTTTCTGGGGCTGTGGGAGGGCGGATTCAGTAGGACGTCTTCTAAGAAGGGGACCTTACCCTCCAAAGTCTCCTTGTGTGGGTGGGGAGACACTAGTGTGACACCAGCATGTCAAAGTTAGATACCGTCAGAAGCACTGGTATCTAATGTGAGTTGATCGTCGTGAGCTTCTGTAGATGGGAGACAAAACTGTAACAGCCATCTCAACAGCTAAAAACTTCATGGGGTTATTTTTTAGAACAAAGACATAGAGTGGTGGGATTCGAGTAAATACAGCTACAACTGCTAATAGTATTAACGACAGTGATAAAACCTGGCAAGTTTATTTCAAATGGACTTACATCCCAAATGATTAACAAAAGGTATAATTTGTGACTATATATCTTCCACTAGCTTCCACTTTTGGTAGTTTCTAAAAATCTATCAAAATATAGTTTACAGACAGAAATTTACATTTTAGATGAGTGAATCCAGGCTGTCTGCAATAAAAACACTTCATCAGCAAGAAGATCCTATTTCTAGCTATAGACAGAAGAAAATCACAATGGGAAAATCTGCCATTTAACCTTTCTAGGTACCCTCAGCTGGCAAAATCTCTTAGTTAAATTTACTGGTCATAAATCCGATTGTTTAAAATCCAGCTGGCAAAATCTCTTAGTTAAATTTACTGGTCATAAATCCGATTGTTTAAAATCCAGGCAGCAGAAAAAGACCCTGAAGTGACCTGCTTAGCCAATTCAGTTATCCCTCCTTAAAAGCCAATCACAACTATTTATTGAGCTTTACTGAGCACCAGCCATAGGAGAGGTACCATGTTTAAGCACTGGAAGGGTTTCAAAGACGACTTGGAAGCTCCCTTCACTGCATTTGGTTCATATTCACTTTAAATGTTGTTTCACTTTCAAGTATTCGAGGATGTGGGGTATGTCGTTCTGATCAACATTTTATTTATTTGCTTTGTGGGATTTGAATTAAAGCAAAATGGTTATGATTTCACCCCAGCATTTCTGCAGCTACAGCCCGGCCTTCACCCACGTGTAATTTGTTGCAGGGGAAAGTAGGTGCTCCGCGGTTCAGACTTATTTTAGAATCTCATATCACTGCTAGACTTGTTGGTAGGTTCAGAACCTACACTTGCTGAGACAACTCGAGTGGCTGCACCCAGCAGAAGGAAGCCTGTGGTTTGTGACAAATCTGACTTCTGTCTCTGTTAACAGAGGTCTCACTTTGTGAGGCACCATGTAACACTGCATGGCATGGCGTGGATTTGAATCCAGCTTCACTTGGTTTGAGACATGGTCTGGCCCGGAGGAAGCCCTCAGTGCTGTCCCAACTACCGGATGAGCTTAGGCAGCTGTTCTCTGAACCTAAAGTGAGAAAAATACCCATTACTTATCTTGCAATATTACTGTGAAAATGATAAGCAAGACTACAGAAAGAGTGATTAGCATAGTGGCCAATAAATGGTAGAACTAAAGAAATGATATCTGCTATTCTTACTGGTGTGGTTATTGTCACTGTTACTATGACTACCGAGGCTGGAAGGATATCTTCTACGTCTGCTAAGCCATCGACTCAGTGCAACACATCACGACGATGGATTATAGTAACGTCGCTCTCAGGCACTGATATTTTCTGAACAGATAAGCACATCATATCCACTGCTGTTTTGATACTTTGGAATTGATTTTATTGTATATTGGTTTTATAGGCACACCATAAAAATCTGTTCATTAACACACTGATAGCATCTTTTATTTTCCTCCACTCGATCAGAAGTTTTCTCTGCCAACGATTAGTCATGTGCTATCAACAGCAAGGATGACCGAAAGGAATATTGATGTTCTGTGGAGCCTCATCCTTCCTGCATTTTCATAATTGTCACGGGAAATTAAGATACAATGAGAGTCATAGCCTATAGTGTAGGAAATAAACGGTTGAGAAAACAGCCCAGGATATTTTTCTTGCTGTCGCCAGAAAACTCTGAACTTAGACTTTGCAGCACTGCTTTGGGCTGAAAGGGTCCTTATGCCACAGATTTCTTCATTTTATGATTGCCAGAGTCTTTGAAAGCACATTTCAGATTGTGCTAAAGGAAAATAACAAAGACACTATATGGCAACAACCTCCGGTGTTTGACAGAAATTTTCAAACTTTTGACTCAGCTCTTTGGGGAAAAAAAAAAATGGAAGTAGCGAATAACAACAAACAAAATGCCAGGGAGGGATATGGCTGCACGAAACCTTTACTTTGTTGTTTGTTTGCAAATCGTGTTCCAGTACTACAGTCTCATGTGTTAGAAGATGTCGGAAAATAAACTAGTTCTTAAATTTTGTTAAGATATTGATGTGGTGGCACAATCCACTAAGTGTATTCCATTTTCCCTTCATCCTTTTAGTAATGGAATCTCCCAAGTTCTAGTTGGGTACACAGACCCCCTTTCCTAGGCTCCCCTGAAGCTAGGTATGTGATTACATTCTGGTCAATGGGATATGAGCTTCCCTTTAAAAAGTAGCTGGCTGTCTTTTACCTTTTCTTTGGGGTAGAATGGAGAAGAAATGCTGCAAATGACAGCACCATCCTGAGGAAGAATGGCGCCCCAAGGGAGAGGGGTACACTTAAAGAGTACATTGGAATCTATGTAAACTAGATCTTAATAAAAAAAATAGGAAAATAAAGAAAAAGAAGAAGAAGAAGAGCCTGGGTTCCTGGAGGACCTCATGGAGCAGAGTCAGTTTTCTGTCCCGACCTGCTCATAACCTCCACACTCCTCTGCTTCCATTCTGCTTGAGGCACTGTGTTTTGGGGTAGCCATGCTGGCCAGCTTGGGCTGTGCCTAGTTACTAGAGGTGTCCTACATTTTCCATGCTTGCCATTTTCCCATTGGATGAAGGGCTTGTGAGGCACAGTAATAGGTTAAAAGGAAAAAGAAAAATGGCTTCTCCAACACTCTTTTCCAAGATGTCCGACAAAGATCAACTTCACAGTGCAGGCACTGTTTTTGCTTATTACGTGCCCTTCGCATCTGTCCCAGTTTTGGTTCCTTTTAATTTTTTCTCTTGTTTGTTAAATGAAATTGAAATGACTGTCCTGTAGCTATTATAACCCTGTAAAAAAGTAGTAAAGCTATTATTGAAGCACTAAGTAACGTGGCCACTGTTGGCTTCTTTTTCTAGATAAATAGGACAAGAAGGAAATAACTCAATGGGAAGAATGACTTTTGCATGGGGAATCCAGTGTGCCATGGAAGATGGTGTGGGGGTGATGGAAACTGTGATAACATGAATAGGGGTGATTTCTACTGGGCATTAGGGTTGATGGCAGCTAAACTCACCCTTCTTTAAAGAGATGAAAGAACCCTCTTGCATTTGTCACGTCCCCAACTTACATCCCACCAGCAGAACCCTGTGATCATGCTGCTTCGCTGAAAGGAAATAGGGAAGCTGTGGGGACCCCCGTGAAACTCCCTTCAACATATTTAGTCTGTGGCCTGTGGGGTATTCACTCCAACTCCAGATGTGCGGGTGCCCTTCAGTCAAATCGGACGGAGTTTTGCATCTGCCACCCAGGGGAGAGGGGAGAGAAAGTGAGGGAACCGGTGTTGACAGGCCACTGTAAGATTACAACGTAGACTTCCTTTTAGGTCCAAGTGCAGGTGCGTTTTTGTCCCACTGATACCCTTGGTACATCGGGGATGATAAATAGCACAGTGAGTCATTCAGAAAGTGGAAATGGAAAGTGTTGCTGTGTCTGCTACTGGGCTTTGCATCAAAAAAGTGTTTCTAGAGAAACTTGGTGAGTATTGAACTGCTTTCTCCTTTCCAGGTAGCCTTTACAGTCTCTGTTATAGTTATTTAAATATATGCATTGCTGAGAATTCTCATAGCACAAGAATAACAGGGGTTTCCTGTGCTCTCACTACTTGTGGGTGTGTGAGTATAGGATTAATTATGTGTTTTGAAAAGAGAAAGTGTCTTAAACACCCTCCATGGTTCCCTGCCCCGAGAAAATGACTTCTTAACATCAGAAATTGAATGAGTCCAGGAGTAATCCAAATTCTTTATTTTTGGCATGAGAAGCCCTTCATAGTCTGCCTTATTCCCAGCCTCCCACCTTCTGCCTCCAAAGTCTGCAGCATCAGAATCACCAGGCTGAACTGCAGTTTTGAGCCACAGAGCATGATCCAGTCGTTATTCCTTCAGATTCTTAGTAGATAAGACTGACTCCACCCTAATTTAATATTTACACCCATGCGACTCTTTGGTTCTGGTTGATGGGCTCCAGAGGATAATCCTGAGAGCCCAAGATGGTTCTCCAAGAAGGAGGTGGTTTAAGAAGTAAGAGGCAGGCTGTCTGCTCACTCCCAGCCTCAGCCCCATTGCGCCCGGCCAGCTCCAGAGGGAAGACCACAGTTGTGCGGCCCCAGCATTTTGAGCTGCTGCCTTCTTTCCTAAAGTTGCATTAACGAGCATGCTAATTAGTGGCAATTTCCCTGGTGGTTTTTATGATGTGGAGCTATGTCTACTAAGAAATGGCCCAGAACCGCAAACTCATTTAAAATAGTCAATACTACTGGAGATAGAAATAACTCCTTGTCCATGTTGATCCTAGCTGGTGACCAGTGGCCAGGAGGTGAAATCTTGGGAACAGAGGCCTGGGCTTCTGACTCAGCAGAAACCACTGACATTTTTAGTCTCTCTTTACCCCTCGTCCTACTGTAGAGACCATTCTCCCTACAGGCCAACTTTGACAAAGCATCATATTCCGAGATGCACCAGCTGCCCTCCAGCCAATAAATTTGGACTTATTTCTTGTGATCTTTCTGACACTCAGGATTCATAGCACATTCCTCTAAGGAATCCCCAGATTTGTACAAACTTGAACCAAATATCCAGGAAGAGGAGGAAAAGCTAGCATTGCAAGAGATCAGCAGTTCTCAAGTAGGAGTGTCTTGAGTCCCAGGGGACATCTGACAAGGTCTGGAGACATTTTTGGTTGTCACAACATGGCGGTGGGGGGGGGTGGTATAGGGTGGCGGTGCTACTGGAATCTAGCAGGTGGAGTCCAGGGATGCTGATAAATATCACACTGCACAGAACAGCCCTCACAACAAAGAATGATCCAGTCCCGAATGTCAGTAACGCTGAGGTTGAGAAGCCCTGGAAGAAATGAAGACAAAGAAGTCTTCTCATATATTCTGTAGTTTTGGAAATGGGTTCTTGATTTTTACTGAGCATCTATTATGTATATAAAGGGTGCTGTGCTTTATGAGAGATGCTAAGAAATAAGTCATATTCACTAACATCATGAAGTTTCCAGTTTACTTGGAAATAGGACATATACAGTGGAAAAGTTGTGGTATTAACTGCAGCAATAGTTCACTTGCGAGAGAGATTGGTATTTATATTAGCGTGCTAGGATTGCTATAAAAGCGTACCACAGTCTGGGTGACTTAAACAGCAGAAATTTATTTTCTTACAGTCTTGGAGGCTGGAAGTCCTAGATCAATGTGTCAGCTGAGTTGATTTCTTCGGAGGCCTCTCTCTTTGGCTTACAGATGGCTGTTTTCTCCCCACGTCTTGAAACAGTCTTCCCTAGGAATTGTCTGTGCCCTAATCACCTCTTCTTTTAGAGGGGGCCATATTGGATCAGGACCCACCTCATGATCTCATTTTAATGTAATGACCTCTCTAAAGACCTTGTCTCCAAGTACTGTCATATTCTGACGTGCCAGGGTTTAGGACTTCAATATATGAGTCTGGGAGGGGACACAATTCAGCCCACAGAAGTACTGTTTTGTTATAACTTGATAACCAGAAGTAGAAATATAAGAAGAAACATAGAGATGTGTTCCAAAGTATTATGTAAGTTACACTAAAAAAATTTGAATGCTAACTTAAAAAAAAAAAGGAAAATGGGTCCAACCCACATTAAATTTTTTTTCCCCAGTCTTTGAGTAGGAAATGTTGATCTGAACAGGGATGGTATTATTGGAAATTCTCTGGGGTGAAGGCCAGATTCCTTCCTACCCCAATTCATTCATGCCATGTAGATTTATTGAGCTCCTGTTATATAGTGTGTGTATGTACTAGTCTTCTGGATAAACAAAGAAAATGTTCTTACCTTTGGGAAGCTCAAAGGCACATTTGTGTGTGTGTTGGGGTGGGGTGCAATGGGGAAGGTTTGGTAGGGGATAAGGCAGGAAATCCCCCGCAGGAATAGATGAAGAATGGTATTTCAACATTTGTATGGTCCAGGTGCTGAGGACCCGTGTAGGCAGGGTGACTAACTCCAACCAGGGTTGTGGCAGGGCAGAAATTCAGCTTGGACACAGTGGGGGACTGGTAGTTCCCAGCTGGTGTCCATTATGGTTGCCAAACTAGTTGCTAAATATTTTGCATGTCATCTCCAGGGAGATGGGGAAGGCAGAAGAGGAGATAAGATGGTAAGCTGGATCTTGTGGACCAATAGGAGGAAGGGCAGGGAATGATGAAGAGAGGGGACAGCATGGAGTCAGGAAAAAGATCTGATGGTGGGCAATGCAAAGTCAAGGACTGCATCCATCTTGCTAACCATTATGTCCTCAGTGCTACCATCTGACACATAAGGAGTTTTCAGTTAATATTGGTTGAATAAATAAATAAATGAAAGAGCACAGCATATTTGGAGAGTGGTGAAAAGTGGTGAAGAGGGTTTGGAGAGGAAGTGTGGGCCATGTGCAGGGCTTCCCAGGTCATGAGAGCAATCAAAGGACAAAGGGTTCTCCAATTCCAGTTCCCCAGGAAGCTTTTCAGGGGGAGGTGGGAAAGGAGGTATCTGGGGGTGGGATGTGCTGCCTTACTCATGAGTCCTTTTAGGGATTAGATGGCTCTCAGTTCTCATCGCACCAAACACACAAACTATAACTGTGTAATCTTGGCCATTGTAACAACCCAAGTCTTTGTAATTCTCCAAGTCTCAGTTTTCTCACCTGTAAAGATTGAAATTAATGATTGTCTCATTGATGGAGGATTAAATTATTTAACACAAATAAAGCAGCACAGTAATAGCACATAGACAGAGCTCAATAGAATATTATTTTTAGCTCAGAATGTCTACCAATGAAATAGATCACTTTTAAGATATCTTCAAATGAATTCATCATCTGTCTACTGGTGTTTGAAATTTCTTAGAAGGGAAGAGTTAAATGACTTCAGATACAAATATAAATACGAATAGCAATGGCTGCAGATATAAACATCCAGCTAAGGTGCCCCTGAAGGTGTGAATAAACTTCAGTAAAGGTGTTAAACAGACAATCAGCACGTGTGATTGACTGGTTACAGAATCTTGCTGATCTAATTGGAGGGAGATGGTGAAAGAAGTAAAATACCCCTGGGCACCTACCTCACTGGAAAGGTATGTAGGAGGTTAAGGAGGACGGGAAAAGATTCAGGAAAGAAGCTGGGGACCCGCTGATTTCAGATCTTTCACTTACAGTCTTTGAGTCCCACAGGACACAGATTTATTTGCTCACATTGCTCCAGGTGGAGTTGCTGCTGCCTCGGGAATCAATGAAGTCTTCTCCAACAGAGATGGCGTGGGCCAGGGAGGTTTGCTTCCCTGTGATTCAGTGAGCTTTCAGAGGAAGCAGAAAGCCCAGGGGCAGGGCTGTTTAGAGAAAGCTTCCTAAGGGTGTGACTGGGAGCAGGGCCTGGGGGACTAGAGGAGTTTGGATGGGAGAAAGGTACTAGAAGAACTGGTAAGGTTTGGGTCCCCTCTGGTGGTCTTGCTCAATGGATCCAGAGCCATGCATCCTGTTTGGGTGCTGCACTCTTCCTCCTGATGAGAGTCCTGATGGAAATTTGCTCAAGAGAAGATGACAAATGGGAAATTAAAGAAAAAAAATTAAGATTCATTGGGTGCCAGCTCTGTCAGGACTCTTCTAAGCAAGTTATAAACATGCCGGGTCCTATTATCACCCTCACTTTACAGACAAGAAACTGAACAATTTTTTTCCAGAAATCATAGCAAGTCAGTGATGGACTACTTTCTAATTGGCTTATCCTATTCTCAATTAATGGACTAGAATTCAACTATTGGGCAAAAGGAAAAAGAAAGAGAGAGAGTATGTAGGAACTCTGACTGTTCTGCTGAATGTGTTGTGGTCTTGGGCATCATGCCTGAAACAGTCAAGACTTGCTGGAAAATCCAAGGGGAAAAAAAATGTGTATTTTAAAAATAAATTGTAAAATAACTGAAGTATAATATGTGTATAGAAAAGTCCACAAATAGCCTAAGTGTTCAGCTTGATGAATTATGACTGAGTGAACACGGAGTGTAGTAGCCACCAACCAGGTCAGGGAATCGAACAGTAGGAGACCCCTCAGAGGCTGCCCCTGTGCACAACCTCCCCACTCCAGTTTTCCTTTCTCTCTCTTGTAAATGGGTTTTAATGATTTTCCAGCCACCGGCTGAGAAGAGAAGCACTTTGCTCAGGAGGCCTGCCTGAGGGTGGTGGCAGAGGGTTCAGAACCCTCGAGGAATAGATTGAAGAATTAATGGAAGGTCACAGAGGAGCACTGAACAACTAAGAACCGGGAGAATGGACACAGGACTGTCCCATCATGGTCTTTACTCTAGGCAGTGTTCTGGGGGAGTTTGAGGAATTTGTTGACTATTCATGATTTTCATCAAAGACTTGACCCTAAGTGTATGTCATCTGAAATCGCATTGTTTTGCTCCTTGGAGAGGTTCTCTGGTCTCAGGGACAGAGAGCTGCTCGAGGTCTCAATTCTCAATGAAGCTGTCCCTTCCTCCTACACAACAGAGAGGACAGAGGGCGAGATATGACTGGATCTGCTCAGAGTAGGGCAGTACTAGCTCAGTTTACCCTTTCAGTCAAAGGCCTGAGAATGAGCAAGGCCCCGAGAGAAAAAGGGAGTTAGCTCTGCAGCCCTAGAATGGCAACTCCAGATTCTGCCTCTGGCTTCTGCCAGTGTGAGGTCATGGTGTGGGAGAACCCAGGAGAGGGCCACAGACCACGCCCCCTAGCCCAGGCCTGGAGATATGAACCAATCAGATTAGCAGCCCCGCCCTCTGGGGCAGACCTAAGGGGAGGGTTTGTGTTACAGCTAAGGAGAGGGTTAAGTAAGGAGCAAGGTCAAGTGGGAAGCACCCGGTGTGCATAGGAGCACATGGGTGAATTGACTTGTGTTTGAGCTGAGGAAGGGGAGGAGGGGTGTGAAGAGGGTTTGAGGTCATATTGAGAAATGGTGAGAAATCGAGTAGAACAGGAGTTGCAGTCATCCCTCCGTATCCACTGAAGGTACTGGTTCCAGGACCCTAGCGGATACCAAAATCAGCAAATGCTCAAGTCCCTTATGTAAAATGATGTAGTGGAGTACAGCCAGCCCTCCAGATCCACAGGTTCCACACCCGCCATTGTGGAGCGCTGACTGCACTGGGAAGAGGATTTTGGTAGTACCTTGTAAATTACTGGGCAAACCACTGTAGGATTTTGAGTAGGTTGTATTTGATGAAGTTTATATAGTCAGTGGGCAGTGAGGGCGAGGAGGATTGCAGGGAGAGAATGAAGCAGAGAAAGAACAGGAAACCATTGAGGGACTCTGGTGATGCACCCGGAACTAGGCTGTATGTGGGCAGAGGATGGGGTGGTGGAAAGGAGTGGATGGATTCGAGAGATGCTAAAGGAAACTGGATGGGACTCAGAAAAACAGAGTCCCAGACTCAGGCTCCAGAAAAGGGCAGGACTGGACACATCTGACAGGAAAAGCCCTGGGAAAAAAATTCTCTCTTTGGACATCAATGAGTAGACAGTTGAGTTAATCATACTTGTCTTCTTCTTGTAACAGTTATCATTGGTTCTTGTAGGGTTCTAACTTATTTTATTTATTCATTACTTATTTCCTTATTTCTCCCCTTTCAGCTTCATTGAGATAATTGACACATAACATTATGTAAACTTAAGGTGTACAACCTGATGATTTGATATATATATATATATATGTATGTTGTGAAATGATTACTACAATAAGGTTAGTTAACACATCCATCACTTTTTTGTGTGTATGGTGAGAACATTTAAGATTCATTCTTTTAGCAACTTTCAAGAATACAGCAGTATTGTTACCTATGGTCACCATTCTGTACATTAGATCCTCAGAGCTTAATCCTTTGATAACTGGAAGTTTGTACTATTTGACTAACATCTCATTTTCACCACCCCCATCCTTTGGTAACCACCAATCTACTCTCTGTTTCTATAAGTTTAGCTTTTTTGCATTCCATATATAAGTGATATCATACAGTATTTGTTTCTCTCTGTCTGACTTATACTACATAACATAACGCCCTCAAGATTCAGCCATGTTGTCACAGATGGTAGGTTTTCTTCCTTTTTATGACTGAATAATATTCCATATATAATAATATATATCACATTTTCTTTATCCATTCATGTGTCAGTGAACGTTTAGGTTGTTTCCACGTCCTGGCTGTTGTGAATAAGCTGCAGTGAACATGGGGGTGCAGATATCACTTCCAGATCCTGATTTCATTCCTTTCAAGTACATACCCAGGAATGGGGTTGCTTTACTCATTCCTTTTTGTCCCCATTCTCCAGTCTTGTTTTCTTCTCCATATGCAACTACCCTATTGTTTATATCCTTTTGTTTAGGTGTTTTTATGAAGTATTTGTTTTCTTGTCTGCTTGTAATTTACATAACCTTTTATTATGGGGAATTTTGAACATACCCAAGAAGAGATAAGAGAGTATAATGAAATCCCTGTGCCCATTATTCAGCCTTGACTACCACTAGCCCATGGCCAACCCTCCCCTCATCTACACCTCATCCACTTTCTTCCTTTCTATCATTGGATCATTTCATCCACAAATATTTCATTGTGTATCTTTGCAAGATAACATAACCATAGTATCCTTATCAACAGCTTTAAAAGAACAATATTTCCCAAATGTCATTAAATAGAGCTAAAATTTCCAATCCTCTCATAAATGTTACTTCTTTCCACAGTTTACATGAATTGGGATTCAAAGAAGACCCATACATGGTGATTGATTGATATTTCTTTAAGTCTCTTTTAATCAATAGGTTTCCCATCGAATCTGTGTTTGTTTTTTTTCTCCCTTGCAATTTATTTCTCGAGGAACCCAGGTTGTTTGTCCCATAGGATTTACCACAGTGTGATTTTTGCTGATTCATCTCCGTGGTGAAGTGCAACAAACTCCTCTGTCTTCTGTAGTTCCTTGGAGTTGGTAGCTGAATCTAGGGACTTGATCAGACTCATAGTTAATTTTTTTGACAAGGCTGTTTCATGGTTTGTCTTGTGTTCTTCCATCAGAGTGGATGTGATGTTTGTTTTTCTTTTTTGTTTGTGATATTGGCAGCCATTGATAACCAAATCCTAGGATCTCACTAGTTTATTAGTGTATTAGTTAACTTTTGGTGTGTAACACTATTGTCACAAACCTAGTGGTTTGCCAAAAAAACACATTAATCATCTCAGTGTCTGTGGGACAGAAATTCAGGCACAAGTTAGCTGAGGCCTCATCTTTGGGGTCTCTCAGAAGTCCACATACAGGACATTGCACCAGGGCGAGGGTGTTATCTGAGGCTCGACTGGGGAAAAATCTGCTTCCAAGCTTATGTGGCTGTGGGCAGGATTCAAGTCCTGGATCTGTCTGACAGGGGGTCTCAGTTCCTTGTTGGTTGTTGGTCAGAGGCCCATCCTTAGTTCCTTGCCACTGGACTTCTTCAGGTAGCAGCTTTCCTCCTTGTAGCCAGCAAGAGAGACAGCCAATAAAGAGTCTGCTAGCAGGATGGAAGGACGATCTTATGTAATGTATCATGGAGGAGATAGCCCATCACCTTTACCATATTCTGTTGATGAGGAGCAAGTCCCAAGCCCCACCAATACTCAAGAGGAGGAGATTACACAAGGACATGAATACCAGGGATAAAAGGGGGCCGACTCAGAGTTTGTCACAATCGGGTGTTATGAAATGGTGGTCTTCTAATTCTAGCATCCTTTCATTGTTTATTAGCTGGAACACTTCCGTAACAAGAAACTTCCCAGAGGAGTGAGTATAGCTCAGTGGTAGAGTGTATGCTTAGCATGTAAGAGGTGTTGGGCTCAATTCCCAGTACCTCTACTAAAAAAAAGAAGAAGAAGAAGAATTTATAAAACCAAGAAACTTCCCCTGGCATTTGATTGCTATTTGGTTATTTGTGGTATAATTCATAGAGGAAAGTCAGAATAAATGCTTGATTCTTTCTTTTTACTTACCAGGTTCGGTGTCTGTTATGTACATAATGTGTATAGAGCTAGTTCTTATCTCCTGCTTGTTGAAGAGTATTCCAGGGTATGATTCACCCATCGTATCTACCTGTCCACCCAATGGACAAGACTGCCTCCAAAGCTCTGTCATGGCGATCATTCTTTACTGCTTCCTTAAGAGCCTTGTACCCACAGTGGAACTGCTGGACAGTAGAATGTAACGAAGCCATCAATTTGCCTAAGTGGTGCCAAATTGCTCTCCAGAATGGCTGCACAAAGCTATCTTTCATGGACATAATTTATCAACGTATGTAGCTCAGCTTAATGAGGGAGGAAACACCTCCATACCCTCAGGAATTTTATGTCCTTCACTAAACTAGACTAAAAGTCTCGAGAAAGTTCTCAAAGCCATTTTTATCTGACACATCCAAGCTATTTCGCATCTCCAAAGCCCTAGCTGTGCTAGGTGATGGGAGCTGAGAGACAGAATCTTAAGCAAGCATTTTCCAGCCTAGTCTACTGTAATCTGATTGACTCTCCAAATTTGATTCCAGGCCTCAGAAATGAGGGAGGGGAGGAAGGGAAGGAGAGAGGAAGGGAAGGAGAAGGAGGGGACAAAGGAAGGGCTGGGGAAGAGGCAAGGGAATGACTTCACTTACTTAGGAAGGGCAATGGGAACCTTGCCTTATCATACACCCACTCAGCATCTTGCCCTACAGACATGGACGTGGAGACTAGAGGTGAAGTCATTTCTCCAAGGGTCATTTTATGAGTGTAAGACTCTGAGGCTAGTCTGCTGGCCCCCAGATGAGGTCCGGGAGGGAGGGAGGGAAGATATCTGCAAAGGGTAAAGAGAGTTGAGAAGGCAGATAAGGACTGAATGAGTATTCAGGAGCCGGCAAAGGACAGCACTGTGAAGTGGGGAGAAGCAAGCTGTCATCGTCTCGTGGAGACTACGGACCTTTCTAAACACTTTACGAGCAGCTGATTTAGTCTTCACCACCATCTTACGAAGTCGAGGTTATCATGCTTCTTTTGTGGATGTGGGGACAAAGGCTCAGAGGTTTTAAACGACTTCCCCAGTGTCTTGCAGTTAGAAAGTGTCAGACTGCCATTCAAATTCAGGTCTGTGGCTGCCCAAATCTTTGCTCTGAACACACACACACACAGCCAAAGAGAGGGTTTCAAGTAGGGTGTGGTTAACGGCGTAATGCTGAGGAGAGTTCAAGGAGAGTGAGGAGAGGAAGCGGTTTCAGAAGTTGTGGTCTTAGGCGGAAAAAGTCCTTCATCACTTACCTTGGGCTGCTGCTGCCGTGGGGCAGTGGGAGGTCATATCTGCTGATTTGGGAAACCTTTAAGACAAGTGGAAATATTGAAATCATTTGGGACCAAGTGCGAATGGAAATACAGAGTTGGATCTTGAAGCCTTAAATTAGATGCCATTTCAAACAGAATTTTTCTGGCTTCATCACAAAGTTAAGGAAACCCTAAGTGACCAGTATGAAAATGGTTTTTGCTCAAGTTTATACAAATCAAAGAGATGACAAAACAGAGAATATTTAAATGGTATTGATTATAACTTAATCACACAGTTAAGAAAACCGTAAATGACTAGACTGAAAATGGCTTTTGCCCAAGTCCAGACAATAGAGTGGAAAATATTCAAACCAGATAGATGGTAGAGCTGCTGGGATGGAAGATATAGAAATGCCATTAAAGCATCAACCCCGAGTGTCAGTGTCAGCAGAACACAAGTAAGAGGGTGGGGAGGAGTGTTAAGTTTGTCTGACTTGAAAGTCCACTGAACGATTCATGAGAAGTGAATGATCGATGAATGATCAATGGGCTCTTCTACCTACATTCTCTTCTTTGGAAAAAGGCATTTCAATTTGGCCATCTTAATAGCAGACTTTTTTTTTTTTCTCAAAAACAGCATTTCAATGAGCAGAGTAAATAAATTCGCTGCTTCCAAAAACTACAGAGTTTGTAGTTCAAGCAGCAGAATGCCAGGCAAGCTGTCTTTTGGGTTTTAAAAAACCCAGTATTTCGTGACCATTGCAAGACCAAGGCAGGGTTTGCAGAAGGGGCTCTTTATTGAAGCCAGGTGTGAGCTGTCTCCTCTTCCTGGTAGGGAGGCTGTTTGGACAGTTTCCTGTGGTGGTGTGCATTTCTGGCCCAAGTCCCTGGTGTACGAGAGTCTTCCCCCATCTCCCATAATTTCTTGGGTTTTTTTTCCCCTCCCCATCTCCTTCTCCTTCTTTCCCTCTTACTCTTTTCCTCTTGCTATGGACTGAATATTTGTGTCTCCCTTCCAGATTTGTATGTTGAGGCCCTCATCCCCATGTGGTTGGTTGTGTTTGGGGTTAGGGTTTTGTGAGGTAGTTGGATTTGAATGAAGTCATGGGGGTGGAGTCCCCATGATGGCATTTGTGTCCATATACAGGGATGAAGAGACCAGAGCTCTCTTGGCCATGTTGGGGTACAGTGAGAAGGTGGCTGTCTACAAGCCAGGAAATGAGTCCTCACCAGAACCCAACCATGCTGGCACCCTGTTGTAGGACTTCCAGCCTCCAGGACTGTGAGAAACAAATGTTCTTAAGCCACACAGTCTAGGGTATTCTCGAGCCTACTTCCTTGAGCAGTTCCACTTACCACACGAGACCCAGTACTTAGAAAAAAATTGTTCATAATTCCAACATTTGGCTCATGGAAATGGACCAACAGAATGCTATTTATGTTCAACCTGGTTGCAGTAGAACTTCTTTGACCCAGGAATGAGCATTCCTTTTACTATTAGCTGAAAAGAGGCAACATCTGTAAACTTTGGCTGGAGAATTCCTTCTTCTGCAAAATAGGATGGCAGTGCCTGCCTCACCACAGGCTTGTACGCAGTAAATTAAATATGTGAAAGTCCCTAGCTGAGTGCCTGGCACAAAGAAGCTGCTTGGTACAGATTGTTTTCTCTGAATGTAAAAGCAGGATGGATGATTCATTCCACCTTCCAAAACAAAGGAGAACTCATCCCTTCCTTGAAAGAGAAAAAGAAAATCCTTAAAAAGAGGCAGAGAAGACTGAGAACGGTCCTCTGAACCAATTGTTTTGAAGTTGATGAAAGATCGCTAGTGGGAACTCTTAGATTTCAAAGAAGCCTGAGAGAAGCCAAGGAAACTTCTGATTTTTGGAAGGCAGTATTTTATTATGTGCATTAAAATGGTCAATGCGCAAGGTCACCTGAGGAAATCTTCTGGGTGGACCAACAAGGACTAGTGTTTGCTTTCAATCTGGCACTTTAATCAAGAGGCCAAAGCTCCCAATGACTTCCAGACTGTTGAATCCAACATGTGCCTTTTGGTTCTTGCTTTCCTTGACCTCAGGGGAGTATCTGATATTGGAGACCATCCCACTCCAAAGTCTTTTTTCAGTGGCGATGTGACAAAATCGTTCTTTCCTCTTGTGGGGTCCCTTGCTGGATTCTCTTCCTCTGCATGCCTTTCATGAGTTGGTGTTGCCAAGAATTTGATGCTTGGCTTTCTCCCTTCCTTTTAGGCAATTTGATCAGTATCTTCACTTTAACTACCACCTGTGTGTAGACAATGCTCGGTGGACCTTTCTCAGGCGGTCCTCCTAACTCAGCTTGCTTTAATGTGTTGGACACCCATCAGTTCTCTCTCTTGCATGCTCTTGCTCACCCTCTTCTCTCCAGCCTCAACCCAGGGCTGTCGGAGGTGAGGCCTCTACCGTCTCTTAGCTAGAAGAGCTATGGCTCTTTATCTGATGCCCTGACAATCTAGTTTTGCTCTCTCCACCCCTTTGCCAAGAAAGTGCACATTCTAATATACATGAGCTTTAAAAAAATCAATCTGATACATTGTCTTTTAATACATGAGTTTAATATGTTGATATTTATTGTGTTTAGTGTCATATTTAGACTTACTGCAAATGTCTTAATAATATACATTATATATGTATGTGTATACATATATACACACATATATATATTCTTTATTTCTCCTCAACTTACCCTTTCTCTCCATTGCTTTGGAAAGTATATGTTAAATTTTTTGGTAGCTCATTCCCCAAATTTTTTGTGTATTCTAACAACATCTGAAAGTATCCAATATCTCTGCCATCCTCCTAAACAAGATGAGGTTCTTGGCATGTTTTAAACCTCCTGTATTCTCCCTCTTCTATCTTCCTTGTTTTTGTCATCTAGAATCTTAAATATAATTAGTTATTTTTCAAGAATTAATAGTTAACAACATAATTTACCAGTTTCTTTGTTCACCATTTTTTGTTTTATTTGTTTAATTAATTATAATTAATTTTTAGGGCAGGGGTAATTAGCTTTGTTTGTCTGTTTATTTATTTTTAGTGGAGGTACTGGAGATTGAACCCAGGACCTCCTATGTGCTAAGCACTCACTCTGCCACTGTGATATACCCTCCCCCTGCTCACATTTTAAAAAACTTTCTACTCTTTCTCTGTGTTCCTTTTTCCTCTTGTAGAACTATTTATTATTTCTTTTTTTGAGTGTCTGTGGATGTTAAAAGCTCTTAAACTTTGCATGTCTAAAAATGTCTATTTCACTATTTACTTATTTATTTATCTATCCGCCAATCTTTTTTTTTTTTTTACTGAAGTATAATGTATAATTGACATATAACATATTCGTTTCAGGTATAAGATTAGATATTTGTATATACTGTTAAATGATCACCACAATAAGTCTAGTTAACATCTGTCACCTTACATAGTTACAAAAATTTTGTTTTCCTCTGGTTAAGAACTTTTAATATTTATTGCCTTAGCAACTTGCAAATATGCAGTTCAATAGTCTTAACTATAGTCACTGTGCTGTACATTACATCTCAGGACTTATTTATTTTATTTTATTTATTTTTAAAAATTTATTTATTTTTTATTGAAGTACAGTCAATTACAATGTGTCAATTTCTGATGTACAACACAATGTCCCAGTCATGTATATATATGTACATATATTCTTTTTCATATTTTTTTCATTAAAGGATATTACAAGATATTGAACATAGTTCCCTGTGCTATCCAGAAGAAATTTCATAATCTATTTTTATATATAGTGGCTAACATTTGTAAATCTCAAAATTCCCAAATTTATCTCTTCCCATCCCCTTTCTGTGGCAACCGTAAGATTGTTTACTAAGTCTGTGAGTCTGTTTCTGTTTTGTAGATAAGTTCATAGTGCCCTCTTTTTTATTTTTTAGATTCCACATATAAGTGATATCATATGGTATTTTTCTTTCTCTTTCTGGCTTACTTCACTTAGAATGACGATCTTTAAGTCCATCTATGTTGCTGCCAATGGCATTATTTTATTCTTTTTTATGGCTGGGTAGTATTCCATTGTATAAATATACCACAGCTTCTTTATCCAGTCATCTGTTGATGGACATTTGGGTTGCTTCCATGTCTTGGCTATTGTAAATAGTGCTGCTATGAACATTGGGGTGCATGTATCTTTTCTAATTAGAGTTCCCTCCAGATACAGAGCCAGAAGTGGGATTGCTGGATCATATGATAAGTCTATCTTTAGTTTTTTGAGCAATCTCCATACTGTTTTCCATAGTGCCTGGGGGCTTATTTATTTTATAAGTGGAGTTTATACCTTTCTGATTCCCTTCACCCATTTTGCCCACCTCACCTCTGGCAACCACCTGACTGTTCTCTGTATCTGTAGGCTTGATTTTTTTGTTTGTTTGTTACTTTAGATTCTATATATAAGTAAGATCATACTGTATTTGTCTTTCTCTGTCTGGCTTACTTCACTTAGCATAATGCTCTCATGGTCCAACTATGTTGTCACAAATGGCAAGATTTCATTCTTTTTTATGGCTGAATAATATTCTGCTATATACACATCTTCTTTATCCATTCATCCACCAATGGACACTTAGATTGTTTACTTCACTTTCTGAATGGTAGTTTAACTAGATAAAGAATTTATAATGGACAGTTATTTTCCCCTAGACTTCAAACATTACTTCTTTGTCTTCTGATTTTTGTTGTTGATGGTGAAAAGTCTGCTGTTAGTCTTACTGTTATTTCTTTGTGGGTTAACTATCTTTTCCTTCTGGAAGATTTAAGACTTCTTTTCTTTATAGTGATGTTATCCAGTTTCAGTATAAAGTGTCTAAGTCTAAATAAGTATACATGTTTATACATATTTCATTTACTATATGGTGTTTGGTATCCTGTGCTTACTATAAGTGTGTAATTTTATTTTTCTTCAGTACTAGAAATGTACCAGTCATTAGTTCTTTTAATATTTTTCTTCCATGAATCCCTCTGTTTTTTCATTTTGGAGTTGCTATTAGTCTTTTGTAGGAATCTTTCAATCTATCTTCCATGCCTCTCAACTTCCTATTCATTTTGTTGACTGAAAAAAAAAAAGCACAACCTAAAAGTTGAAAATTATGTTTTATTCAGCACACTTGCTGAGGATTTAAGCCTGGGAGGCAGCCTCAGATATATAGGAGGTTTTGCAACAAAAAGAGAGTAATCAGAGCATCTAAAGGTTACTGTTAATTAAAGAAAAACAGACATCTCAAGTTAATGAATTTAGCACTTTTCTATGTATGAGACAATACAAGAGTCTGGGCTCATTAAAATCATTCCTTTGATATGCACCTTAACTATCTAGGACCAGTATCCATCCTAAACCCTCTTAGGGTGAACAGTTGGGGGTGGCTGCAGCAGCTAATGGCTTGATAGTAGCAACATCCTTTGTTTACTGATGCGGCAGGTAGTATTTTTCATCTTCCATCTTTTTGACTCCTGTGCTGTATTCTGGGCAAATTTCTCAGTACTGTTTTCCAATTTCCAATTCTCTCATCAACTGTGTTCAATATTTATCCAGCCTATGAACTTTTAATTTCAATGACTATATTTTTAATTTTCAGGATTTGGGATCAGTTATTTTTTAGAACCATACATTCTTCATTCATATCTATTTCTTTCATTTATTTATTTATTTATTTATTTATTTATTTATTTATTTAATTTATGTTCCTCATGCACATAATTACTTTATCTCTTTGAGAGTTTCAAATACACTTACGGAAAATAATTTTTGCGATTGCTCAGTTATTTCCATTTTTTGAGGGAATAAATGTTTCTTGTCTGACTTTCTTATTTCCTTTGAAATTTAGATTTGTAGGCTTGCTTTGGATGGCTTTCCCCTCCCCATAACTCTGAGTTATTTTCCTCCCTGTTTAGTGGTTTTGACATTGCCTCCACCTGGCTCCCAGGGACCTTATTCCAGAACCAGGTTGGATATTTATGGCTGGGCTCTTCCCCCACCATGTAATGGGGGTACATACATGCAGCCACTAAGCTAGCAGGTGGCTTCACTCAGAATGGGGCTCCAGGGCTGTGTCTGCTGCCTCCCAGCAATGCAGGTTCCTGGATTTTATAAAAAGGCCAGTGGTTTAGGCCAGTGGCTACAGTTTTCCTGCTTCTTTTTATATCTGAGGGAGGTCAGCACCACCTGTGGCTTCAAGCAGCCATCCTGTGTGATGCCTGTCATGTTAGTCCAGAGGAATCAAACTCTGGCCACCTCTGCTTTCTTGACTGGGAGATCAAGAAGCCCATGGCTTTGACCTGCTTACTACCATGTGTTTCTCTTCCATGGAAATATTTATTTGACATTTCAGGGTGATTTTATTTTAAACATGTACAAAAAATGTTCTGTATATCATTGCTGTGCTTGGAGTAGAATTAGAGAGCTCAGATCTTGAGCTCACAATGGCGTCTTGCCTTGAGGTGCCTCTTCCAATCTATCCTTATGCCCTCATGCTTGTCCCCTGGCAGGTGTCCTGTGGATTTTGGTGGTTTGCTCTTACTGGGACATGGGCTTACTGGTAATGCAGAGGCTTGAGGTTAGGAAACTCAAGTTACCACAAAGTCAGGGGAAGTTCTGCATGTTGAGCTGGGTTTTACATACTCCACACACTCCATCCGAGGCCTTTCTTCTCAGACTGTAAAGCCTGCCTCAGAAATCCCTACTTACTGGCAGATGATCAGGGTGTGAGAGGGTCCTCCATGCCTGGGAGACCTCTTATTGTAGAAAAGCATCCTCATTGACTTAAGGGCCTTCAGTATCAGTGTTTAAAGAAAAAGTAATGTCTCTTCAACTGATCTGTGGCTTATCTGATGAGTCAGTAGCCTCACATTTGAGTTCTCGGGCCAGGGAGTCAGTGTTTATCTTCATCAGACTGACTTCAGTGGTTGAGAAAAGAGCTGTGCTGATTGCTGACAGGATACCAACCTGTGTGAAAAGTTAATCTCAGAGAATCCACAAAGGAGATAATCTGCTTTAAGGTAATAAAGGAGATTAATTTTCCAGAGAAAAATAAGTCAGTAATGTGCTCTTAGTAGGAAACTTTGTCAGTGGGTTGTCAGAACTCGAGTGTGATTAGAATCTGACTTCAGTGTAACTTTGACTCTTCTGTATATTTTTCTCATTTATCTTGTGAGTCATAGAAATATTTTGATGATGGCAGCAAAGTCTATGGCTATATGTATTTAACCTCACCAAGCTGGAAGAACCTTATCCAACTAAGAAAACAATAGAGTGCCTCATTGTTATGCACCATGTAGCTAGCACATGGCCTCAGCTTTTTCTTTGCCTCTTATTGGAAATGTGTAAGACTTAGAAGACTGGGTTCTCGGTTCATCAGGCATCCCAGTTTGCTGCAAGTTTCTGCAGTTTTGGCTCCTCGCTGGCTCAGGGTGATGTGGGAGACATTGGATGTTTTTGCTTGCCCTGTGTTGATTGTCATTCTTCTAGGAAATGAATGTTTCTCTCTTGTGATGAACATATTCTACACCCCAAGCCAGGTCCACCCTGCCACAGAGGGGGCCACATGTCCCATGAGTAGTTCAGGAATGGGTACAGGACCTAAGCAGAGTCTTCCCAGTACATTCTGCTGGAACCACTGGAAAATACTTTCATTTTACTGAGCTGGCAACCATCTTCCAACCTTTTGGAGAGCATATGTTCAGTGGATGGAGACAAAGGTACAGCTCTGAAGACATTTTAAATTTTATTTGTAATAAAATTTGTATATCAAACAAGATGATTTGATATACATGGTGGTATGATTACTACAGTCAAGTGAATTAACATATCCATCTTTTTGCATAATTACCTTTTTCTGTGTGTGTGGTGAGGGCATCTGAAATCTGCTTTCTTAGCAAATGTCCAGTATTCAATATAGTATTATTAACTATGATCATCATGATGTGTATTAGCTCCTTAAAATTACCCATCTTATGAACCTGCAACTTTGTACTCTTTGACCAATGTCTCCTCACTTCCCAAACCTCTTTGTCCCTGGTGACCACTGTTCTACTCTCTGCTTCTAGGAATTTGACTTTTTCAGAGTCCACATATAAGCGACTGATATAGATTCCACATATAAGTGAAATCATGCAGTATTTTTCTTTCTGTGTCTGGATTGCTTCACTTAGCATTATGTCTTCCAGGTTCATCCATGCTGTCACACACAGCAGGATGCAGGATCTCCTTTTTTAAGGCTGAATAATATGATTTATTTATAATAAAGAGTATGTATAATAATTTTTATCCATACTCCTATGGATGAATGCATAGGTTCTTTCCATATCTTGACTATTGTGAATAATGCTGTAATGAACATAAGGGTCCGGATATCTCCTCAAGGTACTGATTTCATTTCCTTTGGGTGTATACCAAGAAGTGAAATTTCTGGATCAGATTGCTAGTTCTCTTTTAAGTTTTTTGAGGAACCTTCATAGTGTTTCCCATAGTGGCTGCACCAATTTACGTTCCCACCAATAGTGTGCAAGACTTCCCTTTTCTTCACATCCTTACGGACGCTTGTTATCTTTTTGAGAACAGCCTCTGATGACATTGTTTGAGACCCTATATCCAGTCTTACCTGAGCTCAAATACCCCCAGGTATGTAAAACCCACGGATTTCTTTCTTGGCTTTAGCTAATTCGAATTGAATTGCTGTCACTTGAGATTGAAAGTGTCTTGAACTTTATGTGTAGATGTGGGGAATAAGGAGTCGTTCATCAAAATTTTTGACGTCTAGCTCTATGTATATATTCACCCAGGCCAGGCCCAAGCCGCTAGCAATTCATTGGGCTTGTTGGGCAAACAGTAAGTTTTATGGGCATCTAAGGTTTGAGTTTCTCTGATCACCTGATGCCAGAGGAGCCAACAAGTCAAAATTGAGGAAAGGGAGAGTAGGAATAAGGCCATGAATAGGGTACCTGCTCTTCCTAGGAGCTAATAGGAACAGGAGGTATTGTCCATTTAACTGCGGGAAGGGCCAGCAGGATGCCCTTCTCTGGACACTTGAGCTGCTTTCTGTTTACTCCCCCAAGGCTGCTGAAATGTTAGCTTACCCAGAAAGTCAAAGTAAGTTTCCCCAGGTGACACAGTAAGTCCGATTCAGAACACAGGTCTCCCAATTTCCAGGCACAGGCAAGTTCTCCATTCATCAGACCACACTTGTTTCCTCTCTCGGGGGAAAAAAATAAGCAGCAGGTAGAAAGCAGAAGTGGGCACAAGATTCTACAAACATCAGGGGAAATATCCCATGGCAAAATAACACAAGGCGGGTGGTCTGTAGAGCTGGGAGCTTCTGTGGAACAGGTGGGCTTTCTAAAAGTTCAAGAGAAGAAGGACAGGGCAGGAATCCTCTGAGTTTGCCACCTTCTAGAAAAAGGTGTGGAGCTTCTGACTCAGGGCATGCAACTGAAGTGAGAATGCATGGGGAGGCAGGGGTAGCAGGGGACGAAGACACAGAATGGAGTGCACAAGACAAAGAGATGTGAGGAGGAGGACTGACCCCTGATGAGAATCTTGTTCTTTCCTTCTGTGTGTCATGTTAGGAAGGGACCCCTAAATCTTAATATAGATTAGAACAGAAACATTGAGACTCTTAGTGATGGGCAAAGCCTGGGGAAGGGGTGGCATTTAGGAAGATAGGATGAGGGAGGAGCTGGTTTTATAGAAAGATGAAAGAGAGGTGAATGAAGACTTGGGCCTCAAGGCGTAGAAGGAAGGCATGGAATTCTGGGCTTCTAGGGAGATCCTAGCCCTTAGGTCCTGACCCAGGCAGAGCACAGAGGGCTGGGTTCAGAAGAAACTTGCTGAGAAGGTGTGGGATTTCCTAACACAAGGAGGTCTCCCTGCACTGACCAGTCCTAGCCAGGCTTGACATTTAAACAGGAAAGACACACAGAGAACACAGGAACACAACTTACCCCCTATGTCTAGACACCTTTTGTCTGGGAGGCTGGTACCCTTTGTCTGTCTCCCTACAGTGTACAATCCATTCCCTCAACCATCCCTGGCTTTAGATCTACAAGCTCAGCCGTGTATCATTGATTCAGTGCCCACAGGCTGTGTGCCAGCTCAGCGCCGTGACAAAACAGTACAGGGACAGACGTGGCTTCTGCCCTCACCTTTCTGATTTTTCCGTATCCTTTAACCCCTCTGTCAGATTCCCCTTTCAGGGGCTGATGACTTAGGTGTATGCACAGTTTGTGTTCCTAACCAACAAAAAACCCCGAGCCCTGTCTGCGGCGCGTCAGCATCCTCCCCGTCTCCTGTTCCCAGCCTCTGCCCTGCCCGAAGCGGTTCCTCTGGCTGACCGTGGGCAGGAAGCCTCTGCTCGCCTCCACAAGTACAAGGTCTTCACTCTCCCAGCCCTGCTCCTGAATGGGGAGAGTTTTTGGAGCTCCCAAACCAATCTTTCCCTCCATTAATCAAATGTGTAAAAAGCGTGGGAGATACTGCTCTAAGAAAGAGCCTTGTAACACATTTGAGATCCATGCGGTGGTGTCAGAGATGGGAATAAATGGACAACGACACACATTTTACATTATTTCTATTTCATCCATTTCATCTGAAGAGTGGGAATGTCCATGTAAAACTCTAAGCTCAGAAATATCGAATCAAAGGACCAGCCCACCAAGATCCTCTCCATCACTGACCTGATAGCATGTCATGGGGAGAGTTAAAAAGACATGAAGAAAAGCTGGTCAATGCAGTTGCTACGGTGAGATTCTGAGACTGAGCCTCTGTCACGGTGCTCTTTGGGGGTTCTCTGAACACATGCTGATGTACAACAGAAGCTTCCAGCTCTAAGTTCCAGGGCACAGGCAGATGCGATTTCATCGTGGGTTCCTGGTGGGCACACAAAGTGTGTTGACGCAGGTGACCCAAACTGGACTCAGACAGGGGGACGAGGGCTTTCCTGGGAGGATGGATGTGTTACTAGTTGCTTCGTTTTGGGTCAGAGAAAGCTTGGCAGCTCCTACCCTGCATCAGAGCTTCTCCCAGAGCCCTTGTGTCTTGTCGGCGGCTCTTCCTTCGTGGTGACATCTCCTGCTCGGCTTGGCCACAGAGAGACTTCCTTTCGGGTACCTGGGGCAGACGTGGCCACAACCACAGGAGTCCTATGCTGAGTCCTCCTTGTGGTGGGCAGCCAGGCTGGCTGACACGACGGGGCCAGTGCGCCAGGGTTGCGCTGGTTGACCAAGTTGGTCAGCTGAAAAATTCCTTAAAATACCCCAAGGGCATGTTTTTATTCTGTATTGTTTTTAAAAGGATAAATATTCCAAAACCCTGATGCGAGAAGAAAAAAAGCTCCATCACTTTTATAAAACTGACCATGCTGCAAGTTAAAAAACAAATTAGTGAAAAGACTAGAAATTATGGTTACAAAAATATCTCTCCTAATAGTTTACTGTCTGGCTTGAGTGAGTTTAACTTTAAGGTGTGGTAGCTCTGGAAATTTATCGTGAGTCACTCTATAATAACTGGCTCCACTATCAACCATCAGCCCACACACAATTTTCCAGCCCTGAACTTTGAATGTTTCATACAAAATGAAAATAATACAGTCTGATGTTTTATTCTAGGGACGGGGTGGTTGGCACCACTTTAGACTTTGCTGAAGCGCTGTGAATTTGATGTTTCCTGCCAAATTAAAATGTTCGGAGGAAGTATCTTGTTTTCAGTTGGCAGACACACACCTCCTTTAAGACAAAAAGCCATGTACACACAGGCTATTGTCTGTAGGTCGCTTCCTCCTTTGCGGGTTATTTGCTTGACCTGAACCGTCGTCCCTCCAAATGGCCAACTCAGCCCTCGGAATGGTAATTACACATGGGGCGGAAGACTAAACCAGCAAACAAGATGGTTATCTCTCTGTGTGCTTCATTTTCTCTGGCCTTTTTCTTGCCGTCCGTTCTCCTTTTGGGGAATTGGAAAACCATAGATACACTTTCTCCTTCATTGAATCAGAGACAGCCTCATGGAGCGGACAGTACGCAGGGGCCCTTTTTTCTTAAACACTGGGATGGGTCTGAGTTTTAGTACTTATTCAAGTGCAATTGGGCCCTCGGAAGACCAGCTTTGCATTGTGTAAATTCATAGGACAGCAAGGTTTTGCTGAAATCCTTCCTCCTGGCGGATGTCGTCTGGACTCATCAGAGCCTTCCTCAGCCTTCATGGTTCCTTCCTTGACTCCCCTGTCTGGTCCTTGTCGCTCTTTCTTCGAGAGTCTCGTGGCACTCACAGTGCATGTGCATTTTGGATGCCTGCTCACTGCTTTTCAATTTGTTACCGCCCATGTTTATAGCATCTCCTCAACTAATCTGTAAGTTGCTTGAGGGAAAAAAATACTTTGTTCGTTTTTGTCATGCTCACTGTCTAACACGCAGTGGGATCCCCAGAAATGCTTTCTGATTGAGTCATGAAGGTAGTCTGCATGCTTAATAACGTTCATTTAGGGCAGACCACGTGATACACACCGTGCTAGGCACTTCCACCACCTACCACTTGTCTCACTGAATTTTCCCCAAGACCCTAGGAGATAAATGTTATTATCATATTTCAGGTAATGGAACTAAGACACAAAGCGCTTCCCTGAGGTTCCCCCATCCAGAAAATGGCAGAGACAGTCAGTCTGACCCCCAATCTAAAACTTTCTGTCATGCCATCTTCACAATGAGAAGTAGCATTATCAAGGCCAAGAGGCAAGGATGTTCCCTTGTCCTGGGAGGGAAGGCTCCTTAGGAAGTCAGCTTGAGAAGTTCTGGAAACTATTGGAGATGCCTGCAGGGAATGACTGTGGGAAAGGCTGGCAAGCTCCTACCAGCTGGCCTGGACCCGCGGCCCCAGCTGAGGCTGGAGACGTGCCACTCAAGTGTCTCTCTAAGCTCTCCACTTAGTTCTTCTGATTATATCCTTGTCATGCTAGCTGACATCACAGGGTCCTGATGGCTGTGGGCAGGGAGAGTGCCTCTGAAAGCTTGGGTTTTTATTTCCCCGGGCTGGGGAGTCTTTTCATTTGATGGACTTGGGTCCTTTACACTGCTCTGTCTTCTAGGCAGAGGTTGACGCAGGCAGAAGGGACAAAGGAGAATGTCTCCCCCCGCCAGAGCGAAAGGAGGCAGCTCTGCAGGAACCGAGCAGGGCTTTGAGGTCCTCAGCCACGGTGGGCAAGGGGGCCTCTCTGCAAACTGGCATGTTTGAGCTCCCAGAGAAACACCTTCACGCCATTGAGGGGGCTGCTTTGTGGTCCCTGGGGCCACGTACTTGAACGGCTTGCCTGGAAGGGAATCAGCATGCCTGTAACAACGAGAAATCTTGGTGCAAAAAGAGCATTACGACAAAAGAAAAGCCTTGGCTAACGTACTCCAGCGGTTTTAGATAATTTTCCTTTGTTAGTCAACAAACCAGTCTTGGGGAGGGTGGAGGTGGGTGGGTGGGGGATGGGGATGTGAAAATTTCACCCATACACAGCAGTGTCAAATGTCTGTCACAAATTTTGCTTGTGGTCACCTCCAAAGCCTACAATTTAAAAAAAAAAAACGCAGCAATTATCTCAACCAAAGTGCTACTGAGTGCACTTTCCAGTGGTTGGTCCTCAGGCTCCTTTCCCAACAATGTTTTCCCCGTGCAAAAAGCCCAAAGGAGCGTGTGCGTGGCTCTTGAAGCCGAGAAGTCAACTCCGCGGAAAATCTGCACGCTATAATTGAGCTGCCGGGAACAGTCAAGACCTAATCCTTCAGGCTTGTGAGGATCATGGTTCCCTGCAAACTTTCAGGCTGGCAGTGGAAATGACAGCCAGGCTCCTGCATCCTCCTGTGATCTGGTTCTCAGCTCAAGCCTTCATAATCCAGCTCACATCTCCTGGTTTCCAGGACATTGTAACAGACTAGCCCTTAGCTTTCTGTTCCCCTAAACTCCTACATATGTTATACTTTAGCAACTTATTTACTAAGTCCTGCATTATATTGAACAATTTAGTAGAGAGAGATCTTGTGACCCTAGCTACAGGGTAAGTCCTTGAAAGAAAAGTTCTTGGACATAGAGCACTTAATCGATGCTGAGAACTTTTGGATGGATGAACAAAGAGATGGACGTTGCATTCTTTGGAATGTTTTGAGCGCGCACCTATGTAGTGGCCCTGTGCACACACATGACATGGAGGTGTGACTGGGGTGAAGCTAAGGAAGGAGCCTCTATAAAATCCTAGAGAATATTTTCAAGACAATTACTTGGCCAATGATTCCAGGTTGATAGGCTGAGTTTAACATGGGAATCATGAATTTGCAGAGGTTCTTTTTTTGCCCTAATGTTCAAGACACAATTTGAAATATGATTAAGAGTATTCTTTGTGTGTGGTGCTAGTAGAGGGTGGTGCTAAATTATATCCTGTCATTGTCTTGCAGTGAGGCAGCACACAGCTGACTTGAAGGAAGTTTCCATCACTCTTATCATTTTGCCATGCTATACCCTGGGATATTTCTTTATGTACTGGGGAATCCTTTTCTCTGAATCTGGTTTTTGAACCATAAAATGCTTCTGCAGTGGAATCTTTAGATATCCATGGTTCAAGTGTGCTGAGACAGTAAACTTTGAAGTGCGGAGATAGAAGAATGTCGGCAGTGGGGGGATGTTCCTTGGTAGAATTTAAACTGAAGGCAGGTGAAAACTGTTCTGAAGATTTTGGATAGGCTGTCTCCATGGTGCTGAATTCCCAGGGTCAAATAGGCAAAACTGCAAAATAGAAATTTATCTCTGGAGCTTTCTGACCTCCCTTCCCCCCTACGGGCTGCACTTCCCTGTAATCGTGTCTTTCCGAAAGGTGGTGGATTTGCAGCAGTGTGTAAACCCACGGAGCAGATGTCTTCTTTCCCAGCCTCCTATCAAAATCTGTGTCCAAGTCTATACTTGGGATAGTTGAGGTGACCTCAGGTTCAACTGGAGCCACTGGGGAGGCATCGTTTCCACATTAGGAAGTACTCTTCTGGCAGCGAAAATAAAAGCAGACGAAAGACGTGGCAGTCCTAGGGTGTTTTGCACTAATCAGATCACATTTGTTTAGTCCTGAGGGTCATTCTTTAAAAAGAAGGACACTGGCAAATGTGAGCACATCCAGATGAAGTGAGAACATATGAAGATAGTGTTGCAGGGAAATGACAGAAGATGGGAGCATTTGCAGTCTGTCAAAAGAAGCCAGGATGATCCTAGAAGGAAGGTCAGGAGTAAAGGTGATCTAGTTGAAACACCTCTGGGGTGTTTGAATTTAACTCCTACATATCTCTGCCAGATGATCAACTATCCTTGGTCTGCACATCTCTTATGACAGAAAACTCACTACCCAGAACTCCAGAACATGACAGCCTCCTTTGAATATTTCAAGTGAGATGGTAATACTGCCATTGTGGAGGAATGAGAGGAAGGCATTCTTTTGGTTCAATAGGGTCAGATAATCCTTGTGAGAAATGTGAGCATATAGGAGATGGTTTCAGTGCCAGGTGTAAGTTTCCCACCAATGTCAAAATCTGCTACATTTGTTTATATAGTCAAGGTCCCTTGGTGACAGGCATAAAAAAAAAATCACCCATGAGACAAGCTCAAATGAAAAAAAGATGTAGACAAAGAATACAATAGTTCATCTCATTGACCCTCAAGAACCAGAAACAAAGTATAAGCAGATCACTGAAGCTGAACCCACAAATTCCAGAACCAGAATTATTAAGGCCCATGGTCTTTTCCTCTACTTGTATCTATTGCTCTCCCCTGTCTTCAGATTGGCTTTTTCTCACTACTCATATCTCTTCCCCATACTTTCTGGCTGGCCTTGTCACTGTCTCTAATCTTGACTCTACCTGAACTTAGTATTCAACTCTCTCCTAAAGAATTATCTTCTCCAAGTCTCTTAATCCTAAGTGTAAAGAAGGAGAATCAGCTTGGCTCAACCCAGGCTTTGGATTGGATTTCTTTATGTCACATGGGTAGCCCTTGTCTAGTCAGCTACAGCTTCAGGGGCACAGGGTCATGTGAGTGGGTGAAGATGGATTCTCTAAGAAGTATACAAAGAAGGACAAAGATGAGAATGCCTACTCTTGGCACACAGCCGCAAGCCAAAGAAAGGCATACCCAGTGGTAGGACTTTAGCCCTTCATAAAGGCAAGGGTCCTTCAAATCTCACCTCATTGGTCCCTACGTGCCCTACTTAATTTTGCTCTAGAATCATTTCCTTCTTTTTGATAACACAGAACCCTCACCTTTTTTAAAAAATATAATTTTGCTCATACCCTTTCCTTTGCTTCAATAAACCTGTATTGCTTTTGTCCACAAAGCCTGGCTGTTGTCTTTCTTCTCTCTATATTTGCTCATTCTCAGAACTTTGAGTAGCAATTTAAAGAAAAAACAACTGCCCCCCAAAAGCTCTGTCTTCTGCATATGTATTTTTTTAACTGAAAATTCAGGATTAGTTTCTGGTGTCATGTCCTGTCCTTCAAGATGCATCTTCCTTTCATCACAGAGAGCAGAGCATGATGACAAATGAGAAACAATGATTTCACACATCCTAGTAAAATAAAAATTCTTTGTCAGAACAGCAGGTGATTAGATCTTCATTTTGATATATCCTGCGGTGTCTGCAGAAATGAACTAGTAAGACTTGATTTCAGAGAGAAAACACATTTCCAGCTGAAGGCTATGTTGAGGAGACTAGAAGCCTGTGTAAAGCAGCGTAGAGGTGAACCCACCTGAGGCAGGTGGTCTCACACTGGTGAATTCTGTTAGCCTAGACCCACATCTAGAAACACATCTAGACTAAGGGTGTGGGGGAATCATGCGGTATCTTATTTGATATTCATTTCTACCACTTGTGGTATCATCAGTAGCTATGAAGTTTGTTGAAGCATTAGTATGCCTGAACCATCTCCCAGGTGGAGTCATGGGTTGATTCCTATAAATTATTAATGTCGAGGAAGAAAAGCTTGATTCCAAATTAACTTGAGTGAACTGTGCTCATTTACAGAGTAACTTATGTAAGTGGAACATCAAGTTATTATCTGATGTGAGTAAGGATTAATATAATAAATTGCCTTGTCTGGAAAACTTTTCTTCCCATCACTCTCAGTACACTGCTCCTTTCCCAGAGGAGAGGCAGAAAGAACATCGTTGGGGCTAAAAGAATGACACCTGGAGCCAGGTGGCTTCTGCTTTGATATGAACTCTGCCATTTACCAGCAGCGTGACTTTGGGCAAAGTGCTTAACCACTCACTCCTGCCTTGGCTTCCTAATCTGTAAAACGGGCATGATGATGACAATCCCTAACTTGGAGGATTGCTACGGGCCATAAATGTATTTTCATTTTTACGGATGAGAAAATCAAGTCTCAGAGAGTTAAGTCTTTTTCCCAAGTTCTCAGAGCTGATGAGTGGGTGGGTCGGGATTCAAACTCCAGCCTGTTGGCCTTCAATTCATGCCCTTCTCTACAGGCTGTGCTTCCCAAACTTGCCTATCATGAGAATCACCTGGGGGTATTTGTTAAAAACACAGATTCCCAGGCCTCTGGAGTGGGGACCAGGAATCCGTGATATTAAAAAAGTGTCCCAGGAGGTAAGACTTGGCAGCGGGATACCGAAGCCTCCCCACTTCCCATGATCTCCCTGAGCTTTAGCAGCTGGATGAATGGATCTGTGCACAGAGCTGTTCTGTTCCCCTTTTCCCACTCACCCTCCCCTTAAGGAGCCTTATCTTTCCCCCCAACCCTCCCTGTCTCCTCCGCTGTGCCTTTAAGAATGCTTTCACTTCAATCACCCTCTCTCTGAGATTACCCAGGTCCTCACGTGTCTGATTACTCTGTTTCAGATTTCTTCCCAATGACCCAGATTTCACCTTTGAACTCCTTTTTATCTTCCTCCAGCTGATCCTCTAAGTCTTCATTTATTGCTTTTATACAACCCCACCCCTCACTTTTCTCCTCCTTTAGTTTTCTCAGAACCATTGAGATGACCAAACATGGCATACTTGTATGCATGGCATTGTAATGAAAACTGAAATGTGGTACACATTTTTTCCAGAATATGTCATAATGCAGTCCACTAGTATTGACAATGTCTTCAGATTTATTACAGATAAAATAATGACTGCTATGTATTTGACCGAAAGTGATTCTATTTTAATCTAGAGAGACCAAGTGAGTGCTGGGAGCCCCGTTAATAGCCGTCTAGGCCTGTGTGACTTGCAGAGGGTGACCTCATTGACATGCAACTCCGGGACCTGCATTGTCTTCTCCGGGCAATGCCTGGATTTGGAACTCTGAGTCAGTGTAACTTCAGATCCCAGTCAATTTCCCACAGAGCCAAATGATGTTTCAAGAAATAATATTTTGCTGAAAAAAACCCTTGGTTTCTGAAATTGTGTAGGTCACAGATGAATGCACTCCTATCTGATGTGACGACAAATTGATTCAAGGACTTTGGCCCACAAGCTACCACTGGGGGAGCCGAGCCTGAATTAGATGCAAAAATGAGCAGTTGTGTGTGTGATTGTGGTCTGAATAAATGCCACTTAGAAGCACCAAATTGATTGCATACTCAGGAAAGCACAAATAATTGGGTGAATGAAATTTGTAGCTGCTTATTTATACACTAATTTGGATTTTCAGTTGAGGGGCACATGATTATTCCAGATCCATTGGAGGCTTTCTTGGAGGAGAGGATTTATACACGTTTGTGAAATCATGCTGGTTTCTTTTATTCCATGATGATTAAACACTTCTTGTATTTATTACAATTCTCAAGAAATATATGAGCAAACCTTGTAAAAGAAACTGCTCTTCTCAGGTATACATAAATTTTTGGTACTTTGAGAATGTGTTAATTCAATATTTTTTATGGGCCCTAGGCATTTGGAGGAAAGATTCAACTCAAAATATTGTTAGAATGCTTTATGGGAATTAATGCAGAGATGGAGGTCAAGATCCATTAATCAAGTGTGTGACCTTGGGCAACTAAGTCTCTTCATCTGTCTGAGCCTCACTTTTCTCACCTATGAAATGGAATGCTACTTTTCCCAATGGGTTGTTGAGAAAATGATGTACCCCAGTGTAAGCAAGAGAGCCTGGTACCACCCAGGAGCAATAATTGACACTGTTTAATATTTGGTGGGAAGGATCAGCCAGATTTTGGTAGAATCCCACTAACCGGACTTACACTGGGAGGACTTGGGGGATTTTGATATGACTGAATTGTGAAATGACGTTACAACACACAGCCTGGTCTCTGGCACTGGGTGGTGACAAATGCCCTTGATGGCTAAGTTAGAACATTGAAGCTAGGATGGTCTCCCAGGGCTTGAGCCACTCAGCAAGATGGCTCAGAGCCTAATACTTCCTAAATGGTTTTGCAAGGAATTTCAGTCCTTTGAAAACAGTTCCATGGCCCAGCAAGTTTGGGAAATGCTGCACACGTGATGTCCCTCTTAAGGATAGCCCTATAAATGTATATGGGGTAAGTCATACTGCCTAATACACGGATAATATCTCCCTGTGACTATTTAACTAGAAATTAATTTATATTTAATAAAATTAAAACTTCCGTCCCTCAATGGACTAGCTACATTTCAAGTGCTTAATAGCCACATGTGGCCAGTGACTACCATATTGAAAAGTGCACATATAGAACATTTCCATCATTGCAAAAAGTTCTATTGGACCGTACAGGAAAGGGTCTGAAGCTTCCTGCAGTAAAGAGCTTATTCAGTTTTGTTCGTTTATCAAACTTTTTAAATATCCATCAGAGCTTCTGTTCTCTGAGATACTGTTTGGAAAATAATTTGGCATTTTGGAGAAGTGGATCCTTGTTCTGGATATGGTGTTCCAAGACCAGCTCAGTAGCTCCTGTGTCTTGACAATTCTTCAATCTGTTCTTGCCACTGCATATTCATTTATCTGAGTTTCTATCTTTGTTGGCAGATAATTATTTTGATATTCTAAGACCCACCTCACTGTGTTTCATGTCTCTGTTAAACTTGTCTATAGTCAATGATCCCTGCTTTTCTTTTTTTATTGAAGTATAATCATTCTACAGTGTGTGTTAATTTCTGGTGTTCAGCATAATAGTTCATACATATACATAGATATATTCATTTTTATATTCTTTTTCATTATAGGTTACTACAAGATACTGAATATAGTTCCCTGTGCCGTACAGTAGAAACTTGCTGTTTATCTATTTTATATATAGTAGTATCTTAAATGATCCCTTCTACAGACATAAAACTTCAGAGATGAAAGGGATCTTAGAGATTACGTGAATCAACTTCTTCATTTTGTTTATAAGTACTGAAGCCCAGAAAGTTTGTATGACTTTCCTGAGGTCACTAAGTTAATAGTGATTTTTCATGTTCTTGGTACATACTTCTTATTAAGGCTGTTGCTTAATACTGTTTCACAAACCAAAGGAAAAAAAATTAATTAGTACTAGATTAGGATTATATCAATGGTAATATAGATTTTATTTCTAGTTTGAGATCTTGCCTATCTTTGTGAGAGTGGGCTCTGAGTAAATTTATTCTGTTATTTCTTGGCCCAACATGACTTTATCAGCTCGTACTGGATAGGGTCTATCAGTGAGGAAATCACCCATTACTTAATTTCTTCCCTCTACTTTATGAAAAAGTCTTTGATGATTTTCTGCAATCAGCCAATAATAACTGCATGGGTTTACATTTGGTTTTGCACCCACTTGGCGCTCCTTTGATTACAATTCTAGCTGGATCCTAACTGCTTTTCTTTTTTTTCTTTTTTTCTTTTTCTTTTTTTGGCCATGGGATGGATGTAAAAGAGGGTGAAAATTGCAGCCTGCAGAATGGAAGAAAAACTGCCCCTTACCAGTTTATAGTGAGGCTGGCATTTGCTGTGGAGGATTTAGTTCAGAGATGCAGGGCAGATATGCATTTCTTTGCCCATCATCATGGAGAGGAAGGCTACACACGTGGGTGGCATGGAGGTTGTAAAAGGAAGACAGGTCATCTGTCAGGGTAATATCCTGGGAGGAACTGCCCTATTAAGGCTGTGATCTGGAACGAATCTACTCTGGCACCTTGGCTAGGATGTCAGTGGGAAAACCCCATTAGTCATCTCTGCCAGATGGGGGCTTCTGGAAATCTCTGTGCTGCTGTACATCTCTATTGATGAAAACACTGAAGCCACAGGGGTTGTGACCACAAATGTCTCATCCCACAGATCCTCTAAGCCCTGCAAGAATCACAAAGGGGGGGAATGAGTCGTGGGGCCTGATCTTCGACATCTTCGGGTGTTGAAATGTGGGAAATGTCATGTTCACCCTGTCTCTTGGCATCTGTTTTCAGAGAATTTTGAATTATACCAGCTGAGTCCACTTAGGCCACCCCAGAATCTCTGAAGGAGGGACCCTCTCAGGTAATTTATGAGCATTCTGGTGTTCGAAAATCACTGCTCTTGAGAAATCACTTGTTTTCTCAGGATCTCATTGGCAGCATGAACAGTAATGCAACTTAACCATTATTAAGGAGAATGATGTCAGTATCTTTGTTTTGACTTCACTGAATTCAAATTTTGCTCATTTTCATACAGAATCTGGAATGAACTTCCTGTTCAAAGGCCTCATATCAGCAGAGAAGCTTGCCCTGTTTTTGTTCAAGCTGCTCACAATGTCTCTTTCTGTATTGTTCTATGTAACAAAAGTTACAGAAAATTCTGGCTCAAGATATGACCCAGAGTGGGTGAGGGTATAGCTCAGAGGTTAAGCATAGCTCATGCACTAGGTCCTGGGTTCAATCTCCAGTAACTCCACTGCACTAAACAAACAAACAAACAAATAAACAGGCCTAATTACCTCCCTGCCCTAAAAAATAAATCAATTAAAAAAAAGAATGTGACCTAGAGAGTCAAGTCATTTGAACCCTTCCTTTAATGCGGGAGCTCTATACACAATGTCTGGGTGATAGAGCAAGACCCGGAATGCCTGTCTGACTCCAGATCGCTTGCTGTTTTCTACAGCTCTCTTCTGCTTCATGGAGGGTTGTGGCTGTGTCACTGGAAATCGTTTTTAGGGGTGGATTTGAGCCTATCTGCAGTTGCTTGGATCCAGGGGCTTATCAGCAGTGGACGCAACCCTCCTTTGAGAGGAAACGCTGAGTGTAAAAGACACAGCCCCAGGATGAGAGCCAGAGACCAGGCTTCTGCCTTGGGCTCGCCCATCAGCCAGCTCTTGGCTTTGGGCATCTCTGTTCTTGTTGCTGGGCTCCCTGTCTTTGGCTGTAAAATGAGGTGACGGTGGATCAGATTGAACTAAATGTACTAAATCTGGTGGCCCTTTGATCGAAAATGATCAACTGTAACATTTGGTATTGCTGACTAATTCCTCCTTCTAAAAATGTTTACCTTTTTGGCTCTGGAGCCACTTTTTCCATGTTATTGTGACCCACGTTACTGGGTTAAGCACTGCCCTGGGGACTCAGACTATGGACAAGACAGCTTTTGTCTTTGAGGGGTTGCCAAGGTATGTCAACATAATCTAATAATGTTTTGTCTCTCTGAACGCTCCTTCTTATCTCTTGTTGCTTCTTCAGTTTTGTTTTTGATCTGTCACCAACTCTCTTCAAACTCTCAGTATACTCTTCTTGGAAAAGAGCTCTCATCCCCCTGGTTTCAACTACCATTTGAATGCTATTGATTAAAAATTTTTGATCTTTAACCATGACCCCCTCTGCCCCGCCTTGCTTGAGTTATAGATTCGTATTCACAGACACATCCTGGTCGTCTCCACCTGGATATCCCTCAGGAACCTCAAACTCAAAACGTTCGAAACTAAACTCATTTCACTCTTAACCACTTCTTCCCTTCTGTTCTTAAAATCTGCTCTTTCTCTTGAGTTTCTTATCTTGGTTAAGGGCGTGCCATCCAGTGTGTTTCTCAGATGAGAGACTTCAGAATCATCTGCCTCTCTTCTCCCCAACATCTTGTTGATCACTTAGGCTTTAGAACCCACCTCTGAAGCATCATTGGTCTCTGCCTCCTCTTTCCTATTATTCTTGTTTCTGCTCCCATTGAAGCCTGGATTAACTCTTACTGGGGAATTCATCAATTTTAAGATACCTCCCACTTCCCACACTTGGACATTGCCCAATTCAGGATGCATCTTCAAGTTTCTGTTGACTTGGCAGCAGTCATGAGGTACATACCACAGCCTGTGCACATGCCCCCAGACTTGCAGAGTGGGCTTCAGTTGCTTGAAAACCCCAGAGATAATAGGAGAGCATTTTTCAAAGACATGATGCATCACTAAAACTCCAGATGGCTCTTGAGTGGAAAAGTTTTCCAGAAGAGTCAGACACCGAATGGGCAAAAGTGCCCAGAATACCTTAACCAAATTAGTTTGCTTATATTGTCCTTTTTATGCATGTGCAGGTGAGACAGGAAGGGGGCAAGGCACAGCCATTCCAGGAATAACACAGCAGTTAACAGCAGGATGGCAGAGGATTGAACCCCCAATAGGCCTTGACACTCAAGATGGAGGGAGATTTAACTTCTAGTAGGCCTTGAGCTTCATTATATGCCCATTGTAATATGTTAGCATGGTCAATAACATGCCCACAGGCACCATGGCAGTCCCAAGGCTAGCCACAAAAGGTCAAAGAGTGGTCAATGGCCAACTTCCTGAAAATCCCAGCCCCTTCCCCGGGGTAGTTAGAATGGTCCTCCTACTTGTTAGCATTTGAAGCTACTGAGTCCATAAAACTGGTAACAGGGCACCTCATAGCTGCCTTTTTGCTCCCTCCCCTTCAGAGATGGCCCGCACTCAGTCTATGGAGTGTTTACCTACTTCTGCTTTAACCTGAGCACCCAACCCCCACACCTCGTGGCCTTTCTCTTGCCTTACACTCTATGCAGTATGTATCCCTCTAAATAAATCTACCTTTACTCAACTGTGGCTCACTCTTGAATTCTTTTCTAAGTGAAGCCAAGGACCCACACTTAGCAGGGCACATCCTAGGGACTCGGCTGAGACCTGGAATACGGCCTCCTTCATGCCTGACATCTATTTTTCCTGCATCACGGGTGATGGATATGAAAAATCTGTCAATAAGACAGAGATCCCTTTCAATAAGTATAAAATAAAAATTCCAAGTGATAAGAGATATTGTGTTCTCATTAAATTGGTGGGGTTTTTCTTTCTAGAGGTAAATAAAATAGTGGTGCAACTGAGAATTGATTGTATTTTAGACTTACTAAAATATTGATAAAATACAAAACTCCCTAATGAATCAATACCTTCACTATTCTTTTCAGGCATCCCTGCCTTCAGTGTCCCCCACTCTGGTCCATTTTCCTCATTGCCACCAGCACACCCAGATCTGCTCACATCATTCTAGCACTTATGTAATGAAGCAGGAACCTGTGGTGACTTCCAGGGTCAGACCCCTCCCCACTGTCCTCTACTGCAGCTCCACTCTGAAGTACCCAGATAATAGCATCTCATGCATATTTCCAGAATTTTTCAGATGCTTAAAACCACCAAAGGGAAGAAGGGAACTACTTGATGATCAAGAACATGTGGCCCCCAGACCTCCTGGCACCTCGGGGTTGACAGTGTTGGCCACCCTTTGACCTCAGCATCAACCAGTTAGAGAATTGTGCATAAGCTGATCACGTACCCTGCAACCCTTCCTCCCACTTCCTTTCCGTGGCCTTTAAATACACTTTGCTGAAACCCTGAAGGGAGCTCAGGGGTTTCTTGGGCATGAGCTGCCCCATCCTTCCTGCTCGGCCTGCAATAAACCTTTCTCTGCTCCATATTCAGGTTTCAGTTTAGCCTAAGGGTGTGGTGGGCACACAAACTTGCCTTCATGAACACTTAGAAACATCCCTTATGGCAAAGGCTCTCAAACACGGGGTGTGTTGGAGTCTTCTGGGGGGCTTGTTAAAACACGGATAACTGTGTCCCAGCCCTTAAATTTTTGATTCAGTATGTCTGGGCCAGGGCTGGAGAATTTGCTTTTTTTAAGCTCCCAGGTAATATTAGTGTTGCTGGTCCAGGGGCTACACTTGGAGAACCACTGCCCTTTGGCATAAAGTCCAAACTCCTCTAGCATTCAGGGCTGTCTCCCAGGGGTCCCGGTGGTCCACCTACAGCATCACCTGCTGGTGTCCTCACACACCCCTTCTCCATCATGTCTGGAACTCTCTATCCTGAACATGGCAGGCGCTTCATAATTCTGTGATTTTTTTCCCCCTTTATACACTGCCTGAGAAATGTTTGGCTTTTAAGTTACAGTTCAGTGAACGAATTCTTCAGTGGAAAATATTTCTTTTACTTATCTTTTCCAAAGAGGTAAATTTCGGGATGTTTATCTTTTAAGATCAAGTCCTAAGACAGCTAAACTCAATACTGAGGCCCTTCCAGTAATTAGAAAGCTGCTCTTTGGGGACCAACAGGTCACAATGTCTGACGGGGTTTTCCAATTTTCTAGATTATCAATTTGGCAATCGTCCCTACACCAAATACAGAATTTATTGTGAGTAAGTGGAGCCATTATTATGATAATTTAAAATATTTATAAGATGTTATAAATATATATGGTACTGAAAAGCAACTTAAATTGTACCAAACTGACAAAATCTCCCATTTCAATGTATTTATATTTCCTGCCCATATATCATACAACAAGATATGAACCGTGGGAAGTGGGAACACAGGCATAAATGGAACCCGAGAAGGTGATGCTAAGATGTGCTGTGAGGCAGAAAAACTAGGATGAGGGTCTGCATGGTATGATGGCTCTTCCAGACCTGTGGTCTTTGAGAAATGGATCTAAGTTTGAAGTCAAATAAGGATGCAGGCTGTCTTCTGTAGGAGCAGCAGCTGTCACTTTGTTGATCTTTGTAAGTCACGGACTATTTCCTGAGTTGGAACTCAACTAGTTTTACACGTTATCCATGTATATTCACATACATAGACACACGAACACACGGGTACCCAGACACCCTGATTCCTAAGATGGAAGAGCTTCAGAAATGCAGAATTAGTGGACTCGTGACATAGACAGTGTTCCCTGGTCTTCTCCAGTCTCATAAACGGAATTTTTATTCCTTCATTTACTCATTTGATGAACATTGGAGTGTATGGTGTATGTAAATCTTATCCTGACTCTGGAAATGTAACCAGGAATGGGTTTACACAAAATGAATGAAAAAAAGCCTTTATAGAGCCTGGAATAAAATTGCAACAACTTAGAATACAATTATTTTAACGGTCTACATTTTTAGCATTTCCAGAACCGTTTCCAGGCTGGTACTAGTGTTTCCTTGCATTTTATCAGTTGGCACTACTACGTAAAGTTAAGCACAATTATTATTCCTGAGGAAATGGATGCTTAGAAATCTCAGGTTAAGAACCTCATCCAATATTACATAGCCAATAAGTTGCAGAATCAGGATTAAAGTGAGTTTATCCTTATGCTCTGTGTATATTTTCTAGTCTGCAATGCTGTAGTATAATCAGCAGCTAGACTACTGTGTAATAAATGCTATGAAAGGGGAAATTTAGTGGGGTTGGAAACGCATTAAAGGGGCATGAAAAGGCTTTCCAGAGGAAATAAGTTGTAGCAGTTAGCCAGGATCGGGGAAAGACTGTCTGCAAAGGTCTGGAGGTTTGAGTAAGGTTGGCAATGTGAGGGACTGTGGGAAGATCAGCAGAGCTGGAGTGTGAATGTCTTCCCAGCTAACATCAGCAATGCCCCGTGTGACTTCAGTTGCTAACTAGACGTTAATGGTTCCCAATGTATATCACTTGGTGTTTATTCATAGCTTCGTTTGAGTTTCAGTGCAAACATTTCAGCCTCAACAAAGTTGCAAACATCATGTACACTAGGTATGTGTCTTGTTTTGTTTTGTTTTGTTTTCAATAGAACAGATGTCTGAAAAACTTTGAAAAAGTCTTTTCCTCTGCTTGTTGTTGGATTCCAACAGCCCTACAGAACACCCTGGGGAGTTTCTGAGTAGTGTGTGATAGCCTGATAACACTTCTGGAACAGGTCCCAGCAAACTGGAAATGTTCCCAGTCCATGATCACTCAAGAAGAGGCCCCTTTCTTGTAGCAGATTTCTATAGCTTGCTTTGAGTTCAGTTTTAAGGATTGGAAGCCATACGCTAATTCTCGGATCAGTAGAGAAGATGAGAGCAGGCTTCTGCATAGATGATGGCTGGGTTCTTCCACTGACAATGTGCTTTGGGAACTCCTTCCAGGGTCCAGGGCTGCTCTGCCCAGCCAACACTCCAGGCCAGTTGACGGCCACCTGACAAACCAGAGCACGAACTTTACAGTCAGTCTCACTAAGCCCTCAAAAGCTCACAGCTCTTGGTTGGCATGTTTCCAACTCTTGGGTTCTTTTCCATCAGCTTGGATTGCTTCTCCAAGGCCTCTCTTTACTTCCCAAGCTGAAGCCACGCTCCTGGCCCCAGGAGCCTCTCTGCAAAGCAAGGTGGTCTAGTGTTGTGGTGAGAGTATGGCTTTTACCATTTAAGCTCAAATTCCAATTCGACAGCTTACTAACTTGGCAGATCACATAAGCTCTCCGTGATGTAGTTTTGCATCAGTAAAATGGGGAGATGATAATAATACTATCTACTTCCCAAAGTTTACTAGAAGATTAAATGACTCATACGTGCTAAGCACTTAGAACATTGCCTGGTATGCAGTAAGTTCTTAATAACTGTTAGCTGTTATTCTCATTGTATCATCTGCTTTGTTTCTTTCATGGCAGATATTGAAGCAGTGGCAAGGGCAATGCAGGTGGTGGGAAGATGACCGTTCACACACAGACGACCATGGGGCAGTGGATGGATACTTCTTGCCCTCTTGGGTTGTTCAAGGGCTTGCAAAATGAGCTGGATAGAACTCATCTTGATACAGATCTGAGCCGGGATGATGCCCTCTCCAGCGGCTGAGCCATAGATTCTTTTCCTTGGAGTATAGCACTGGTCAGGTGAACTTGGACTTCGGGCTGTTTCTGCAGATTCCATGTGGAACAAGAGCTTGAGAATAAATAAAACTCAGCTAGACTTTTCAAAGTGATGGCACCAGTTCATCATTCTCAAAAAATCATCAATTCAAAAAATGCTACTTTCATATTCATTTGGGTACAGCATCTTTTAAAAAATTCCCTTCGTGTGCCCTCTTTGGATTATAGCCATGCAGAAACATGGTTTATCCCTTTGGAAACCCATACATTTTTGAAAACATTTGGTCAGTAACTCTCATCTGTTTTGACTCCCTGTTCTAGGAGCCAAAACATTATTGCAGTTCCAAAGTGAATAGAGTGTATGAATGTGTTCAGCCCCTGACTATCCACCATCAAAATGCTGGTGGGGTCGTTCCACTTGTGTCAGTGTGCTATAGCTCTTCCGTCTGGCTGCAGCAAGGATGAAGAATGATATGAACCAGGCTCTGCCTGTAAAATCAAACATTAAAAAAAAAAATCCCATTACGGTGGGGCTCTTCTCGGGTTCCCAGATGCCTCGCTGCTCCAGGTCGTCTGGAAGCCTTTTGGGAATCATATGTTATCTTCCTTTGCATTTCTATAGAGGTGTGCACCTACCAAATATCTGGTAAAAAAACCTCTGTGCTTTGTTAAGTAAATGCTTGTTGAAGGCATGAATCAAGACAGCAATCTTCCAGGGAGGAGGGTGTAGCTCAAGTGGTAGACTGCTTGTTTAGCATGCAGGAGGTTCTGGGTTCTAGTCCCCACTACCCACTTCAAGCATAAATAAATAAGTAAGCCTAGTTACTACCCCCCCCCAAAAAAAACAGCAGTGTTTTTGTACCCTTTTCCTCTTTGGGCAGTCAGGAGACAGGTTTCTCTTTCCTAGCCAAGCTCAGGCTCAGCTCTCAGCTGACTGGATGTTCACAGTTACAGAACCTGACTTTGGGTTTCATGGAGAGTAAAACTTAGAACAAAAAACACCAGGGGTAACAGATGGTTTCCAATTTGGTTTTCTGACAAGAAAGTCCAGTAAAAATAACCAGCCTTGTGTTAGGCTGAGTAATGCCTCCCCTCCTCAACCCTTGCCCCCACTAGGATGTCCATGTCCTACTCATGGGAACCTGTGAATATATTACGCTTACATGACAAAAGGAACTTTGCAGATGTGAATAAGTTAAGAATCTTGAGATGGGAAGATTAATGTGGATTATCCGGGTGGAACCAATATAATCACCAGAATCCTTATAGAAAGGGGGCAGGTGGGTAAAAGCCAGAGAGAGAATAGAAGATGTTGAGCTGCTGACTTTGAACACAGAGGGAGGAACAATGAGTGCCCGCAACCTCTAGAAGCCAGAAAAGGCAAGGGAACAGGTTGTCCCCAGAGCCTCCATCCATTTTTGGGTTTCTGAACTCCAGAGCTATAAAATAATAAATCCGTGTTTTTTTTTTAAGCCACGATGTTTGTGATACTTTTTTTAACAGAAGCAATTTAAAAACTAATACAAGCATTTATATGTTTCCTCACTTCATAAAATAAATTTTTCATGGAAAAAATGGAGGGAGGATTGGATCCCCGCAAAAAGCACATTTGACAATTTTGTATGATATACAGACGAGTACACGTGTGTACACATGGTTGCCAAGTGCTTGATTCTGTTGTTCTTGCCTGTTTTGAAGACAAGAGAGGAAAACCCTCGCATGACTGTGTGAAGCCCGGAGCCCTTGCCCCTTTGCTACCAGATGAATGTCAAGCCAAGAGAAGAGCCAGCCTCCCTTCTCCACAATGACGATCACTGGAGTCACCAGGGCAAAGCCACCTGGAGCCTCTCCCGCCCAAGAGGGCAGAGCTCCCCTCTTCTTCACACTTTCTACTGGCTTCCAGAAACCTGCTCGATCCACTAGCTGGAGAAACTGACTTGCTTTGTCCAAGTGAAATTGACCTAGATTAGTCCTGTGTGTTTAATTTAAGTCTAAGTGAAATCTCTTAGGGTATATAGATTTCACTCCACTACCTTCTAGAGTCCATGAGTAAGAAGTAAATGTCTAAACTAGCTTTGTAGGAGCCCACTACTTTGTCGGAGTCTTTTCAAATTCTTTCTTTAAAGATCTGTATTTCTCCCTTGCATGAATCTTTTTAAAAAGGAATTAATAACAGGGTCTCTCTTCTTTGCTATATTCATGGTACAATAGCTCTGTTCCTAACCGTATTCTCCAATTGTAAGGCAGTAGGCATGTGATCAACCTAGTGAGCCCAATTTTCCCTGGCAGCTCCTCACACTGTTAGCGGAAGGGAGAGAGAAGCTATTTTCCATGGCAAGGAAGAGAGGAAGCTCATTCTTGCAAGAGAAAATAGCGTCCTCTCAACCCAGCATTGCCCAAAGCAGTCCTCTCAACCCAGCATTGCCCAAAGCAGCTCTATGCTGATTTCCTCAGAATGGTGATAAGGACAGCCCAAGAGCCATGATACAGGCTGCAAAGTCGTGGTGACAATACTGTTGCTAGGATGTCAAGTTGCAGACTCAGACCTGGGTTCAAATCCTGACTCAGCCTCTTAGATGTATCTTACACGATAAATGGGTTGACCCGTCTAAGCATTATTTGGAGTCTCATTAGCAGCACCCATCTCATCGTTCATGAATGAAATGCACTTAGCATAGAGCTTTATCATGATACTTAATAATTATTCAATGATTGTTGCTGTAATACATTCTAGGTATCGTTTACAGAAATTTTAGAGTTTGTTGGATGATTAATAATCTCAGTATGTTAAATTTCTCTTTCCCTCCCTCCCTGCCTTGATGTCAAAGTTTCACTCCATTAGGACACGGTTTTAATGCAAAAAAGTTCACTCCTAATGGATGCTCTCTGATAACTTAAATCTCACTGGAACTGAACATCAGATGGAAAGGGTGATGGGGGCTTAGCTGATTGTTCGACCCTTGCCTTAGACTCCAAGTGCTATTTCTTTGGAAATCCCCTTTAATGCCTATGAAATCTCCATGTATCAAAATTTATCCCCATCTACATTCTTTCCTGCTTCTCCTCCTATCCTTCTGACCCCCTTATGGGACAAGAACTTCATTATCTCTTTTTCTCAAGCTCTCTTGGCGGGGGGGCTTTCGTCTTCGCCAGGCTTGGTGGCTGGACCATCTACAGCTTTGGAAAGTGAGGGATAAATCCACAGTGGAGTCATTGATTCCTCCCCCTAGCTCATGCCTCTCTGGGATTTGGCTGTCAGCTGTCCACTGGGCTCACAATTTTTATTTTGTTTTTCAGATAAGCGGCTTGCTGTCATGGGGCCCCATGCACCTTTGCCACCACCTGCCAACAGAGGCGGCTTGCTTGTTAGTCCACTTTAGATTTGCCTTGTGCCATTTAATGGAGAACCTAAGAGTTTCTTTTGTAGCAGAAGCCTGTGTGTAGGGAATCACTTTGGGGATTTGAATGCATTCTAAACTGAATTCGTCAATCCCCTCACCCCTTGTACCTTTTGTGTTTCTGGAATCGATGACTGCACCAACAAATTGACATCAGGGCGTCATTCTTGACTCTCTTCTTTCCCTTACCCCCCAACTACTCCATCTTTAAATTCTCCTGCATCTAACTCTACCATTCTCCTTGACGTTATCTTCTTTCCTCCACCAGCATTGTCCTAGTCCAGGCCACCTTACCGGTCCACCCAATCACTGCAAAATGCTTCTGGGTTGGCCTCTCTGCTTCCAGTCCTCCCTGTTAGATTACAGCCAAAGGCATCTTTCTGAAGCACGCAGCTGATCATCAGTGGCCCCCGTTGTCTTAAGAATAAACTCCATGCTCTCCAGTGGGACTTAACATTAACAACAGGTAACAGGGAGGAGCTGGAATCAAGCAAGCACTTAGGTTCAAAAAATGGCTCCATTACTTACTTCTGTGTTACCTCGAGAAAGTTGCTTTGCCTTTCTGAGTCCCAGTGATTTTGCCTGTAAAATAGGGATGATGGTGGTAACTCATAAGATTGTTGTGAAGATTGAATGTGTTAATACAAGTACAGCACTTTGAACAGAGCCCAACATGTAATAAACTCTCAGAAACATTGACTCCTACAACTGTTATGCAGCTAATCACCGAAGCCAACAGCCAGCTGCAGGCCCACTTGGGGATGTGGAAGAGGCCTGAGAGGTCTGGAAGTCCAGCTCTCTTCTCTGCCACATCTGCAATGAAAATGGAATTAAAAGCTACTAAAGAATGCCATCACTTTGGATCCCCAACTTAGGAAAAATGCTATGGAAATGAAGCCAGTGTCTGGAGCGTGTGCAGGAAGGAAAGGCAGAGGTGAAGATGGGATTTAATGTAGTTTTCAGCTAGAGACTAATGAGGTGGAAGTGTCTCCCAGAACTTAAACCAAGAGTGAAAGATAAATTGTATGAGTTCTAGAAAATTCCAAGCCAGGCTGGTTCTTTCTAAGCCTGGCATAACATAGGAGCCCCAAGCCTGTGAAAACTGACACCGTTTCAGGGCTATGTCGATACTAGGATTTAACACGTTTATAACCATTATATTACTACACTAAAACTTCATTATTTGGACTCTGCAGCTATAAGCAAAAAGGTGCCGTGATTTTAAAAAACTGAGTATGCAAGTTAAGTAGTGTAAGGAAAATAGCTATGCTTCAAAGGATAATTTTGTAAATTTCTCTTTAGTGCTCTCCATGTTTTAAGCCTAAATAAACTTTGGATTCCTAAGGGCTGTCCATTGTTCTAATGACTTTAAGCTGAGGTTTCTGGATAACAAGACAGAACTAAGGAGAGTACCCATCAAGCCTGACTTACTGCACTAGGTTTTGCATAGAAGTTAATTAGACAAAGCAGTTAATGCTAGGTCTACAACCTCCCTTACATGGATGGGACCATTCCTTGAAAACTGTAGGTCCTGCACTGACCTACTAAAGGCAAGCTAGACAAACGCAGGAGAGGGCCCTTCCTTAACCCACTCCTTAGGGGCTACCACCTGATTCGTTCCAGGTAGGATGGGGGCATGTCTGTTTCATTCTAAGACTCCCTGCATGTACCTTCCTGGACACGCCTGTCTTTGGGATTGCTCTAGATCAGGGGTTCTCAACTGGGGGGGTTGGGGGTAGGGGGTGGATTTTGCTTTCCAGGGAACATTTTGCCATTTCTGGAGACATCTTGCTCATTGGAGGAGTGGGTGCTCATGGCATCTAGTGTATATAGGCCTAGGATGCTGCTAAGCATCTTACAATGCTCAGGACAGCCAGGGTTTGGGGGCATCCAAAAACCCTGCAAAAGATGCTCTCGGCCTGACAGGCTAAGCCTGGGCAGGATTCTAATGCTCAGCCTGCATATCCATCCAGAATATTTCTAGGTAGAACTCAGGCCACAGAGACCTCTGGGGGCTCTCGGGCTCTGGAAACAAGCTCTCTTCCTCTCCTTCCCTAAAATCCCCCCCAATCCTTCACTGAATCCTAAAATCAGGCCTCCATTGGCTCTCTTTCCACAATTTGAAATGAGGCTTAAATTGCGACTGTACTTGGGAAAGAAAGCAGTTTGGCTTCAATTTTTTAAGAATGAATGGAGTAGTTAATTTTTTTTTTTACAAGAAATATTGATAAGGTAGAGAGAATACAAATATCCTGGGTGGGGTTGTCTGATTTAGTGAATAACAGTATAGGATAATTTTAAGTGTGAGTATGTTCCAAGTATTAAATGGGACATACTGATACCGAAAAGATATTTGCTGTTCTCTGAGCTTCACATTTCACTGAGGATCCTGTATTTTATCTGTCAATTTTATCTTTGGGGCAGTTGGAGGAGCGGAAGTTAGTCTGGAAGGAGAGAAGAAAGGCAGAAGAGTTTGGGGACCTCTTAGTGTATCCATGATAAACTTATTCAGTCTCGCTGTTCCTGAGTTTTGTCATAAGTAAAGGGGAGTTAATAATTATAGTACCTACCTTATTGGGAGGTTATGGGGATTAAATTAATGAAAAAAATATTTCCATAATAATATATATATAGTCAGAACAATACATGGTATGTAAAACCTCAGTCCATATTAGTTATTATTATTATTGTTGTTGTTGTTGTTAGGACTATTAGTATTATTCCAGGGTAGCTGGGTGCATCTTGGTGTGAGATGATATCTCATTGGGGTTTTGATTTGAATTTTTCTGATGATCAGCCATGTTGAGCATCTTTTCATGGGTCTGTTGGCCATCTGTATGTCTTCTGTGGAAAAATGTCCACTCAGATCCTCTGCCCATTTTTCATTGGGTTGTTTTGTTTTCCTGATATTGAGTTCAATAAATTCTTTGTATATTTTGGATGTTAATCCCTTATCTGTTGTATCATCAGTGAATATCTTCTCCCACTCAGTAGGCTGCCTTGTCATTGTGTTGAAAGTCTCCTTTGCGATGCAAAACCTGTTTGGTTTGATGTAGCCCCATTTATTTTTTGCTTTTGTTTCCCTTGCCTGAGAAGGCATATCCAAAATGTATGCTTCGACTGATACGAAAGGGTATATATATATAGTGCCTATGTTTTCTTCTAGGAGTGTTATGGGTTCAGGTCTTACATGTAGGTCTTTAATCCGTTTTGAGATTATTTTTGTATATAGTGTGATAACGTATTCCAGTTCGATTCATTTGTGAGTAGCCATCTAGTTTTCCCAACATCATTTATTGAAGAGGCTGTCATTTCTCCGTTATATATTCTTGCCTCTTTTGTCGTAGAGTAATTGACCATATAAGCATGGGTCTATTTCTGGGATCTATTCTGTTTCATCGAACTGTGTGTCTGTTTTTGTGCCAATACCATACTGTTTTGATTACTGTAGATTGGAAGTATAGTTTGAAATCAAGGAGCATGATCTTGTTCTTCTGTCTCAAGATTATTTTGACTATTCAGGGTCTTTTGTGTTTTATGCAACTTTTAGAATTATTTGTCCTAGTTCTGTGAAAAATGCCATTTGTCTTTGTTTTAAGATCTATTTTGTCTGATATAAGTAGTATTATCCCAGCTTTCTTTTTGTTTTAATTTGCATGGAGGACCTTTATTCATCCCTCAATTTTAGTCTATGTGTGTCTTTATATCTGAAGTGATTTTTTTTTAACATTTTTTTTATTAATAGTCATTTTACAATGTTGTGTCAAATTGCAGTGTAGAGCACAATTTTTCAGTTATACATGAACATACATACAGTCATTGTCACATTTTTTTTTCTCTGTGAGCTACCACAAGATCTTGTATATATTTCCCTGTGCTACACAGTGTAATCTTGTTTATCTTATATGGGTCTTTTTAAAATATCCATTCAGCCACTCTTTCTTTTGATTGGAGCATTAGTTTATTTAAAGTAATCATTGATAGGTACATACTTACTGCCATTTTACTAATTATTTTCTGGTGGTTTTTGTAGTTTTTGTTGTTCTTTTCTTCTTTTGCTCTCTTTAGTGATTTGATGACTATCTTTAGTGTAATGTTTGGATTCCTTTCTTTTTTGTGTGTGTGCATGTATTATAGATTTTTGGTTTCTGGTTGCCAAGAGGTTCATATATAACAGATAGATAGATAGATAGATAGATAGATAGATAGATAGATAGATAGATAGATAAATTTTAAGTTGATAATCTCAAGTTCAAATGCACTCTAACAGTCCTATATTTTTACTCTCCCCCATAATGTTGATACCACATTTTACAATTTTATGTTTTGTGTCTCCCTTGACTACTTATTGTGGATATAGATGATTTTACTACTTTTGTCTTTTAACCTCCCTACTAGTTTTATAAGTGGTTAATCTACTAACTTTACTATATGCTTGCCTTTATTAATAAGATTTTTCCTTCTGTAATTTTCGTGTTTCTACTTGTAGGCTTTTCTTTTCCACTTAGAGAAGTCCCTTTAACATTTCTTGTAAAGCCTGTTTAGTGGTGCTGAACTCTTTCAGCTTTTGCTTATCTGTAGAGCTCTTTAGCTCTCCTTCCAATCCGAACGATAGACTACCAAGTAGAGTATTTTTGATTGAAGGCTTTTTCCTTTCATCACTTTGAATATATTGTGCAACTCCCTTCTGGCCTGCAAAGTTTCTGCTGAAAAGTCAGCTGATATTACTGTGGGGGCTCCTTGTATGTAACTAATTGCTTTTTTCTTGCTGCTTTTAAGATTCTGTTTTTATCTTTAATTTTTGTCATTTGAATTATAATGTACATTGGTGTGGGCCTCCCTGGGTTGATCTTATTTGGACTTCTCTGTGCTTCTTGAACCTGAATGTGTTTCCTTTTCCCAGTTAGGGAAGTTTCCAGCTATTATTTATTCAGATAAGTTCTCTGCCCCTTTCTCTGTCTCTCTTCTTCTGAGATTCCTATAACACAAATATTAGGATGCTTGATGTTGTCCCAGAGGTATCTTAAACTATCCTTCTTCTTTTTTCTTTTTTATGTTTGGATTAGGTGATTTCCACTACTCTGTCTTCCAGCTTGTTGATCTGTTTCTCTCCTATCATTTGATCTACTGTTGATTCCCTCCAGCATTTTTTTAAGTCAGTTATTGTATTCTTCATCTCTGCTTGCTTCTTCTTTATATTTCCTAACTCTCTATCAAACGTCTTACTCCATTCATCCACTCCTCTCCCTCGTTTGTTAAGCATCTTTTATGATCATCACTTTGAACTCTTTATCAGATCAATTATTTATCTCCACTTTGCTTAGTTCTCCTGGTTTATATATATATATATATATATTTCTTTGTTGGGAGCATATTCCTCTGTCTCCCCATTTTGCCTAATTCTCTGTGTTAATTTTATATTTTAGGGATGTTGGTTTTATTTTCCAATCTTGGAGACATGGTCTTATGTAGGAGACCCCTCTCCTTTGGTCACCAGTGCTATATGCTCTAGGGGTGCTCCCATGTGGGCTGAGTAGGCCCTTCTCTTGTGGTTGGGCCAGCTATGTGGATACACTTGTAGGTGGGGCTGAGCCCCTGGTGGCTGGCTGCAGGGCCCAGGGAGTCCAGGACTGTTTCTGGCCTCCTGATGGAAAGAGCTGGGTCCTGGGGCACCTGGCTGTGGGGCCGGGGAATCCTGGCACTGGTGTTGACCCGCTGGGGGATAGGTATGCCTCCACTGTTCATATGTTTTATGGGGGCTCCAAAATGGCACTTCCCAGTGCCAGTGTCCTTATGGTGGAGTGGGCTCCCCCAAATGCTGCCATCAGCATCTATGTCCCCAGGAGGAGTTCCAGTTGCCTCTTACCCCTCCAGGAGGCTTTCCAAGATTAGCAAGTGTATCTGACCCAGGCCCCTTTCAAATTAGTGCCTCTGGACTGGGACTTAGGGTGTATGAGATTTTGCATGCACACATTAAGAGCAGAGTCTATGTCCTACAACCCTCTGGCTCTCCTGTATGCAAGCCATATTGGTTTTCAAAGCCAGACATTCTGGGGTCTTGTATTCCCAGTGCAGGACCCCCAGGCTGGGGAGCCTGATATGGGGCTTAAGGCTCTCACTCCTTGGGGAGAACCTCTACAGTTATAATTATCCTCTCATTTGTGGGTCACCCACCAGCGAGTATGGGTCTTGACTATACCATATCTCTGCCCCTCCTACCCATCTCCTTGTAGTTCCTTCTTCATATTTTTAGTTGTGGAAAATCTTTTCTACCAGTCTGCATGTCATTCTACCAGGTAGTTGCTTTATAAATAGTTGTAATTTTGGTGTACTCATGGGAGGAAATGAGCTCAGAGTCTTACTACTCTGTTATCTTGGCCACACTTGCAGTAACTTATGTCTTTGTAAGAGGAAAGAGAGGGAGATTTGGATACAGAGGTACAGAGGAAACACAGGAAAGAAGGCCAAATGAAGATGGAGGCAGAGATTAGAGTGATGCAACTGCATGTCAAGTAACACTGAAGATTGCCAGCAATCACAAGAAGCTGGGAAAGAGGCAAGGAAGGAATCTTGCCTAGAGCCAACACAGAGAGGTTGGCACTGCCTTTGAAATTCCATATGGATTTTAGGATGAATTTTTCAATTTCTACCAAAAATGCTGTGGGATTTTGATAGGGATTACATTGAATCTGTAGATCATTTTAGGTACTGTGGACATCTTAACAAAATTAAATATTCCAGTACATGAACATGGGTTACCTTTTTATTTATTTGTACTTTCTTTAACATCTTTAAGCAATGTTTTGTGGTTTTTGGTATCCAGATCCTTCACCTCCTTGATTAGATTTGTGTCTAAATTTTATTCTTTTTGATGCTATTGTAAATGGAATTATTTTCATAATTTCCTCTTCTAATTTTTCATTGTTAGTATATAGAAATGCAACTAATTTTTATGTGTTGATTTTGTAGCTTGCAACTTTGATGAATTCATTAATAAACTCTAGTAGTGTTTGTGTGAAATCTTTAATAAGTTTCTTAAAATATATGAGACCATATCATCTGTGGACAGAAACAATTTACTTCTTCCTTTCTAGTTTGGATGACTTTTATTTATTTTTCTTGTCTAATTGCTCTGGTTAGAACTTTCAATATGTGTTCATTAGAAGTGGTGAGAGTGAGCATCTTCATCTCATTCCTGATCTTAAAGGAAAATATTTCAGTCTTTTACCATTGAGTATGGTGTTAGCTGTGAGCTTTTCATATATGGCCTTTATTGTTATTTTGAGGTAGTTTGCTTTTATTCTTAGTTTGCTGAATGTTTTTATCATGGAAAAGTGGACCTTGTCAAATAATTTTTTGCATCTGTTGACATGATCATATGATTTTTATCCTTCATTCTGTTAATGTGGTGTATTATATTGATTGGTTTTTGTATGCTGAAGTATTGTTGCATTCCAGGAATAAATTGCACTTGATCATTGTGTATAATCTTTTGATGTGCTGTTGAATTCTATTTTGTTAAAGATTTTTGCATCAATATTTATCAGGAATATTGGTTTGTAGTTTTCTTGCAGTGTCTTAGCCTGGCTTTGATATCAGGGTAATCCTGGCCCTATAGAATGAGTTTGGACGTGTTCCCTTCTCTTCAACGTTTTGGAAGAGCTTGAGGAGGGTTGGTGTTAATTCTTTGTATGTTTGGTAGAATTCTCTAGTGAAAGCATTTGGTTCTGGGCTTTTCTTTGTTGGGAGGTTTTTGATTACTGATTCAATATCTTTATTAGTTATTGGTCTGTTAAGATTTTCTATTTCTTGATGATTCAGTCTTGGTAAGTTGTGTGTTTCTAGGCATTTAAATGTTTCTTTTAGGTTATCTAATTTTTTGGCATACAATTGTTCATAGTAATCTCTTATAATCCTTTTTATTTCTGTGACATTAGTTGCAAAGTCCTCTCTATACTTTCTAATTGTAGTTGCCTTTTCTATTTTTTATTAGTTAATCTAGCTAACAGTTTGCCTATTTTGTTGATTTAAAAAAAACAAACCTCAGTTCCTATTGCTTTATTTCTGTTGGTCTATTTTTTTCTATTCTCTATTTAATTATCTCTGCTCTAATCTTTATTATTTCCTTTCTTCTGCTGGCTTTAGGTTTAGTTAGTTCTCCTTCTTCTAGTTTATTGAGGAATAAACTTAATTTGTTCATTTAAGATCTTTCTTTTTTTCACGTATGCATTTATAGCTGTAAACTTCCCTCTTTGCACTGCTTTTGCCTCATTTCATAGGTTGATTTTCATCTATCTCAAGGTATTTTCTAATTTCCCTTGTGACTTCTTCTTTAATCCATTGTTTGTTTAAGAGTGTGTTGTTCAATTCCACGTATTTGTGAATTTTCCAGTTTTCTTTCTGCTATAGATTTATAGTTTATTCCATTGTGATTGAAAAACATACCTCGTATAATTTCAATCTTTAAAAAAATTGGTTAAGACTTATTTTGTGGCTGTAAGATTTTTTCAGTAAAAAGCTAAATTACATTTAGGTATTACATATGAAAATTCAAGTTACAGCTAAGTGGCAATTCATAGAAACAGTCTTTATATTTTGCATGTCTAAATGATGAATCTGGGAACTATTATGCAATCATGAATCACAAACACAAATCTCAAATTAAGTCATCTATTTTACAACTTTTTACTCAATGAAAATCATGTATGAGGCCTATACTCATAGCCTCATAAAATTATGTGCTCTTCAGACTGATCTCAGTGGTCATTTAATGTGACCCCTTACATTGCAGATCAAGAAACAAGGAGTCTTGCCTATTCCAAAGGAGCGAGTCTCAAAGGAGCATGAATTGATCAAAGGCTATAGCTTGTGTTACAACACACTGATGATGCCTTTGAGGCCATTCACTGATGTCCTCACTTGTGATACATCAAGCTAAGTACATGAACATATCACTGTATATTTAGATTGTTTACATAGCCAAGAATTCAGAACTTAAAATACATTGATTTCTTTAGAGGAGTTTTAGGTTCACAGAAACATTGATCAGAAAGTTTAAAGAGTTCTCATATACCCCCCTGCCACTCCCACTGGCTCCCCCAGCTGTCAACGTCCCCTATCATGGTGGTACATTTGCTACAACTCATGGACATGCATTGATACATAATCATCACCCAAGGCCCACAGAGTACATTAGGGCCCACTCTTTGTGTTGCACATTCTATTTCTTTTTTTAAAAATTGTGTTTAAAAAAACATATAAAATAAACATTACCATCTTAACCATTTTTAAGTGTACAGTTCAGTATGATTCAGTATATTTACATTGTTCTGATACCGATATTCAGAACTTTTTCATCTAGCAGAACAGAAGCTTTATACCCATGAAATAACTTTCCTTTGTCCCCTTCAGCAGCCCCTGGTAACGGCCATTCTACTTTCTGTTTTTATGAATTTAACTACTTTAGATAGCTCATATAAGTGGAATCATTCAGTATTTGTCTTTTTGTGACTGGCTTATTTCACTTAGCATAGTATCCTCAGTGTGGCAGCAAATGTCAGGATTTCTTACTTTTTAAGGCTAAATATTATTCCATTATATGCATATGCATATTACCTTTTGTTTATCCAATCATTCATCAATGGACATTTGGATTGCTTCTACATTTTGACTATTGTGAATAATGCTGATATGGAGATGGGTGTGTAAATCTCTTTGAGACCTTGTTTTCAATTCTTTTGGATATTTACCCAGAAATGAGATTGCTGGATTACATGGTAGTTCTATTTTTTTGAGGTACCTCCATAATGTTTTCCATAGCACTTGCACCATTTTACAATCCTCTTAATAGTGACTGAAAAATAAGTGTCTATGCACATGAAGAGTTATGATTTTCTTTTCTTAAAAGAAAGGGACAGATTACACTGAAGTGGGAGGAGCTCACATACCAACTCATGTTACATGTTGTTTTTGGAGAAGAGTTCTGCATGTAAGTAGTCCAAGACTTGGGATTTCCCTTAACACCCTCACCTCTGTATCCCACCACAGAGATGCCTGGTGTTCTCTTAATCCCTTGTACTAAAGCTGGGCCCTGCACAAGGACACAGAAACATACACATATCTCAGAGAAAATAGTGCTGTGTAATGGGAAAAGCCTGGAATACTTTCCAAATTCCTTCCTTCCTAAGCCGAACTCCGTGGTTTAAAATTATTACTTACTTTTCAAGAGTAGAGTGTAGACTAGCAGCCTTGAAGCCAGACTGCCTGGGTTTGGGTCCAGATCTCCACTGCCTGACCATATGACCTCAGGCAAGCTCTGTATCCCTCTATGTCTTAGAGTTCTCACCTATAAAATGAGAAGAATTAATTGCAACGTACTTCATAAGGTAGTGGGAGAATGAAATGAGTCAGTATACATAAAGCCCACAGCACAGTGCCTGGAATAAAATTAGGGCTATTTCAATTTACCTGATGACTCAGAAGGCAGAACTGAGAGCCACAGAGAATTATTTCCAGGCATTGAAACCTAATGAAGTTTGTCTGGCTGGATTTTACTACTGCTTTGGACTGGTGACTTCGTTATATTTTTAATTTTTTTCCTCTTTTGAAGGAGAATGTCTCTGTTATCCTGTGCTTGTCCTGTTGTTGTATGTTGGATAGCAGATAACTTGCTTCTTTAGCTTCATAGGTTCACAGATGAAGAAGAATTGTGCCCCCAAAGTTATGCTTAATGGAGTATATCCAGAGCCTCATCTGTACCTGATTTAGTTGATTTAGATGATGAGACTTGGAACTTGCAAACTGATGAGATTTAAGTGAAATTTTATGCTGTAGAGGGATGAAACTCTTGAAGAACTTAGGATGGAGTGAATGCATTTTGTGTGTGATATGGATATGAATTCTGGGGGCCACAGAGTGGACTGAAGTAGGTAGAATTTTGGCTCCCATGATCTCCGCCCCTGGTGTTAGTACTGTGGTTATGATGTTATGTGGCAAAAAGGACTTTGCAGATGTTATTAAGGTTACTAATCAGCTGACCTTAAAGTAGGAAAATAACCCTGGATTATCCAGGTGGGCTCAGTGTGATCACATGAACCTTTGAAAGCAGAAAAGGAAGTCAGAAAGATTTAAAGGATGAGAAGGACTCAACCCACCATTACTGGCTTGAAGTCAAGGGGTCCACATGGGGACCATTAGTACAAAAGAAACTCTGCCAAAAGCCCGAATTAGCCTGCTAGCAGATTCTCCAGGTAAGAGCCCAAGTCAGACCTAGAGCCTCCAGGTAAGGGCCCACACCAAGACTTTGACCTTGTGAGACCCCAGGCAGAGTACCTAAACAAGTCTGCTGGACTTCCGACCTACAGAACTGTGTCATAATAGCCAAATGTTGTTTTAAGCTGCTAAGTTTGTGGTAATTTATCACAGCAGCAATAGAAAGCCAATACACCAGATGTTGATTAATTGTGTTAGAATCAGTAGAACATTTTCTTCAAATGAAATATTTGGATCACTGCAGCTCTCCCCTGCACATTTCTCCCAGGTCACCCTTAAAAGAACTTGCACAGATTCAGATGTAGACATCCCACCAGTGAAGCTCACTATCCATGACAACACTTAGCATGATGCACTTGTGCGCTGTTTTACATCTCCAGCACTCTCCACTGGACTCAGTGAGGGCAGAAACCATTTCGTCTTCATTTTTGCTCCCCCAGAGCAAAGCACAGTGCTGACACAAGGTAGGCACTTGATAAATATTTTTTGATTGGATGCTAAGTGCGTTTGACAACTAATGTCAATATTGGATATGGTAGAGGCAGAGCAAGTAGCTAGAGACATGCAGGGGACAGATAGGGGAAAGAAACAATTTGCAGGGATAGAGGAATGTAGAGTTTAATACTTGTATAATTACTGTTGGTTTAGAAAAATTTCCTTGATATATCTCGCCTACCCGCACAGCCAGCAGTAAAAGTTTCGGGAAGCAGGCTGACCATTGCATAAGTGGCTTGTGAAATATCACTTAGTAGCTCACATTCCCAACAAGTTGAATAAATATGTTTGTGTGTAGTTTACCCCCCAAGGATGCTTCTCCTGGCTCCCCCGCAGCTGGACCAGAATTAGTGTTTAGTAATCGCGTGGCGACGGGCTCCCTCTGGGAACGGAATGCCCCATCACTGATGCTTTCCCCAAGGAGCGGAGCTGGAAAACAGACTGGGTGCAGCCTGATAGAGTGTGGTCACTTCAGACAGTTCAGGGCACTCGTTGCAAACTCCAAGAACCTTGAGATAGCTTGGGAGGCTCTGGTGGTGTGCTTATAGTGAGGTACACCCCAAAAGCAAGCCAGAGGCATGGGAACCGAAGATGGCATCAAGGAAAGCAAGTCCCAGGGAGCATAAAGCAACTGGGAGAAACGGTTACAATTTTTTTTTTAATTTTTGCGAAGACTGTCTCTGTCTTGAAAACCAATTAAATACATGCTAGCCCATTCTCTATTCCCAGCGCAAGGGTTGCTATTTTGGTCGCTGTAATTGAAAGTAAAAATAATCTCTGCCATCCTGAACAGCGGCCACCAGCTACTCTATTTTAAATGATGTGAAACAACCTGAGTTGAATGTAAAAACTGGCCTTCTAGGGATGGCAGCTGGCCCCATCCCTTTGACTGGTGGTTCCATGCCGTTTGTGATTTCTTGTTAGTAGAGCAGATCATCACATGTTTTCAGGGTTTTTGATGCCCCCATTTCTGGGGCAGAGAACAGCACCCTATTACCAAGAGTGCATTTTATGACTTCAATTCAGGTTGTAAAATTTGGGTCAGCCATTCCTTTGTTCAAGTTCTCAGCTTCTTGCTCTCAAAAAGCAGAACAAGCCAAATGGGAGATGAGAACGGGAGGAAGTTGGAACCTGGTTGCTTTTTAAACTAGCTTCTGGACTTTTCTTGATCACTAGATGATTTTGTCTACTTTTCATGAACTCTGCATTTTTTTTCAGTGGGTTTGGCAAGAAATATTTCCTCTGTACAGTGCAAGTTGAGATGCGGTGAAGTTTGAGCCTTAAAAGATGTTGAGGGTCCTCTTCGAGGAAAGGAAGGAAAAAATATCTACTTGGGCAAACTTTACAAAAAGATCTGATCATGTGAACATAGCATCCTGTCCCAAGATCCAAGAAGGGCTCTGTGCAGGGGAATGGCCCCGAATCTCAAGCTTCATTACTTCCTGGCCTGGATTGACCTCTGCATCTACGGAAGGTGGGAGTCACGTTGATTTTCCGAGGAGAAAGGAATGTGGCCGGAAGCACGGAGCGTGTTAGTCAAAAAGGACCTTAAAATTAATTCAGATATTTTATAGGTGAATGGCTGGGGAAACTGAGGCTCAGAGAGGATGAGTAATGCTGTGTGTTTCATGTATAATCAGCATCTGAATCTGCCTCTCTTAACTTCATTTTCCAGACTACTGTTTCTGTGCTGTTTCTCAGGATACCTTGTGAACACAGAGAAAGCAATAGGAGTAAATGTGACTTAGTCTCTCTTACCCTTGAAGGGGCATGTAGAATGCCAGCAAGGGGCATGTAGCCAGGTGACTGCATGATCCAATAGGGTCTCTGAGCGAGGAGATTGGGAGATTTTACATCATCTGACCCCTTCCCTTGGTCCTGTTTGCAGAGGATTACAAGATGTGACTGCATGCCTTTTTTTTTTTTAATCAAGTACAAAAAGACACTAATATCAAAATAAATATTGTCCTCTTGTCTCTTTCCAGGCAGGTTCTTATCCCAAATTGTTGCCACTGCTGAAGACATTTTTAGAAAGTCCTTCTTGGACTAATATTTTGTCATTTTGAGTCACCCAAGCACATCAGTATCTTGGGGCATTTTTCTGCCTTCCTCCTTCCTGCCCTTTCCCCCAGACACTCCCTCCCTTTCTGTCTTCTTTCCACCTATATTTTTAAACAAGCAAACAAAAAATTATCTAGTTTATCATCTACCAGGCTTAGTGTTGAATGATTTTTGGTTGTTTCTCCAAATCAAAACCATGATTAAATGTTTAAGATTTGGAATCATGAAAATGTTAAAAATAATTTGACATGGATTCTGAAGGGGACTCTAGCTTTTGCCTAAACCCTACGGGAAGAGGTTAAACAAAAGGTCATAATTTAAAGCCAGGGTAGGAAGGATTGATTCCTTCTTATTGACATGCCCTAGCATGAGACGGAAGGATGTAAATATCCTGTGTGATCTTACACAGGCACTGTGTAAGACAGGTTTCATGTACATTATCACATTTACTCCTCCAATCTTACGACACTGGCATGATATACCCACGTTCAAATTAGGAAAACCAAGGCACTGCGGAATTAAACTTTCATTGTTGGTGTTACCAAGTCCAAACTCATTCACTTCACGGACGGGCCAATAAATCGGGCGATGAGGCCTTGTGGCAAGAAATAATGACTTTATTTGGAAAGCCAGCAGACCAAGAAGATAGTGGGCTAAAGTCCCAGTGAACCCTCCCTGTTGAATTCAGGCTTTTTTTATACTGAAAGGGGAAGGGATAAAGTCCTGGTTCAGGCCGGACTCCAGTGGGAATGTATTAATTTCTTCCTTCCTGCAGCCATTCACAGGTGGGCCTGATCGGGATGTTTCCTGTGAGCTAAACAAAGGTGTTTTAGCTTAATGCTCATTACCTGGGAGGCAGGGGTCCCAGGGGGTGCCATTATGTATAATTTAAGCTTCTAGGGATCATCCCTTTAGTGATTAACAAGCAATAGAATACAAAGTTCAACAGATCTTAAACGGAGTCAGATTTGTCCTTCGCTATTGCATCAGAACTGAGATTTGAACTAAGTCTACTGGCCCCTAGACCAATGCTCTTCCCCCCACCCACCACCTTTCACTCCAAGTGGTCATTCCCATAAATGTCTGTACTGAATTCACTGAGGATGTGCCAGGACCTACGTGTTTCTGGTCTACGTTACAACAGAGGAGGGGGACCAGACAAGTGAGGTCATGGATTCAACCCTGTGAAGTGCAGACCAGGCCACCCCGCAGCCCTCAGGAAGAGCTGAGCATCAGCAGCTGCTCAGGGGAAGCTCTGCAGAAAGAGGTAAGGGCCTCACTGGTGTTTCCTCCTGTGACAGAATGACTGGCAACCTCTTCACGTCTCTGATCTGCTTCTCCCTCTCTTCAATGCCCTCCCAACTTTTTTCTTCCCTCAGTCATCCGCCTCCTCCCCACCCTCACCAGTCTCATCCTCCTGAAGGCTTTTGTATTGAGATCCCTAGACATCGCGTTTCATTCATTTGAACATTTGCTCAGCTCTCATTTCTACCTTCTCCACTCCTGCTGGTCTTTATTTCATCAGAATAAGCAACATAAGCAATTACCTAAGGTACATCTATTCAGAGCCTTCCTTGGACAACCAAGTCCTTCCTCATCTTACCCTGAAGTGTGGTAATGATGAAAATGAGAGAAAGACATTTGGAGATCAGTATCCTATTATTTACAGAAATGAGAGCCTGGATATTTAGATCAGTTTTTATTTTAAGGAGGGATCATTGTGCTTTCTGTATATGGTTTTTGATTTTCACCCACATTATTTATCTTGGAATTACCCATGTATTTATGCAAAGGTCTTTGGGAGGGCAGCATCTCTTTAGCTCCTGCCAAGCAATAGCAGCAGGGAGCACATGGACTTTATGCTCAGGCAGAGCTGGATTTAAAGAAGCTAGGTCCATCACTGACTGCCTCTGAGACATAGGGCAAGTTACTTAACTTCTCTGACCTCAGTTTCCCTATCTGAAAGGTTGGACCATATAGTTATCTTAAAGGGCTGTGTGAAGAGCACAGAGTTTGGAGTTAGATCAAAGTTTGTCTCCTACTCTGTCATTAACTAGCTCTGTGGTACTGAGTAAGTTGACTTCCCCACTTTTGCTTCCCAGATGTTGAAATGAGAGCTAATAATATTTATATAGTATTTTAGAATATGACAGGATCATGTATGTGATTGTTAGGAGGATTCAAATAAATAATGTATTTTAAACTTTTAACTAATGGTAGTTATTCTCAGGATGAATGAGTTGGTAGCTATGACGTTCCTGGTACAATGGCCAGCCCACGGTTGAGTTTCGATAAATGTTCATTCCTTTTCTTTCCTCCTAGGCAAAAGCAGTAAATTAGATACTTACTGATTCTCTCCCCCTTCAGCCTAATGTGCATAAGATTAACACTCCCCAGTTCCCCCCACTTTGCATCTGGTGACACTTCCTACAAGGACATGAATGCCTTGTAAGGACTGGCCTGCCCTTAGGAAGAATAAATTGCTGCTTATGCCCTATAATTTTAGAGGTGTTGAAAGCTTTATTTGCCTCAAACACCTGTCCTCCAGCTGTCTTCTTGGAGTTAGAAAATTTCTCCTTCAGAGGTTTTCCTTTGGGCTCCATCATTGTCTCCCAAAGGTTCTGGCTGAGTTGTTGTTCTCTTTACTGAGTAGGCTAATAGGTCCCTTTCCATGAGGATGAATTGTTAAGGGGAAGTCCTTCAGGATGAAAATATGGGAACAGTAAATTCTCAGCGGGGAGAACAGTAAACTCTTGTGCTGTGCAGAGGAGCAGTGATGGGCTTCAGCAGCCAGGAGGCGCCCCAGTGGGTCCAAGAGAGACTATTTCCCCAGTTTCCTCTGGGGCCTCTTCTGCGTGGAGAAGCAGAGGCAGAGCAGGTCCAGCCAGCCTCTCCCCGGGGGCCTCTTAGCAGGAAGTTCTTAGTGGGATTCCCGCAATGTGGATGCCACTCACCTAACCTAAGGTGGGGGCAGACAATGTGGCTCCATCAGGTCGTCTAATAAGATGCAAAGTAGAGATCTGTGTGAGGTTGGTCACAGAAAGAATGAAGAGTGTGAGAGAAACAGGAGGGAAACTCAGGTAGGATCAAGAGCTGAGATAACTAATAACCCGCAGAGATCGGAGTCCACATGGGGTTACTGAAAAAACCAAGATGGCGATGTGACTCATAAGTGGGTGGAGAATTGGGATGTCTGAGGATTGGTCGATAGCAAATAAACAAGAAGTGGAATTACAAATAGTATTTTTAAACTTAAACACTGGGTTTGAAGAATAGCAAACAGAGCCCTTTTTCTATTTAAACAGAGGCATCTAAATACTTCAGTGGCAAAACCAGTGCTGTGTTAATGAGCAAGGTGCACCCACCTATAATACTACTTCTGAAGGCTTTTTATTCACTAGAGTGAAATTACTGTTACTTCAATCTTTCCAAAGTTGTTGTGTAAACAGGGTTATTGCAAATGCTTTGTAATTCCCAGGTCACAAGTGGGATAATGAAGGCGCAGCAAGATTATAAGTTGTGTAATAGATGTACACATCCCCGATACGTCTGTAAGTCTGAAACCCAGTTTACTGTGCAGATGTGCTAATACAACGCACATATTGTTATGATTAACTTTCCACAGAAGGGATCTGGTGAGGTAGCAAAAAGTTTGCTTTCCTGCTGAAATTACAGCTGCTGGGGAGGGCTCCTGTGACACATGAAAAATACTTACAGAGTAACTGACATCTACAAAATGGAGAAGTTGGAAGTCTTTGAGGAAGTACACAGAACAGAAATTGGTCCCTTCCTGCCCGAACCTAGGGAGGCTTTAAAACTCTTTCTCCTATCACAGTGAGACATTTTTGAGCAGTCTTTTCTGTGGATTCTGTGCTGACAGCATTTGTATAAATAGTACTAATCAATAACACCTACAGAGTAATTCCTGTGTGCTGTGCTGAGGGCTCTGCAGAACTTACTTCACTGTTTAATTGGAATCTATAAAACAGCAAATAAAAGCAGACATGGTTAGAACCAAGGAAATAGTGTGGTTAAAACCAAGGAGGGAGCAAATAAAAATAGACATGGTTAGAACCAAGGAAATAAAGATTCTGTGCTTTAAAAAAATCAACCTTTAAGTAATTACAGAAAGGCTAGAAGTTCTTTGAAATTTGTAGGTAAATCCTGGTACCATCTAATGATATTCATTGTGGTTTGCAGGCACAGATAGTGTGCAATAAGATGACCCCAAAAAGAGGTCAACAGAGAACCAGAACGAGGACAGAGAACTGGCTCTCGGCCATCTCTCTTTATGGGGGAGATATTGCTGGTTAAGAAGAGAGTTGCATCATAGTTAAATGAGTGTTCTGGTTTGAGGCGGTTTAATTCATTTCAGACTTAAGGAGTTCATATGATAATAAACTGTACTTAATTCATTATGTAATTCTATGTTCTTTCATGGTGTTTATGAAGTCCTAACTTAAAAGAACTTTGAGTTTTGCCAGCTAGTGGATGCAGCTGTTGATGTGGGTCCAGATTTGGGCTCAATGGTGTAGATCACGTTCAGCGACTTAGAGCGGTGTTTACAATGCACCATAAGCAATATATGAAACACCACGTGTGATGTGATTCCATTTTGTAAAACAAAACAAAAAGACAAAACCAAGCAGCTGTTCTATTAGTATCGAAAAATGGGAAATAATTAAATGTCTAACTGTGAGGCACTAGTTAAATAAATTCAGGAATAAGGACCTGCATGTGCAGCCACTAAAAATATGGCTGTAGAAAAATATCTCTCGACACTGACGATGTTCGTAATTTATTGTTAAGAACAATAAAACATAATCCAACATAGTTTAATCCTATTTTTATAAAAGGAAATTTATGCATAGGCAAAACATTTATAAATATTGATGTTAATATATTAACATGTTTACTTCGGGTGATGAAATTACAACTTTTTAAAATGAAATTTAAATAGACGATTTTTTAGAGCAGCTTTAGATTTGTAGAAAATTGAGAAGATAGTACAGAGTTTCCCATTTGCCCCACATCCAGTTTCTTCTGTTGCCATCTTACATGAGTATACATGAGCTGTTATTACATCTTATGTTTATTATAATTAATAAACCAATATTGAAACATTATCATTAACAAAGCCCAAATTTATTTCTTTATTATTTTTTTATATCTAATGTTATTTTTCTGTTCCAGGATTCTATTCAGGGGCCCACATTACGTTTGTTTAGTCATCATGTCGTCTTAGGTTCTGATTGCCTCTGATAATTTCTCAGACATTTATTGTTTTTATTCAGTTACAGTGTTGAGGGGTCCTGGCAGATATTTTGTAGGATGCTCCATTGTTGGAATTTCTTGTAATTAGACTGGAATTATGATTTTGGGGGAGGAACAGTTGATTTTTATGTATTTTTCAATTTATCTGTATCTTTCAAACTTTCTAAAATGAACACATATTGCTTTTGTACTAGGTTATTAAAATAAAAATTATACATACATATGAGTCTATGGATCCATCATTACCAGCCACCAGAGTCAAAGATGGCTGCCCTAGTCAGCACTAGGTGCCTATGGTGGCAAAGTTTCTCCTCAGGATGTTTCAACTACTCTTTTCAGCACCCTCTCACCCTCTCTTATCACTCCATTTCAAAGCCTCAGATAGTTGGTAAAGATTTAAGATACCGCTTCTCTATGGGACACTTGCATTTGAATAGAAAATTCTTCTATTTGAAACATTTTCAAGACCCAAAGAAATTAGACTCTAATGGTGGAATTCCAGGTACAGGGTGGAGCTGTTCGGGGTGTGTAGAGGAGGGGCTGTGCCCTATCTCTATGCCTAATTCTGCAGTGATTATTCTCTAAGACGCTCAAAGACTTATCAGAGACATGTACCTTAGAGCTTGCCAAAGGAGTAAAATCAGTTATCTGCCAGAAACTAAATGATTACCTCAGAACAGTTAGTTTTCTTCCTGACCCAGGAATCTGTTGTTTATGTCTTCAAAATTTGGTTTCTTCCTTCTCTTGATAACAGTAGCCCCATTTTCCTTTCCTTCTGCACTGTTCCCTGCTATTCCAGAAGTGGCTATCTGACCAGGCCCAGAGTCAGACAACTCCCTCTTCTCCTACAGTCATTGATGGATCTGGGTTAGATAGCTATGTGACTCCAGGTGAGCCAATGGGAGCCTGTCCTGAGATTTTTCACGGAAGAGTTCCGAAGAACTTTACTCTGTTAACAGTTGTTAAGCTGATGGGTTGTAAGCCTGGAGTGGCTGGGAATTATCTGGACTATGAAAGAGAAACAATCTGTCTGAGAAGGAAGTCAACACAAAGGAAAGCAGACCTGGTAAGTGATGAGAAACAGATTCCTGAGGTTAATGTGTGAACATCCTGATTCTGACGAGCCAGACTTATCTCCAAGACTTTTCAGTTACATGAACTGGTAAAGCTTTTTTTTTTTAGGACATCAGTTCAGTTTGTATTTTTGTTACTGCAACTGAAAAATTCTTGATTAAAATACTCTCTCAAGATCTTATTCCCCTAAATAAATCAGCTATCTTTTGACCTCAGTGGACTTCAGCATCCTTTCCCTATGTCTCAATGTTATTTAATTTGTCTTTGGATTCTTCTATTTATCCTAAAAATAAAGACTGCCAGTTAAAAATTTAGTCACTGGGTTATTTAGTTCCATGTAGCTTATATAGTTTATCTCCACCAGTGTTATCATCAAATTCAAAATACATTAAAATATCAAACATAATAAAAATAATTTCTGTGATTAGAATGGATTAGAAGGTAGCTTCAACTTTGTGACTTTAAAAATATCTTGCTTTACTTTAAGCAAGCCTGCTAACCTTTGAGGACTTCTTTCTCGCCCCAGCAGTTTCTTAACTCTCAGGAAATTCTCCTGGTCAGTTGCCATGGCAGCAGCACCAATTCAACTTCCCTGATTTAAAAGTGTCATTTCTCAAATGGGCAACTGGCCTCTTTTCTATCACATCCCGATCCTTGGGCCAACATGAGACAATTTAAACAGAGTAATATGGTATTCTTTGTACCAGAAGAAATGTGAAGTGCTACCAAGAGATCATATAGGGTACAGGTGAATGTTTGGACATCTCACAGTCACTTAAAACTGGGTGTCAACCTCCAATTCTGCCATACACCTATTGTCAGACTGTGGAATGCTTATTAAAATCTCTGTGATACCATCATCTGAGAAATAAGACTAATAGTTGGATAATAGCCTAATATAATATATAATGTAATAATATACAAAATAATTGGGCTGGTGGAAGGTTAAAAGGACTGGTCTGCAAAGCACTGAACATAATAATGGCTAACACAGAGGAAGGACTCAACCAATACCAGTGGCTATTTAGATATGCACTTATGATGACATCTGGAACTCACTACATGCTTAAAATTAAAATACTTTGTCTGAAGCTTGTGTATTAGAGGCATGTTGAAGAGGGAAAAATGAAGTAGCAAGCTGATTGGTCTTTTGAGAATAATAGATGTGTGAAGAAAACAAAGAGCCAATTTGGGTAAATGATTTGCTATCTTGCTTGTTATGGAATTATGAATTAGAAGTATTAATAAAAGAATTACACTATAAGATGCCCTCAGAAGTATTGTTATATACTTTTGTCCTCTACCACCATCTCTGTTGAAATGTTCCATCTGGGTGATGGGGTGGGGACGAGAAGAAGAACTTGACCTCTAAACCTTGAAGTTGTTGCCTTCAAGGTTTAGAGGTCACTTCTTTTACTTTTTCTTTTTTTGGGGCGGGGGTGTGGAGGTAATTAGTTTTATCTATTTAATTATTTTTTTATCTATTTAATTATTTTTTTTAATGACGGTACTGAGAATTGAACCCAGGGCCTCATACATGCTAGGCATGCATTCTGCTACTTGAGCTGTACCTTACCCCCAGGTTCACTTCTTTTAAATACGTGTGTGAGACCAACAACACTTTAGGACAAATGCTGATGATGGTTCATTAGCAGCAAAAGAGGTAAGACAAAGCCACATGCAAGTTGTGACCGCAGTTACTTTACAGACTATTGAACTAACTGCCTAAATTGTTGAGGAACTTCCTTCAAGTTCAAATACTGCAACGGGGAAGAGTTTACTTGCAGTGTTTCTTGTGCAGCTGGGTAGAATTTAGGGTCATTCCTTCATGTTCAGCATTTCCAAAGGTTGACAGTGTGAATCATACAACTGAAAGTGGCATCACATGGCTTCAGAATGTCACCACATCAAACACCCAGCTGGCGTCAAGGAAGGAGGCCTGATGTCACTGTATGTTTGGCCTATATGTTTTCTTAACCCAACAGCTAGCTTCCTGTGAAGCTCATAGCTCAGAGTGGAATGTCTCCATCAACTACATGACGATTTTTCAGGATACTTCTACCCTCTTCATTATGCTAGTGGGGCTCATACAGCTGAATGCCCATTAGGAAAATGAATTCTGAATTATACAGATGAAAGAACAAGAGGAAAAGATGGGCTGAGTGGCATAATGTAGAAATCATACAGAGATTCTTGAGCTGGGGAGCAGTTAGAATTACAGTTAGATTGACCGACTTAAATCCCATTTAGGTTTCCATCACGACACAGCCCAGTGTGAGTGTTTCCTGTGCGGCAGCCCACCTGCAAGCTACAACCTGCCTCAGACTGACCATCCAGATCAGCCCCCTGATGTCAGAGGCGCTCTTTCCATATGGCACTCTTCCTCTGAGGAGCTTTACAAGGTTTGATTACCCAGTGAGTAAAACCCTGCCGTGGCATTGTCATAGCTAACCCTTTTAATCTTCAAGAATTGATAGCTGGACTTCAGGCTGAGTGATTAAAAATAGAAACACAACTAAAGATCTGTGTTATTTGGATCAATGTTTTCACTGAGTTCCCCAAGGCAAGTGTTGGGTTTTCTGGAAAGGAACCCACATGGTCATAGAGTCTGCCTCTGAATGGCACCAGACTGGAGTTTCTCTACCTTCCCCTCATATACATCTCATGGATCTGATGGGTGAAGACCTCCCACTAGAGTCATACGTTATCTGTTACAGTCCTAGTCCCTGGCATGGTGTCTGCTATGACTGAATGTTTGTGTCTCCCCAAAATTCGTATGTTAAAATGTAATCCCCAATGTGATGGTAGTCAGAGGTGGGGCTTGGGGGAGGCGCTTAGTCCTGAGGGTGGAGCCCTCATGAATGGGATTAGTGCTAATAGAAAAGAGACCACAGAGAGCTTCCTTGTCCCATCTGCCTTTTGAGGATATAGCCAAAAGAGACACAACCAGAAGACAGCCGTCTATGAACCAGGAAGTGGGTTCCCACCAGACATCGAATCTGCTGGCGCCTTGATCTTGGACTTCCCAGCCTCCAGAACTGTGAGAAAGAAATTTCTGTAGTTCATAAACGACCCAGTCTGTGGTCTTCTGTTATAACAGTCCAAACAGATGAAGACAATGCCCTATGTATTTTGGAAACAAGTTGGTCATATTGCTTTTATCCTCCAAATGAGCACTTTATTCACACAGATCATAATCTAGGCATGGGCATCATGAGAAATAGGAAGAGATTCTGATTTTAAAAATTAATGAATAAAACAGTGAACCAAAGGGCAGAGTGGTTTGGGTGGTTCACTGCTGAGGGAGGTGATTCTCGTCTTCAGGTCCCTGCCAGGAAAGCAAGCTAATTAGCCTTTGCTGACATCTGCTCCGTCTGATTTTGCTAAAATGGAGAGCAGCTACTAATTCAGCAGAAAGACTGAGGCCACTCCATAGGTCAGGGGACTGCAGGAAATGACCTTTAGGGACTCTTGTGTCCCTGAAGTTCTCCTAAGTCCATTAAAACCAACAGAATAAAAGAAAATAGGAAATCTCTGCTCTCAAAACCAGTATTTTTTATGAAAGAAAAATTCATCAGGCTGTTACTTGAGGTCCTGTTAAAAAGACAACATTAAAAAACAAAAAAGCTGTGAGGGTCTTTATGTTTACTTTTCTGCCAGCTGCTAGGCTGTCATTTAGAAGTGAGTCAAACCTGGTGTTTCACATCTTAGCCTGCGTTGGGAGGAGCCATGCTTCTGCCCCCAACACTTGTCTGCTTGCTGATGCCGATGGGAGGCTTTGCATTTGTCTCCATGTTGGCTGACCTTCGGGCTTGGGTTCTGGAGTTTGCAATGTCCCTCGCAGGGACAGGACACATCCTGGAAACCGGCTGGCAGTTGGCTCCCCTGGCTTTCTCTGTGGGTGAACTCAAGCAACCAACAACTCGGTGACTCCAACAGATGTTTTTGTCTCTAACCCTCGGGCACCTTGCCCTGTTGTCTTCTTACAAAGGGTGATGCCTGGCGCCCTGCCCGATGCCACCAAGATGAAGCACAGCCCCAGGGAGTACTGCCAAGTCGTGTCGGCCGGCTGCTTTCTGGGAGCCAAGTGGCCACCGGATAAGCGTGCTGGTCTGCCTGCTCAGGATGCTGTCAGGGGGACACACTTGCTCAAGTGTCTCACTGCTTTACGTGGCTGTCAGTGCCCCAGCTCTGTTCTGCATTTTGAGCCATTTTGTTTACACATTGCATTTGCCTCATTGTGCAATCTGCGGTGACTGGAGGGGTTCATTGGACAGAAGCCATAGGTTTCATGGCTGTGCTTGTCACGAAATATTAGTGGGAAAGCATGCCACCCCAAGTGTATTCTGGTTCAACCCTTAAGATTGAAGTCATCCAAACAATAAATAAGAAATAAATCTCTGCCAGTCAACACAGATGACATACACCTATTTTTGGTAAGGGCTGGGGGCAGTGGAAAAGCACTGAGCTTGTAGTCAGAAACCCTGGCTACAGGTCCTGCTCACCATGTATAAGCTGAATCCTTCACAGGTCCTCAATTCATTTTTAATTCTTTCTTATTCCTATTGTAGCAGATTTAATTTATATGGAAGTATTTCTCAAATTAAAAAGAAAATTTGAGCGAATGGGTATGCAGCTTTAGTTAGTTAATCTCTTTGAGCCTTGATTTTCTCATTTGTATAGTAGTTCATTTATTCATTCAACAAACATTTATTGCATATTTTCCCTCTGCCGGGCACTGGTCTGGACCCTGGAGGTTCAATGGGGAGGAAGATGGAGTCCTGCCCTAGTGGATCTCCTGCCCATTGGACGGTCATCGTTCAGGGATAAATCCCAAAGCAAAGAGCTAAGTGCTCTGACAGATAACGAGCCAAAGTTATGTGAATACAGAGGCTGGAGAAACTTATTCTGCCAGGATAGTCAAGCTCCATCTGGAGGTGATGTTTTGAGCTGAGTCTGGAAAGATGGGCTGGGATTGTGTCAGGCAAGGATGAGGCTTGGAGCAGGAGTGGCAGGAGTGCATTCCGAACAAAAGAGGAAGTGTGTTTGGGGCACAAAAGGGCAATGAAAAAGCATCTGGAAATAGGGAGATGCTGCTTCTGGAGGAAAGTAGAATGCAGGGCGTGCCAAGTGCATCGCAGTGAGACAGCGTGTCTCATTCCACCATTGACCATTGACTGTAACTACACCCTATAGACCAGGAAAATGAAGAAAAGAGTTGTTCTGATTATAAAAGCAATGTAGTGTTATTGTAGCAAATTTAGAAAATGCCTCAATATAAAAATGAATATAAAAATCATCCAGAATTTCTCCAGAAAGCACTTTGGCATATTGATGCGTGTGTGTGTGTGTGTGTGTGTTTTAATACATACATGTGATTCCATATTTACTCTCCGTGCTGGTGAAGCTAAAGCCTAAAGAATGAGAAGGAATAGTAGCAGAGAGAGGGGAGGAGCCTCGGGGCACAGAGATGAGATTGTTGGTGGAGAGTTCCTCCCAAGAGGCAGAAAGCTAGAAGAAACTAGAGGGTCAAGAAAGCTAACATTCAAGGGGAGAGGGTGGAAGTGGTGGGAATGAGGTTGGCAGGGCCAGTCCACATGGGACGTTGTAGGTCGTGCCCAGCATTTGAGCAACTGGGAAATTTGATGAGTCTTGAAACTTCATCAGGTAACTGACATGTCCTTTTTAAGAAGACTGCCTGGCAGCCATAGAGGAGAACTGACTGTGATGAGATAGGAGTGGCAGCAGAGAGATCAGATCAATTCTGGTGGAAGATCACGGTGGTAGTGGGGCTGGAGAGAAAGCGTCGTATTCAAGGCACATTTTGGAAATGTGATTGCCAGGGTTTAGTGATGGCTTGATGGGTGGTGAAGGAGAAACTGAGGACGAATTACAGTGGATCCATATATATGAAAACATGTATGGTTATATTATTCTTCTTGCTTAATGGAAGTTAATCAAGTTAGGATGTTTCTAATTTTCCCATATGAGATTTCATTTTATCAATGATTTATCATCACTTATCACTAGGTCTGTGGCATTCTTTCACTTTTCGCCTTTGGAAAATGCATGTTGGTAGAGAATATGGCTTTACTTACCCCTCTTTTGTCGGCTCCTCCTCTCTCTACCTTGACTCCAGGAATTTCCATCCATCTCTGGGAGTGCACCTATGAGCCACACCTGCTGATGTGGGCTAAGCAGGAGTATTTTGGTCATGTCTGGGGGCACTGGCAGGGGAGAGTTGGGTGAGCAGAGACAAGGCAGGCAGGGTCAGAGGGGTGCCTTTCCTGTGCAACAACACCCACCCCCTGCCGCCGCTAGCCTTGACATTCCAGATTGTTCGCCAGACTCTCCTGACATTCCAGTCTGAACCAGTAACTGGGAGTTGAGCTTGGGTTGCTGAAGGGCCCAAGAGTGAATGGGAAAACCTGTCCTAGTGAAGAAAAGTAGACTCTGATCAGCTATAGGACACTGTCAAAAATCAAAGTTGATAGTTTGACATGGTGTTAATGTGGCCTGGTAAGAATCACTGGCTGCTGGTGGACCAGGATCTTAGCAGTGGGGATCTCTAAGTGGCAGTGTCATATAGGAGGTGACATTTATTTTCTTCTTTGTAAGACTTTATTTTGCAAACTTTCTGTAATGAGCATGTGCTTTTCAAAAACCTGATTTTTTAAAGTTGCTTTCTTACTGCCACTGCTATAAAAATGTTAGGTCCTTCAAATTCACCAGTTTTAATAATTATGTGCAATACATTTGACCTCAGGTTAAAATGTCATAGTCATCATCGGAAGGAACCGCATTTTTGCCTCTTTTTAAGGATCAAATGACAGAGGTGGGAACTTTTAATAGTAAACTGCCTATTTGTGAAAACTGCCTTGTTTACTAGGAGATTTTCTAAGAAAAAACAAATTGATTTTTACTCAAAATGTTTTAAAATATAAGTGGTAGGTCTAGTATATCTAATGCAGCTTTAACCATATGATTATCACATATATGCCACTGTATTATTATATATATTCACAATCTTTATCACCCACAGTTTAGCTTTGAGCTCTGCGTGTAGCTCAGTGCCTCAGTAATTGCTGAATAATTTTTGGAGGCAGAAGAAACTTAGTATTGCTATCTGGACTTTAATTATTAAAAATGATAAGAAATAGAAGTGGTAGCTCTCCTTTTTAAATTAGCTTACTTTATAAAAATTTTTAAGCTTTTTTGTTTTTACAGATTTATGTTTGGTTGGAAAAAATCAAACTATCTAGGTATTTTAAAAAAGGATTTAATATAAGGGAGCATACCTAAAAAGAGAGGCTTTCGTTTACTAATATCTCAATATGAAGCCATGATTAAAAAGAAAGAAATCTAGTCTTAGGCTGCATCAATATAGTGTCTCTAATAAGAGAGGTACTTGTTCTGCTCTGCTTTTAATCAGTCAATCATCAAACAAACACACAAATAAGTCTTGTGTACTTTTCATTGAAGAGGAAATCTCTTCACATGGTTCCAATATCAAAAAATATAAAAGTACATTTCTTGGAAATACCTCTTTCCTGTCCCAGCCTGCACCAGCCTGGGTCCCATCTCCCACCAAGACGTAAGCACTGGTGCTAGTGTTGGGGGAGAATAGGTTCTTGCCTCGTGCAGGAAAGAACTCAAGAGCAAGGCATGATAAAGTGAAAGCAAGGTTATTTAGAGAGATACACGCTCCATAGACAGAGTGGGGTCTGTCTCACTCAGGAGGGAAAATGGCTTGGGAGACACACATTCCACAGGCAGAACATGGGCCATCTCAGACAGCAAGAGACAAGAGCAACCACTAGGTTTTATGGGCTTGGTAATTTTATATGCTAATGAGTAGGAGGATTATTCTAACTACTTTGGGGCAGGGGCGAGGATTTCCAGGAAATGCCCACCCCGCCTACTTTTGGACCTTTTATGGTCAGCCTGGGAACTGTCATGGCGCCTGTGGGTGTGCCATGAGGCTCAAGGTCTACTGGAAGTCAAATCATCTGCCGTCTTGGTTCTAACCAGTTTGTCCTGTCCTCAGCTGCTGTGTCATTCCTTCAATGGCTGTGCCTTGCCTTCTTTCCTCCCACTTCACTGGCTCTTGTCTATCCTTCTAAGGGTTTTATGTAGTTACTATTCAAAACAGACAACAGGCTCAAATTGAAGTTACTTAGGTTAAGCCCCATGTCACTACACCAAGACCTAATTATAGTTTTAGCCTCTCCCAGAAATAGAATCTTAAATCAGTCCATGAGGAGTCACCTGGTCAAAGGTGATAATTAGGCCTGGAAAATTCTTTGTGATGGGTGCTGTCCTGTGTGTTGTAGGATGTTCACCAACATCCTTGGCTCCTACCCACCAGATGTCAGCAACAGCCCTCTCCATACCCTGCAGGTCATGACAACCAAACATGTCTGTGGACATTGCCAGTGACCTCTGGGTGACAAATTGCCTTCAGTTGAGAATCACTGGTTAACAGGGATATACGATCTGGTGTAAATCACTGAAGGCTATTAATGCAACGGTTGCCACACACAACAACTGATGTGGTACCTCAGCTTGTTCTTCTTTGCCATATGGCTTCCCTTATATTCTGAGGCTGTGCTGATTATCTGTACTGATACGTGTTTTTGAAAAGCTGTTCTTTGGCTCAAGGATTCAGCCCTCATTTTCAAAGCTTGGTAATATTTGTGATTCTAACTTTTAGATTTAAACTTTGCTCATGTAGAACTGACCTTATTTTGTTAGAGAATTTTAGATATTGTGATAGATTGGATGATTGTACCCAAACCTTTTTTTCTCTCTCTATAATAATGCATTTTTTCCTATTGTCATGTTGACTTTCCATGCCTCACAGGAGGCAGATATACATCCTTGCTCCATGTCTTTGGGGTTGGTCATGTGACTTGTTTTGACCAATGGCAGGTGAGCATAAGGGCCAGTGCAAATTCTGAGCAGGGGGTTTAATGGGTGTTGCATATTTCTGCTGGTCCCTCTTATGCTCTGCCTTCTGCCACAAGAACAGCATGTGCCAGGTAGGAACTATCCTCTGCCTGGTTCTCTGTAGGAGAAGACTTATGAACAAGACCTGAACTCGACCTGGAGTGTGGAACAGAGCTATTGCAGCTACCCACAGACACTGAGTGAGAAATGAAGACTTACTGTTGTAAGACTTTGATATTTTGGAATTAATCAAAGCTTTATCACAGCAAAAGATGACTAAAACAATTTCACATTTTACAATTCCATCAGGTCATTTTTACTAAAAAAGTGTATAACCATCATTGAAAAATTAGAGTATTAAAAAAAAGGAAAATCATCTGTCATCCCACTGTCTACAGAAGAGTCATGGTTAACATTTTGATACATATGTGTCCAGACTTTTTTCTGTGTAAATTAATTAGTCACTCACTAACACTTTCTTTCAATAAATAGATTTTGAGCTGCTTAGCAAAACATAGATGCAGTTAGATACAGCAGTGTATGAGATGGACATGTCTCTGCCCTCCAGCAGGGTATATTCAAGTGGGAAAGCAAAAATCAACAACTAAGCAATTAAACATTCCTTTACAATTCTGGTAAGTGCTATGAAAGGAAAATGCAGCATGTTAGGAGGATATTTAACAAGAGGGCATGATGTAGTCTGAGGTCCAGAAAAGCTTTAGCAAAGAAATGTGTCATATGTATATGTTATAATGTATTTCATACATTATAAAATATGTCTCCTACATTGTAATACATACATAATTTCATACATTATAATCATAACGTTATTTCTCTTATAGATGTTATAATATGAATAATTATTTAATATGTTCTCTTCAATAGACAATATGAAATAAACATCTTTCCACATTAATACCTTTTTAGAGCATCATTTTAATGTCTGCATCATACTCCACCGCTATGTGTAGATCATGTTGTGTTCAGCCAATCCCCTGGTGTTGGACATTTGGGTTGCCTTTTCATTTTTAGTTATGCTAAATAAATTTGAAAGAAACATTCTGGCAAGCACTCTAATACGTTTTGAAGAGAAATAATTGTGGTGAAAATTAGAAGATCATACGCTGTGAAGAGAAATTGTATAACATAGCCTGACCTCATGTATCCCCCAAGGAAGCATAATGGAAATATTTATTTTTGAAGGGAAATTTCTCATGTCTTGTCAACTCCACTCAGTTAGTCATTCCTGACGGTCCTTGGGGAAAGCTTAGAACGATCTTTCTTGAAGATTTATTGGTAGTAGATAGGGCAGAGTCCCAAGGGAAATGGTATGTATATACAAAGTCAAAAAAGCCAGAATCCCACCTCTGCTTTTTCAAACCAAGATGTGATCTGTTGTCATAATACTGGATTGCTGGTTTAGCGTTTTTACTTTGTCTGTGTGGTTATTCTTACTTCATCTGTGGCCTGTTTCCAAAAGCAGTGAGGGAGCTTCTGCAAGATAATCACTAGAGTATCTGATCCTCTCGTGAGTCAGAAGCCAGGAGAACGTACTAGAAAAACACTTTAGCTTGACTGTGTCGCAGGAGACTGAAATCGTCTGACTGAAAACAAAGCCTGATAAAATAATAGAATTCATATCACTTGTCTCGCACAGGACAAACAAGCCTGACGTTCTTATTTTGCTTAAAAAGTGGTAATTTAGGATTACATATATGCTGCGTCTTCTTTATCCATTCACCTATCGACGTGCACTTAGGATGCTTCCATATCTTGGCAATTGTAAATAATGGTGTTGTTAATAGTGGGGTGTATGTATCTTTTTGAATCTCTTCTTGTTTTGTGGTTGGCTTTATTCCTTCACTAACTAAGTTTAAAAAGCTAAAGCTCTAAACGTTCTTAGAAACAATGAACAGTACATACATGTAAATTTAAAAATATGTGCAGTAAATTAAAAAAAAGTCATTTAGGATTGTACATTCAGGAAGGAAAGAACACATAATTTTGGCAGGTTTCATGGTGTAAAGTTATGATATGGCATTTGGGGTTTTAAATACGAACAAATGCATTTACCTTGTGGTTGACTATGAAGTAAACTTGCAAATATGTGTCTATGTTACACTCATCTACTATGAGCAAATGCTTTTGGATTGTGAACCCAAAGGAAGAAAGTGGTGAAAAGGCCTCACATATATCAATTGACTCGGGTAACCTACCCGTGGTGGAGGGACATCTGTAATTTGGGGGGTGGTAACGTTAAGTGGCTACATTGAATTAAATGGCCATCAAAAATGGGATTATTTGGGAAGCATTCCTTCCTCTTTTTGGTTAAACCTGAATTGACTCACATTTTAATGCATTTTTATCCAGAAGAGTAATGGAACCTGACAACTCTCTACTTTCAGTCAATGACTTTGAATCAGTCAGTCGTTACCACAAGTAAAAATATAACAGTAAAATAAAATAAGAGCTAGTTGTTGAGAGGAAATAATTTCTTTCACTTTCAAAGATACCGAATTCGTGCTCTCAGGTGACACAAGAAGGTATATTTCTTATCTATTTCTTTTGGGAAGGATCAGACCGGAAGATGAGAGAAAACAATTTTAGGAACCTCAGCAATCCTGTTTGGTTTAAGCAGTGAAATGATGGTTTCAATACTTTATTTTGTGCTTAGCACCAGTTTGAAGTAACCTGAATGGTGATTTGTTGACATCTGAAATTACAGCAACGTCCAGGGCTCAGAAAGGTGACGGACCACTTTGTTCTATGAAAGAGAGCCCTTGCTCCACTGTCCTCTAAGAAAACTATCAACTAAACCCAACTAAACTCAGTGTATTCTCTCAAGAAAAATATACTGACTGCCACTCCCCTCCCCTCGCGTCTCTGACTTTTCGTAGCTTAAAGTCTGGTACGGAAGAAACACAACACACCCGTAAATAGAATGAAGAATTAAGGTAAATCTATGAATGCAGTAAAGCAGAGCGTGGGGATGGAGACTGCGGGTGGGGCGGGGATGGAGAGCCAATCAGGAGAGGGAAGCGAGAAAAGTCTCCCAGCCGGCGTGAGTGTGTGTTAACTGCTGCGTCTGCAGTGCCTGCAGAGCCCGACACATGGTAGGATCTCAATAAATATGTGCAGAATGAATGGATGGATGTGTGAGTAAAAAGCACTTGGGGAAGAGGGACCAGCCTGGGGAGCAAAAAGCAGGTCAGTGAAGCTGGAGCACCATGGATGAGGAGAGGATGCTGAGAGGTGAGGGTTGTGGTCCTCTTGGTAAGGAGTTTGGATTTGACACTGAGGCTCACTGGTAGTTTAATGACAGTGGCACTGCTTTGGCCTGGGCTCAGGCACATTCTGACTGAACAGAACTACCTGGCACTCATTAAAATAGTAGACGGCGACTGGCAACAGCATATGCTAAAACAATTCTTGTTTCGTTTCCTTCCATTTATTATACAGTGTGACATTACTGGTTTTAATTAGAAATGTGAGTCTGTGTAACCAAAGGATTTACAAAATTTTCTCGCATCAGGTTTACTCTGGCTTAGGGTACACAGTGCCTAAGTAGATTGGAAGTGGCCAGCTGCCAATTATCAAGGTGACCCACGTATTTATATATTTGGCATCAACTGGATTGCTTTCTCCACCCCCATCTTTAGACACTCAGCTTTTTGTCAATGTACTTTGGCACAGCACTGCTAAATTCAAACAGTTTGCAAACAGGAGTTGGAGGGTTGGAGAGGGCAGAGAGGAAGAGGAAAAGAGGGGAGAGAAAATGGGGGGAAAGATAGAAAAGTGGAAAATACATTCTGTGAGCCCCTAAACCAGTGGTTCTCAAACTTGTGTGATCATCAGCATCCCATGAGGGCTTGTCACCACACAGATGTTGGTCCATCCTGAGTTTCTGATCTAGGTCTAGGGCGGGACTGGTAATTTGCATCTCTAAGCTGTTCGTAGGAGGTGCTGATGCTGCTGGTCTGGGACCACATTTTTGAGGACCACTGCTTTAAACCACAGCAGTGGGTCTGAATCACGGCTGAACACTAGCTCACCTGAGAAACTTTGAGAAATCTGGCTGTGCAAGCCACACCCTAGAGCAGTGAAGGCAGATTCTCTGAAGACAGGATCCAGGCAACAGTGTTTTTCAAAGTTTCCCAAGCATTTCCAGCAAGCAGCCAAGGTTGAGAACCACAGCTTTGCTGCTGAAATTGAGCTGAGCAGACAAGCATCACCCAGGAGGATGTTAGAAGTGTGGACTCTCAGGCCCCACGATAAACTGAGTCAGCATCGCCATCGAACAAGCAAAGGTCTCAAAGTTGGCTGTGCTAGGAACACCTGCAAAGCCTTCTGCACTGTGGAGCTGGTTCCGCGGGGGGAGACTATGATGCTGGCTATGGGATGAGAATCAGATATCTGCAGAAACAGGACACTTGCTGCTGCTATTGCTGTCACACTGGACAGAGTGTAAAGGAAAGACCTTATCAGGGACTGAACCCTCTCACTGACACTGCTTTCTAATCCAGTTGCTTGCAATGAGGCGTTCTCTTACAAAATCAAGTTGAGAAAAAGTAGATTAAGCATTTTTAACCTCTATACAGACTTATTCCTGAGTGTATGAAAACAGTCACTTCTAGATTAAATGTGTTTGAAATACCAGTAGCTAAATCAGTTGCTAGTAGCGTGGAGAATGTCTGCCGCCTTCAGATAGAGGGAGCCAACCGGGTGATTCCATCTGTGTGGCCCCTCATTTGGTTGTTTTATGGTCAGTGGTCTCACTGGCTCACCGCATCATCATCAGAGCGGGTTTGGTCACCCATTTCTCAGATGCTGTTTTGTGAACTTAAAGGGTGATTCAGACATCCCAGATACAAAGTTCCGATCATACCAAAGAAAACAGAAGCAGCTCACATGGTGGAAAACTACCCTAAGAAGCACAGTTACAAAGGGTGATTAAGCCCAGGGGCTCTGAAGCCCAACTGATAGGGTTCAAATCCTGCCTCTGCTACTTACTCATCCTGTGTCCTTTGCAAGTAAATGGACTCTCTGTAATTCATTGCCTTCATCTATAAAATAAAAGGTATCGATGACGATAACAGTCCCAGCCTCACGGGCTGTTGAAATAATGAGTTAGTGTCTGTCAAGCTCTTAGGTCTGGCGAATCACGTCATAGTTGCTATATAATGATTGTTAAATACACAGGGGGGGAAATAGAATTTACATCTTTTGCATAGTTCAGTCCCAGGAAAAACCTGAAAGATAAAATCTCAGTTTATAAAAAATACCCTCAGCCTGTGCGACCAAATAAATGTTAAATTGTTCCCATGGAGGGAACTTGTCATGGAGAGGACATCTTTAAGTTTTGATGTTGGTGCTGTGTCAGTTTGGTGAGCAAATTTCTCTAAATGGGATGGGACATAACTCTCAATTGTGTGGCCAGATAACAGGAAGGGAATAATACATCACTTGAACAAAAATGATAGAAGGGGCCTAAATTAATGAAGAGGAAGGAATATTATTCAAAAGACAATAGAATAACATGTAATTGTCCATAAGCACCTTACTAAACTCCCTTCTCTGGAGAAAAGTTGGATACAGTGAGTTTGGAAGAAAAAGGCTTTTGTAGACCATCTCCTAAGTCCTCAGATTCAGAAGCGATTAGGAAATTATTTTTTAAATAATCTCAAAATGAAAAATAAAGTGTTCTTCCTCTCTGGTGAATGGAAGGAGATGCCTCCAGAGCCTTACTCAGAGGGCTTCCCTGGTCACGAGTTATCTCTTGGGACATGTAGGTTCACCCAGCCGCATAATCCAAATACGCTGAAACACACAAACACACACACACACACACACACACACACAAACACAATCCAGGCTGCTTTCCCCAACCCCCAAGCCTCCACGAAACCACCATGAGTCAAACACAAAGATCACATCGCATCACCCCAAATCATATATTTCAAACTCTAAAGACAGCTTCCCTCCTACCAGATGAGAATTTTCTCCTTCCTGCTCTTCAAGAAGTTGCCTTACTGGTCAATCAGAAAGCTTTTTTTTTTAAGGGGGAGATTTATTTATTTTTAAATAATTTGTTTATTATTATTTTTTAGTGGAGGTGCTAGGGATTGAACCCAAGACCTCATGCACACTAAGCACACACTACCACTGAGTTATATCCTCCCTCTGATCTTTTAGCTCTTTTGTGGGTTCCTTCTCCTTGGCTAACTTTCAAAGTTGGAGTATCCTATCTTTTTGGTCAGCAGCCCTCCGTTAGAGATCTCATCCTGCCACAGAGACTTTGCCTTTGTGTCTCCAGTGTAGACCTCCCTCCTGAACCCCAGGATTATCCTACACAAATGTCTACACTTCCTCGAGGACATCTCACAACCATTTCAAATCTATCATGTCCAAAATTCAACTTGTGATCTTTCCCCAAACTTGCTCTTTCCAAATCTCAATAGATAGTAACTTCAACCTTCCAGCTGTCTAGGACAAAAACCTTGGAGCCCTTTCTGATTCTTCTCTGCCACATCCCACAGTTAATCCATTAAAAATCCTGATTCAGAAATTATCCAGAATTTGACCACTTCTCACCGCCTCTGCTCCTACCACACTGGTCTGAGCTGCCATTGTGTCTGACCCAGATTAGTGCAATGGCCTCTTAATCTTTTAAAAATATTAGCCAGATAGTATCACTCCTCTGCTCAAAACCCGGCATGGCTCCACATTGTACTCAATTAGAATTCAAGTTGTTACAGCCTTTGGTGGTCTGGTCAACCCCCTTGTTACCTCTGTGATGTCACCTCCTACTGCTCTCTCCTTCCTTTCTGCCCTCCAGCCATACTGACCTTTTTGAATACACACCACCTCAAGATCTTTGCACTGGCGGTTCTGGCCACCTGGTACACCCTTGACTCAGACAACCACATGGCTTACTCCCTTCCTCCTTAAAGTCTTTGCTAAAAATCATCTTCTCAATGAGACTTACCCTGATGACTATATTTAAAACTGTAGCCCTCCCCTTAATTTCCCAATCCTCCTTACCATGCGTTCCTTTTTGTTTCCCTTAGTGCTTTAATTTTCCAATATATTAAATAATTTACTTGTTTATTATCTGTCTCTCCCCTTGCTAGAATGTAAGCACCATTAGGTCATGGAAATTTGACATATTTTATTCATATAGTAGGTACTTAATAAGTATTTGTTAAAGGGATGAATTCCTGATTGGTTTGGCTGTGACTTTGGTACGAAGTAATCCTGCTGGGGCAGGGAGCCCCAGTAATCTTGCTGGGTCATCAGAAAGGTGCATCATGTTTAAAAGACTGAAAAAGTGACCTCTTCCAGTGAAGAGTACTGGATGTTGTCTGTGTCCCTGCTGGCTTCTCCCTCCTGGCCCCCAGTGTGCATTTGTCCTGCCAAGTACCTAACATTCTGATGCCAGTCTTATTCAGTCTTCACCTCATATTAGTCTGGTTGGTCTCTGGCATTTTCTGCTACCCAATCCAGCACAAATACATGTAATCATCAGTGACATCAACTGGCCTTGTATACTATGGCCAGTCCCTTGTCCAGTATGAAGCTATGGTAAACAGAGGCATGTTTATAGGTCTGAGGTCTTTAATTTAAATATATTGTATAATTGCCCATCCCCACTGCTGCCTTGAACCAGAAGGAAAGGCTAGTGATGCCAAAATGCATAGCCAAGCTCCTTGGAACGGCCGCCACTTTGCAGCCCTCGTATCTTCAGAACTGTAGGTGCATATCCCCCAAAGCCTTGAGATTTGGTTGCGGAAGTCATAGGTTGACTTAGTGGTTGAATAGGATAAGCCCCCACAGGTTACCAGAAAGGCCATCCCCTCCCTGTTATCTCAGAAGTGCTGATAATTGTCCCATCTTTCTCTCTGTCTCAGTTAATTCTTTTTCTTTGGTTAAAAAAAAAAAGAAAAGCTACAGGAAAAATGAAAGAAAATCGTCAAATGTATCAGGCCAAACATTGAATATATGCTCAGTATTCATGCCTGTTGGAAATTTAACAAACATTAATTTTCTTTCTTTCATTCTACATATAATGACTTAAAATGTTATTCATTTTTCCATGAAAGAATGATAGCAAATCATGTTTAAATAGTAAAATGACTATTGGCCTTGAGGTCTTCCAAGGATGCCTACAAGTTCCCTGGGAGGGAAAAGCTAACAAGTAATTATAGGAGTAACATTACTTGTAAAAACCTGCACTGTTCCAGCCACTTTATTATTTTTTTAATTTAATTTTTTATTGAAGTACATTTGACTTACAATATTATATTCATTTCAGGTATACATCATAGTAATTCAATATATTTATAGATAAACTTCTCATAAAATATTGACTATATTCCTGGGCTATACATCCTTGCAATTTACTTATTTTATACCTAGTAGTTTGTACCTCTTAATCCCTTCACCTGTTTTGCCCCTCACTCTAATCTCTCTCCTCTGATAACCACTAGTTTGTGCTCTGTGTCTGTGAGCCTCTTTCTGTTTTGTTATATTTGTCATTTATTTTATTTTTGTGTGTGTACTAGCCACCTTAATAGCCATACATAAACTCACTTGATCCTTACAGGCACCGTGAGAATTAGGTTTGACATCTCTTTTACAGATAACAAAATGAGGGCTCAGAGGGCTGAGGCAACTTGCCCAAGGTCACACAGCCAGCAAGTGGTAGAGTCAGGTTCTGAAGGGAGGCTGAGGTCATTGCAAGGCTGTGCTAAGTGCCCGAATCATGGCACACTTTCTCCCTACCTGCGTCGTGGGCTACTGCAGACGGGAAGGATGATCCAGGCTTAGAGACAATGCATCTATATTCTGCAGAACAGTGCCTGGTATGTAATAGAAGCTCAGTGTGTGTTAGTTTCACCTACCCTCTTAAGATGATTTCTCATGGCGCACAAAGTCGTGAAAGAAGCACTCATTGTATGTGACCTTAGACAAAAACATGCAGTATAACTATAACAACAGCAAATGTTTACGCAGTGCCCACTCTGCCAGGGCGCCATTCTGTGTCATTTATGTGCATTAATTCACCTAATCATTTCAACAATCCTATGAAATATACTCTGTTGTCATTTCACTTAAGAGACTTGCCAAGGCTTCACAGATACAACTAGTAAGTGAGAGAAGTGGGGCTTGGGCTTGGGCAGTCCGTCTCCAGAATCCAAACCCTTAACCACAGTGATATACTGTCTGCTAGCTCATGGACCTGCTGTAGTGTAGGTACTGCGTATGTGTACGTGTGTGCACTCCCCATGTATGACTGTCGTGAATTGCATTGATATGATCTTGTGGCTCCATCTTACCTTGTGTTAGTGTGATTCTACAATCTGAGATGTTTCTTTATCCCGTAATGGTGACTTAATCAAAGACATGCTATAAGCCAGGTGGCAGAGATGCCTTCAACACACTCAGAGGGAGTGGGCTAATGCTAAGGGGATTGACTGAAGGCCCCACGAACTTTCAGCTCCAGGCACAGTGCTAGAGACATGCACTAGAAAGGAAAACTGCCATTGCATCTTGTTGAATTGCAGAGTGTACTGATGTACAATAAATGCCATGCCCTATGAAAGCCTCAGATTGTTACACAGGGTTAGACACGTGAGGACTCTCTTGTAAGCTAGTAGTAGGCAAAAATCCATTTTCATAGCAGGCATCTTTTCTGGAATTCATTGTTGCCTTTTGGGAATGGAACTGTTTAATTCTGTCTCCAAGGCGTGGCCAGACCACCCACAGTCCCCGCCTTCTTTGTAGATTTATGAATAAAACTTTTTGTGATGAAGCCCCTTTTTGTGCAAAAACAAACTGTTTCTGAGAAGGATGTTAGAGCCGCAGACTTTCTTTAAATAGTGGTATCTTATGTTGTTTACTTTTCAAATAATCTCTAGTGCAAGAGAGGACTGTGTCCTTGAAGAACTGCCCCAGAGAGCTTGTGAACAGGAATGATGGTTTGTACCACTACTTTCTGGAAAGCAGATGGGATTTTCATGTGAACCCAGCGAGGGGTCAGACCACACTGGCATATATTTTCTGGTTTCTAGTCTTACCTCTGCTGCCACTATGGCCTGCATTACACAACCGTCTGACCCAAGGCCCAGCCATGTGAGCTTTTTATCGGCTCATAGAATGGTTTCTACACAGCATGGTTCCTTCCAGGGCTTAGAGACCAGTGGGCAGCCAGACCTCAGGCTCTGGGCACTGACACCCAGATCCCAAGTTCTATTCTGAAATAGAATCATGATGTCACCTTGGGCCAATCAAATCGCTCGTCTGAGTTCAGTCTTGGATGCTCCTGGATGGTGATTCCCAGAAGATTGATCTATGATATTGTCCAGTAGCCTGAATAATATGATAATATTAATTAACTAGAAATATTTTTCATTGTGTTTCTTTAGGTTTTTTTGTTTGTTTGTTTGTTTTTTGCTAATGCAAGAGGTAGTTGGGGAAGAGGGGTTAGTTTTTTATTTTTCTCATTTAGCAGAGCATAAGCTCTGAAGAAAATTTCTCACTAACTGATGCCCATCACTCACTCAATTATTTAATCCATCATTTTAACCAGGAGTCATTTATGTGTCTTGTCTTTCATCATAGCCAATATCCAATTCATCAGTGAGTCTTATCTTCTCTACCCCCAAAATGTTTTTTGAATTTGGCCATTTTCATCATATCCACTGCTAAGTCTCTCATCCCTCACCTGGATCAAGCAACTGTCCCCGACGTGGTTTCCGCTCTCCTTCTTGCTTCTCTACACTCCTCATAGCAGCCAGAGGGGTCTTTCTTCATTGAATCATATAACATTCCTGCCTGAAGCTCTCCAGTGCTTCCTTTTTGCAACAGATTAAAACTCAGATTCCTTCTCATGACCTGCAAGATCCTGCATAGTGTTTGCTCCCGGCCCCTCTTTTCACCTTGTCTGTCTCCACTCGTGCCCTATTCACAGTGCTGCAGACACAGCCTTGTTCAAGGCTTTGTACTGATGTTCACTCTGCCTGGAATGCTCTCCTAGATCCTCCACTGCTGCCTCTTCCTTATCAATCTGTTCAACTCAAATGTCATCTTCTCAAGAAGGAAGAGAAATGCCTTTCATGTCAACTTGCACACTCGCTAGATTCCTCCTCCTCCACACTGAGTATAAACTCCATGAGGGCAGGGACTGTGTCAGGACTGCTTGCTACTTCATCTGCGGTGCATAGCACTGGGTGTTGCACATAAGAGGTGCTGAGTGAATAAATGAATGAATTCTTATATCCCAGGTGGTTTGGCTATTTATCTCTGGTAAGTTTCTTCAGCATTTCATGCAATGGACACTTTTACACTCTCTTGCATTTCAGCCACGTGGTGATAATAAAATGCAAACTGATTTTTATCTGGTTTTATTATTGTTTTAAAATTTACTACATACAATTCACCCCCTTATTTGCTGCACCTGGAATGGACCATTCCCAGTGCCCTGCTTTTGGTACAGATCTGGAAAAGAAATAGCCATCTTCATATGACTGATGGTAGAAAACAGAATCAGCTGACCCAGAAAACATAAAATGTCAGAATAGAGGAAGTCAGAAAGCAGGATCACTAAAACAGAGAGATAATTTGCTTCTAATATATAAGTAACTAGGGGTAGGAATTTTGCAGAGCATTTTGGAAGAAGCATTTTGGTTTCAGGCAGGGTAGGTAAAGTTATGCTGCAGTAACAAACAACACAAAAACCTCAATGGCTGAATACAAGCAAAAGTGTTTTTCTACTAGTCAGTATAAGCTGTCTCCACATCTCATCTTAGTTACAATAATAGCTATCTAACTTGTCTGGCCTCATACACTCTTGTATCCCTCCAAAGCCATGAATACATTGCAGCCAGAGTGCTTTTTGAAATTATTTTATCATACACACACACATACTTCCAGAATCTTGAGCGACTTTCCACTGAAGATCAAGATGCTACACCTGGCCTACAAGACCCCAGACTGACTCCTTAACCTCTCCAGCCTCACCTTGCACTCCTCTCTTCCTCACTTTCTGTGTTTCAGGCATAATGCCACTGCCTCCTCTCCTTTCATGATCAGAGTAAGAATGTACACGCTAAAGAAATCATCAAACAATACTGAGAAATCTCATAAACATAAAAACAGAGCTCTATTTATCCACCTATTTCTTCTCACTCAAGAAATAATTTATTTTAAGTTGTAGCTACTTCCTATGGTACTTACAGTCATATTCATGAAGAATATATTTGTGCCACTACTTCCTAATTTATCCACTTTAAACATTATTTCTTGCTAAGATAGGTGAGGATTTGACTATTTCTGTTCTATTCCTGCACCTCTTCCATGCCTTCTAATATTGTTAATCACTATTTTTGTTAAAAAATACCAATTGAGGTTTATCATATTATGATTATGTAAACAAAATTCTCTACAGAATCAAGTCTTATATTGTGAGTCTTTCTTGTACAGATTTCCCCCTAGATTTCTAATTACTTTCTTTAAAAAAAATTCTACTCATATTTAATTTTTTTCCCATATGCCATCATATTGACTTTTTTATCCCCCCCTGGAGAGCTTCTCCCTAAGATTTATATCTCCCCTCTAAGATCCCATCTGGTAGTTCTCAAGGTCTGCTGTATAGCTGCCATCCTCAGTCTTTCCTTCACTGCCCTCCTGGACTGGACATACTGTTTCCTGGATCTTATGATTTCATATTTCTCAATTTACTCTGTTATTTTGCTGAATCATATTCTCAGGTAGTTCTTATATATCTGTAAAGGACTTTATCAACCTATATACTCAATGATAATTTAGCTGGGTACAAATAATTTTTCCTTAGAATTTTCAAGGCTTTCTGATGGACTCTAGTTTTTTATCCTAGGCTATTTATCAACTCAGTACAGGCATACCTCATTTTATTGTGCTTCACTTCACTGCACTTTGTAGATGTTGTATTTTTCAAAAATTGAAGGTTTGTGGCAACCCTGTGTTGTCAGATAAACATAAGCATTGTCCAGCAGTAAAGTATTTTTAAATTAAGATACATGCATTTTCCAATCCCCAGTACCTCCATTAGGAAAAAAAATTTAAATAAGATATGTATAATATTTTTGAAGATACAATCCTATTGCACATTCAACAGACTAAAGTAGAGTGTAAATATAACTTTTATATGCACTGGGAAACCAAAAAATTCATGTGACTTGCTTTATTGTGATATTCGTTCTATTGTAGTAGTCTACAACTGAACCGACAGTATCTCTGAGGTATGTCTGTAATTTATTCTTGTTATGATTCAATCTCCCTAAAAACACATTTCAAGTTGACTGAAACAATGGTTTCAGTCAGGGTATGGAAGATGAGATACTTGTTAACAGTCCAGTTCATAATTGGGCCAGAACCCCTTTTACCCCAGGTAAATCTGGTTATTCCATCTATAAAAGCATCCATAAAAACAAAACTAGGAGTTTTGAAATATCTTTATTAAACTTCAACAGGAAAGTTCAACTAAAATTTTATCTGCTGCATTGGGATCAAAAATAAATGATTGGTTATGAAAAGAACTTCACTTTGTAACAAGCACAGCTGATGGTTTGGCCTTGGAGACATCTTCAGAGAGAAGTCTTTTGGGAGATTGGCTGATGTAGACCCAGCTCAGCTGGGGTGACTTGGTTGGTGCAGCTCCATCCCAAATGTCCAGATTTCTCTTCTGGGTACCAGTGTGCTAGTCTGTCATGGTCTTCTCAAGGTGATGGCAGAAGTACCTGAGGCTAAGAAAACACCCAAGGCCTTTTGAGGCCTTGACTCAGAATGGGCACAGTATGACTTTGGCCTTATTCTATTGGCCAAAGGAAGTCATATGTCCAAACTCAAAACCAAGAATCACAGAGGACTTCCCTGTCCAAATTGAATGTCCATTGTACAGTTACGTGGAAAAGAGTGTGGATAAAGGGAGAGGTGAAAAACTAGAGCTGGTAAGACTTTCTATCACAGACTCTAGTAAATAAACCTATTTCTAAAAAAATTGTGTTCATATGATACAAATTTACTGAAGGAAGATGATTTCCCCTCTAAGCAAGTTTCTGACCCTGTTCTTTCAAAACAAAGATGTATGTTCAAAACTGTGGTGAGGAGCATTGTTTGTTTGTTTGCTTTTCAGATCTTCCTGGAGTTTCCTGGCAGCATAAGTTCTGGCTACTTTGCTGTCTGGGATGAGCAGTGCTTCCCTTTATGTGGTTTTGATTGTTACAGGGACATGCGTAGGGTTGGGTGGAGGGGATTAATCACATCTTTTTGCCTCTAGGAGGAAAACAAAACAAAACTGTGTTTAGGTTTTAACTTCCTTGTGGGTTGACATGTCTTACCCTTCTTTGAATTCCTGCACATAATACAACTGGGGGCGGGGTTGCTGACCCAGGAGTTGGAGGCCTAGATTCTCAGCCCGGCAGGCCACCACCGCCCGTGAACTTGAGCCAGATACTTTAGCTCTCTGGCCCTCAATTTCCTGTTCTGTGAGTAGGAACTAATGGCCAGGTGACCTACTTATCTCCAGAGGTGTGTGAAGAACAAACGACATAGCAAATGGGAGAGGGTGTTGGAAAACTGAATACCACCCACACAGAACTGTGCAGTTCGTCTGAATTCTCGTCTTGTTAACCAGGTTAGGATATGAGCTTAGGGAGACCGAGGCTACGGATACTAGCTACTTAGGGATTACCCTCAGGAAAGAGATGTTCCAGTACCCCTAAGTGTTGCTTCTCCCCCTTCTGTTGTAATTAGGGCTTGGAAGAGGCAGAGCAACTTGGATGCTTCTGGAGAGAGAGGTTCTGGGAAGACTTAACCCTAAGCACTTTATCTTAACAAGTTTTTTGAGGTCATGGAATACATGAATGTAGAAAGAAAGCTGTGTCTCCTCTCCCCAGGGGAAAAGCATGTACCTATGCATACAGTGTGTTCCTCCTAGAACTCTTGCTTTAGAGAACTTCCCTGTAAATAGTCTCAGTGCTCAGCCTGGCTCTCTGGGGGACCTGTTTCCATGTGTCCCTTCCCCAAGATGACTCCATCCAGAGCGCGACAGAGAGGACTAAGCCTTCTCACCTGGCTTCTTTCTCTCGTTTTCTGTTTCTCCTCCCCACAGACAGAGACAGAAATTTAGCTCCAAGACATTGGTCCATATTGGCCCAGGATGTTCTTTGAAGGAAGGCTGTGTAGCAAATGTTTTGCCATCGGGCATCCTTTTCTTTCTTCCTTCTCCCCTTCTCTCTCCTCTTCCTCTTCCTTCTCTTCCTTCTCCTCCTCCTTCTCTTTCTTCTTCTTCCTTAGAAATAACCCTTTTCTATCATTTTTCAAAGGCACAGCATTATAATTAATGAAGACATCTTGAAAAGGTATATCACACAACAATGGAAGCTCAGTGAAATTTTTTACTTTTGTAGGGAAAGAATCCAAAATATTCATTTACATCCTTACAGGCAAGTAAACAGCATCGCCTCATATAAACAAACAAGGAACCCCCCTCCCCATTTCATTTTGTTGCAGAATTCCTAGTTTAAGTCTCCAGTACAGGTTACCACTCATAGGTGCTCATGAACTGTTATCATCCATAGCATCCCACCTTGGATGGAACTTTAGAATTATAACCACAGAGGGATGAGGATCACTGGAAAAAATGAGCAAGGCATCGAAGGACTAAGTGCGGGAAAAGAAATTATGACTCCAAAAATTCACAGACCATGACAATTGGAAAAAAGATGATATCAGCAAATGTGGTGATTTTTCTACAGCACTCAAATTCCTGTCCTGTATGTCAACTGAAGAGAATTTTGTCTGAGGGCTATCACACAATAAGCCACACACACACACACCCTGAGGTTTTGACATTTTTAAAAATAATAATTGAAAAAAAATTAAATAGTCATATATTCCAATTTATCTGTTTCCTCTCTTGATGATATCTTCTGATGATCAGACAATTATTCTTTTGGACTTTATTCTACTGACACTTTTTTTTAAATTTTGTTTTTATTGAAGTGTAGTTAATTTACAATGTTAGTTTCAGGTGTACAGCAAAGTGAGTGATTCAGCCATAAATATACATACATATTTTTTTTCAGATTCTTTTCCATTATATGTTATTTCAAGAAACTGAATATAGTTCCCTGTGCTATACAGTAGGTCCATGTTGTTTATCTATTTTATACATAGTAGTGTGTATCTGTTAATCCCAAACTCCTAATTTATCCCTCCCTCTCACTTTCCATTTGGGAACCATTGTTTTCTATGTCCATGAGTCTATTTTTGATTTGTAAATAAGATTTGTATAATTTTTTTTTAGATTCCAGGTATTAGTGATATCATATGGTATTTGTCTGTCTCTGTCTGACTTATTTCACTTACTGTGATCATCTCTCGGTCCATTCTACTGATACTATTTAACAATCATATCATTTTTATACTTGTGCATGATGTTGCTCAGACATCATTTATGAGCAGTTCAACAGGGTGCTGCCCTTTGTTTGTATTGTTTGTTTTCTGAGGGGGGTAGGTAATTAGGTTTCTTCATTGATTTCCGCTTGGGGGAGTTACAGGGGATTGAACCTGGGACCTCTTGGGTGCTGAGCCTGCGCTCTACCACTTGAGCTATACCTTTCCCCCTGGGTGCTGCCCTTTGAAAGTATTTTCTAGGCGTTTAAAAGTTGTCCAGGGAAAGAATAGCAAAAGGAGGACAATGCTGAGCAATGGTTTTTAACGATTCTTCTGCGGTTACAGACTCCATCTGAGATCTAAAGAAAGAACTGGCTCTTCTCTGCACCAAGTGCCCCGGGGAGGGGTGCATCTCTGCATATGGACACATAATTCCAGGATTTAGGTGGAACGATACTCCTCCTAGAACCTCTGCTTTAAAGAATTCATTTACTTCCCAAGCCCCAGCAGGGAGATAGCAAGTTTCGCTAGATCATACCTGCAATGATAATTTTCTCTTCTTTCAGGCAATAGCCTATTAGAAATAAACATTAAATAATCAAACAATCAGGTGAGCTCTAATAGAAAATAGCCAATCTACCTAAAAGATAATGAAGGTGAGCAACCCCACCTTCCTGTGTGTTTTTATTCGGGTTTAAGGGAAATTTTTCGGGTGTGGGAAATTTGGTGTTTGTAACTGTCAGATTCTCACATCCTTTGAAGCTTGTTATATGTATAGCAGCTGTAGAAAGAGGTGAAGGCCACAGATGGGGGCTTAATCATCCATGCAAACTATTGAACACTGCATACTGTATCACAGCATTTCAGAGTGTTTAAAATAAGTGCCTAGCTCTTTGAGATGGCTGGTAAACGTGAAGGTGAACAGGGAAACTGCGTGGACCATGATTTCCATACCACCTGCAAGACTCAGAAAAGTCACATTGCCACTAACAACGATGGCTCAGAAGTGGTCTGAAAGGGGCGTGGTTTGGAAGAGGTATCATTTACTCAAAGAAATATTGTTTTCTTTGTTCTGCACTACTGAGAAACTTGTACTATTAGGTAAATGTCCCGTCTAATTGCTCTAGTTAGATTTTTCTTTGGAGAAACTGGCACCCATATCACAATGAACACAACAGATCATCTATTTTTTTCTCCCATTTGTAAAGGCTAGCTGAATAAGCCCTGTAATACTCCACTAAAATAATTTACAAAGAAAAGAAATACCATTCAGATGTCCATGATCTAGATATTACTTCTCCTTTCTTTTCCCTTTTCTAATCTGCCCTTAAGGAAATACACTTTGAATAAAAGCCTTCACTAAAGAGTGAGCTGGGACCTGGGAAAAAGAATAAGTTTCAGTTAATCAGCTCTACTGTTGATTAAGAAAACCCAGTGGCACCCTGTGCTATAGAGCAGGAACTTTTTAACCTATTTCATATATAGTAGCTAGTATCTGCAAATCTCAAACTCCCAATTTATCACTGCACCCCTGAATAATTCAGTAAACACAACAAAGAAAATCCAATGGTAATAATTTGGAAGGAGATATTTCTTATTGACATCATCATCACCACCACCACCACCACCATCACCACCACCACACCAATTTCTCCGCCTCCACTACCACCCTCACCATCACCACCACCACCTCCATTGCCATCATCATCATCACCATTACTACCACTGTCATCAACATTGTGAGCATTATTAACCATAACCATGTGCCAGGAACTGTGTAGTATACTTTCTTTGCACTATTTTAATAAACATCCTCTTCCTCATGAGGTGGGGTATTTGCACATGTAAGTAAGTTACATTGCCTGTAGGGCTCTTTTCTGCATCTTTTTGGTTGACATTGACCCGTCCTTCAGAGAACACTTCAGACAACCCTTACCTCGAGAAGACCACCCCCCGATTCTTTGTCCTTTGAAACCCCCTTCCCTTCCCTTTCTCCATCACTAAACTGCAAGGTCTAGAAGGGCAGGGACCATATCACTTTTTGCTCACTAGGCAGACAGCTCACTGTAGGATACAGCACACTGTCTGTCCTAATACATTGAGTTTGTTATCACCCTCACATTAAAAATCAAGTAACAAGGAAGGCTATAAGCAGCATCAAAAATTGTCTTAAATTTAGTAAAATCACCATGACCTGACAAACCCTGGATTTACAGGATCGACATGTGAGAAATAAATAAGAAAATTTTATATATCTGTGTACGTGTTGCAAAATAGAGAAAAATCAACATATCCTAGAAATTGGTGCTATAATTGCAGGTTTAATTTTACCGGTGGTTATATTTCTCATAGTTTCCTGTGTTGGAGTTGATGGCATGGGAATGAATGACCACAGAATTAGCAATTAGCCTATAATTTAAAAAGTGTGGTCAAATTTGTTTCTGTTAGCACTAAGTTTTCCACTTGCATAAAACCTTACTACACAAAAGATTTGGGAGAAATGGATCAATCTTAGGTTCCCTACATTGGAAGCTAGTGAAGATAATGGTATCATTAAATTCACTATCTTTATGAAAAAATGAAAAGTGATGGCTGATTGGTATCTCTAAATAGCCACATTCATTAAATCCCACTGTCTTGAGATGTGGGGAGAATACAATAAAAAATGTTTTTGAATTTTAATTTTGCACAATAAAATTGATTAAGATTATTCTGGCCATTCTATTTATTCATAGCAGAGAGTAATTTAAAATAAAAAGCTGGATGTCCCCCATATTTTATTCCACCCACAGTAGGCTCATACTCCCATGCTGATATGCAACTTTCCCTTGATTCTAATTCCTCAGGACAGGAAAAGTGCAATTATTTCTTTAAACCTACAACTTTGCCAGGTGCAATTTGCCATGAGAATTTGTTGATGAGGGTGGATACACCTCAGGCATTGAGATTTAAGCTCTGGAACACTGGTTTAGTGGCTAATCATGTGGGAAGGAATGTAGGTAGGGAGACCTAGAGTCCCCAACACAGAAAATAGTCACCATATCATGTTCTCACGCAAATGTGTCCTGGTTTCCTTAAATGAAAGTAGAAGTATGCAGTGTTGGAGAAACAGGAAAACAGGTGCCAGAACTCTGACCACCTCATCTAACTGGTCCTGAGATTCCTTGTCTGGAACGTGCTGGTCCATGTCACCTTTCAGTGATGGTGGGTGGTGGTATTCTTACCCTTGAAGAGAAGCTCCAAGGTAGATGGTCAGCGCCTGGATGGACCAGGTGGATGTAGGTAGACTCTGTGTCTTTCTGCCTTCCAGGCCCAAGAAGAAGATGGAGAACAAAGACCCTGGGAGGGGCAAATTGTCCCCCATCCAGAGATGTTTTGAGAAGCTAAATACCCTGAAAGACAAAGAGCCTGGTTAGAAGTTCACTATCATCAGCTACCAGGGAGATGGAGTCCTCACTTCTTCCATTTAGAACAAGAAGTCTCAGCCCCTCAAAGGATTGACTTAACCATTATGAACACAACTAGTTCTTTAGTTATTGGGGTAATTGGCTTGTTTGAACTTAAAAGTTATAAAAATTCATTTTTTCCTGATTCTAAATGTAATAGACAATGATGGCTAACATTTTGTAAAATATAGAATATATAAATAAATAAAGAAGATAAAAATCACTGGGAATCATGCCAAAATTATAACATATTTATAACCTTTTGGAAATCATCCTTTTTCATAAATAAATAAATGAATAAACATTTCAAAGCAAATGGGATCATAATGTACTTATTGTTTATAACCTTATTTTCCCCTCCTAATATCCTGTGATCACTATTCCATATCCTTAAATGATTTTTAATGACTGCACAGCCTAATTATATTTTTCTAAACTCCATTTTTGACCATTTAGGTTGTTTACAGGTTTGGAATTAAAAATAATATAATGATTAACTCCCTTGTCAATAAATCTTTGTATACCTTTCTGAAGATTTCCTATGGTATATTTCTGTACGGTAATCATAGTTTTCCTTAATTTATAATCAGACCGAAGCACTTTAAAAAAATCATTTAAAAATTGTTTAAAAAACCCCCGTTGACCACATACACAGACAGACATACAGCAGAAAAGCCTCAATAAATTTAAGAACACCTCAGGCCTGTTTCAAAAGCATCAGTGGCAGAACCTCCCACTCTTACCCTTTCCACACCATCACCAATAAATTGTGACTAGACACGTCTGGGAAAGAACACCTCATTTAAAAAGCATTATCTCAGGGGAGGTTACCTTGGAGAGTGGTGAATTCATGATAGAGTGAGAATGAAGCGAAGTCCAATTTGATAAAACCTCTCATTCCTTACTTCACTTTTTTTTTGGCCTCAGGGGATGAAGGGGAAAGGACAATTTTCCAGAGCTGATTTCCTGAGGTTTTCCGCAGTCCGGTGTGATGCTCCTGGCCTTTCAGCCTGGCACCATTGGAGATCTTCATTTTTAACCTCCATATTTCACTCAGGATGGAAAAAAGCAGATTTCAAAACCTGTCCTTGCGTTGTCTTTAAAACGGTTTTGCAGGTTTGAAGAGACAAGAAATGTTTAGCAAATCACTCGGTATTAAATATCACCTATGTCATTAATGCCATGCATCATCGAAACAGCCTTGAAAACTAGAAGGGTTGGGGTGGGTATTGCTCAGTGGTAGAGTGCATGCTTAGCATACACGAGGTCCTGGGTTCAATCCCCCGTACCTCGTCTAAAAATAAACAAATAAATAAACCTAACTACCTCCCTCCACAAAAAAATAAAATAAGATAAAATCAATTTTAAAAATAAAAATAAATTTAAAAAAATCAAAACCAGAAGTAAGGAAGCGGATTTATTTCAGTAACCTGTAAATCTACCACCAGCCTTGACCAAGCTCTAGGGAGAGAATCTATCTCACGTGACTGCTTCCCACATCACCCTGATGTGGTCACGCAGGGTCAGCAGCTTGGGCACCTAGAATAGTGGCAAGAAGGGGATGGAGTGACCAGAAACTGAAAGGCATTAACACTCCAGAAGCATCTCAGTGCTGGGCTGCATTGGTGAGCTCCTTGGCCCACTGTGCGCCACTAATATCCAGTCTGTACTGAAGGTCAGTACCCGATGAAACCAAGATGGTGGTGATGTTGGTAAAATGTTGAATCCTGTCTCTTCTGCTGTCTTCTATCTTTATCCGACTTCAGTAGCTTTATTTTACCCACCTGCTCACTGTCTTTTGTATCTCTGCATTATCAAGATTTTCTGTCCAGAAACAATTTGATAGGTTTATTCCCACCTCCCAACTTTAGCAGAAGGCAGGGGTTGGTAAGCTGCTAGGGGAGGTGAGGATGGGGTACCTGCTTGTCCCCCATATTCTACCAGTCATAGAGGGCTCCCTTTCTTCTTGTAAGGAGAGTAACCATAGCTCTTTCTACTTTTACCATGCATGAAAAATGGTAATTTGTCAGTGAAAATGGAATGGGGGGTAGATAGGTGAATATTATTTTCAAGTTATACATCACAAAACTTAAATAAGACTCTTGCTCGACATGAGCTTTTTCTGTCTGTGTTTGTTTGAAACCAAGAATAAGGGTGGTCAAATAACAAGGAAGCAAACTGGTCAGCAGATACAGTTTCTCTCTTTTTTTGTTCTCTTCTTCTGGGTGTCCTTGAACTCTGATTCCCTGGAGAGTTCGCTCACGTTTTTGGAACGGTGCAAACATCCACCTTGGGACTTCTATTCACCAGTTGCTGATTGTTTCTTTGATTTTCAGTCCAGCCCCTACTCAAGCTATTCAAAGTCACTACTAAGTCGTTCTATAATGCTAACAACATGCACCCTCCCTGAGCCAAAAAGCAATGTCCTTGAAGCATATATTAATTTATAGGTAGTAGAACTGTATTAGATTTTCAAAAAGTCAGTTTCTCTGAAATTACAGTGAACTGCAGTTCAATAAGCAAGGAGGTCAGTAAATCAGAGCTAGCAGGGAGAATTCATTTACTAAACATCTTAAACCCTGACATTCCAGGTTGGTTCCATCGGTGCTGGGAAGAAAAGCTCAGGAAGGGAAGAAGCCGGGAGTTCAGCACGCAGCGTTGCTGTGAGTCAGGCATGAGACACTGGTGGGCACCTGTGTGATCTGCGCAGGTGTGTTGTATGCTCAGGTGCAGAGGCTCAGAGGGCTGTGTGTCATGGAGACAGGTGGCCAGATTGGAGCCTAGAAGTAAGAAACCCAATGGGCTGGGCTTTAGATTATAGTATCATGTCTGGACTTTCACAAATACATTTCCTCAAATTCAAGGTTTCTCTCCATGACTATGAGGAAATGAAAAGAGTTACCTGTGATATGCGGACTGTCAGTCTTTGGGTTCCTGCCATTGAACTTGCTGGCCGTGTGGGGGAATTGGCTTCTCTGGTCCTGTTATGGCCCGGTGTTAGTTGGAGGGGGTCTATTTGGTGTTGATATCACCCCTGGCCAGGTATGCCTTGTCTGTTTGGCTATCAAGTCACAGTCTGAAGTTTCCTTATGGGTCATCCCATAGTGAAGTTAATTACTTATGATCCTCAGGATGTGTTGTGGATTCAACTGGGATCAACTGAGAATTATTGAAGAATGGGAGGGTCACTTTTTCCGTAGCCTGGAGAGTGATTTTCAAAGACTCATCAGCAGTGGAATATTTTTCTAACTCAACTTCATATAAAATCCCAGTATAAGAAAATAAAGTGTATCCTCTCTGCTACCCCTGGAGTCCAACCATGTAACTTTACCTCAAGACACAGCACGAAGCCTTCTCAGGGTGAGATATACTAACCAGAGTGGAAAATTCCTCTCCAAATTTGTACGTGAGCGGAACCTGCTTGCACTAAGTGGTCGCCCATGGAAAGAACCTGGCAACATTGAGGGATGTCATAGGATGCAACTCTATAAAACTCACTTTTGTGTTTACTGTAGGGATGTTGTTAAGGATGTGGTTGATGGCATCCCACAGTGTTTTATGAAGATCTGCTGAGGAAATTTTTCTCTTCCCTCAGGAGTACGATTAACCACATTTCTCCCGAGCAACTGGGTAGTTGACATATTGTCGGTACCATACGCCGTGGCCAAGCCCTACGCCTGCCCTTAGCATAGGGCTCTCAAACCATACTGCGCCCTAGGACCACCAGGCATACCCCAGGCCGTTCTGACTGCATCAGTATCTCAAGAGGACCATCAGCATTTTTTAAAGTTCTCTGGATGATCCTAACATGCAACCAGAATTAAGAACCACTGCTCTGGGACCTTATAGCATCTATTACAGGACCTATTTTTTTTCTATCCAATTGCCAGGTTTGTTCATTTCTTATATGTTTTATTCACCTTGTAAATCTTTAAAAGTGAGCGGATGTACATGCATACATATATATATATATATATACACATTCGTTTATGATGATTAACTTATTAAGTTAGGAATAGTCACTTTTTTAAAGATTAAATTCAGTTATTCTTACCACTTTCTTCACTAATCCATAGGCTAGTTTGGGCCCTCCAAGAAGCAGACACCAAGATGGGATTATATGTGCAAGAAAATGCATCTGGGGAAACAACTGGGAGGGGAAATGGAAGAGGAGCTGGAAAGGGCTTGGAAAGCCAGCAGTGCTTGATGTGGGTCTGACCACTAGGAAGGAGAAAGAGAAGGAATAACAGGTGGGTGACGCAGTTCTGGGTAAGTTTGGCAAGGCTAATAAAGACCCTAGAGCCCAACTTACCAGTAAGAGTTTCTCAAGGCTCACAGGGACATGCCAGATTTAGCACTATGCTCGGCCACTGGCTGGGAGCACCCAAAGGATGCTCATGTCAATGGGAAGGTGGATTTCAGAGCATAGCACCTGGGCTGGAGGTCAGTTGTGCTCCCTGCAGTGGGAGATCTGAGAGGTACATTTGTATGGCAGCCATGGTACAGCACCTGAATTTCTTTCCCACTCTGATTCTTCCTATTATTTGTTCAGACAAAGCAAAGGATTATGAGGGATGAGGATGTATGACAGAAGGATAAAAAAAGACAATAGAGCCAAGAAAACTGACAAATGGGGATGCCTGATGGTGGCTGCAGGAGGCAGAGAGAGCATTACAGAGAGCATTGGTCCTTGTTCAGCAACAGAACAGAGAAAGATGTGGGGCGGGGGCAGGACTGACAAGTGAGAGAAGAGCGATGCTTCTAGAATAAAACATTTGGACAGGGATTGAGAAGGACTGTGCTGGCGAGACCTTGACAGAAACTACCAGCTTCAAGTGTGGATGTCACTTACATGTAAGGGATGGAGGTATATTTCAACCTGGTGTGGCTGCCTCACACCCATTGCTTCAGCAAAACACATTCTGAGCTTTAATATTAACAAACACACTTTAGCTCTTTAACATAGTGGTTTTCTTTTCTCATTTCCTGTGGTTATCACTTGGGGAGCTTAAACATACAGATGCCTGGGACCCTATTACAATAATTAAATCAGAATTTTTGAGGGAGATTGTGGGTATCAGTATATTTTAAAAGCCTCTCGGGTGGTGGTAATGAGCCATCCCAGTTCAGCTGCTTCAGCAAAAAGATCCAAAAACTATTAGCAGAGCATGTGAAGGGCCCATGAATAAAATATATATTTATTCACATAAATATCTGAGAACAATTTCTGAGGGTCTAAGCATTGTCTAAAGATGCTTCAAAGTGCAAAGATTTAATATTTAAATAATCCATGCAAATTGTATTTTTGGCCTGGCTCTTTCTGTTTGCATCAAAGGCTGTAAAACAAATGTTATCTGCTCCGCCACACCAAAATTATGGAAAGAATCATTTCCCACTCCCTTTACACACTCTTCTTCTGGAAGCAGGGCGAAAATCAGTTTCCATTTTTGAGTAGGCCAAAGCAAGGATGCAAGGATGGAGTCCACGGCATGGAGAGTGGAATCAGAAACTTGACTAGAGGTTCATTTCAATAATTGTTTATTAAACCCCTACCCCGTGCCTGGTGCCGTGTGGGGCACTGGAGCAGATGGGCCACAGAACAGAACAAGGAGTCGTATTCCCGGGATGCCCAGCCCCAGTCCTGCTTGAGAAAGGGAGGGCCTGGAGGAGCAGCTCTAAAGAGGCAGAGACCTCATCGTGGACAGGGGAATGCCACTTGGATAAAGGTGAACCACCCAGAAGGCAGTCCAACACTGCCCAAAGGACTAGTGGTGGTAGTGTGGTCATTTTCTTGTCAGTACAAATCAGCAATTGTTAATTAACAAAGAGTGTTAATTAATGAAGAGTGTGCCAACACCGTGCGGGATACTTCAGCTGATTGCATATGGGAAGCCCTGGGAATTCATCTCTGCTTCTTGGGAGTCCCCCAGTCTCGGCATGGGGAGAGTTGTCTCCTTTTCCCTAAGAAGTCCCCGTCATAGATAGAATAATCCCTGACCCCCGACCCCAAAAGATGTGAATATGTTGATTACATGCAAAAGGGACTTTGCAGATGGGAATAAGTTAAGGACGCTGAAATGAGGATTATGCAGGTAGGTCCAATCTAATCACATGTGTCCTTAAAAGAGAAGAGTCTTTCCTAGCTGTAGTCAGAGAGAGCACTGTGACAACAGAAACAGGGTCAGAGGGATGGCGCTGGGACCTGCCAGTGTGGGTTTTGAAGGTGGAGATTGCAGCTGTGAGCCAAGGTGTGCAGGCAGCTCCTCGAAGCTGAAAAGGGCAAAGAACAGGATTCTTTACCAGAGTTTTTGGGAAGGAAAGCCATCCCGCTGACACCTAGTTTAGTCCAATGAGATCCATGTTGAATTCTGACCTATGGAAGGAATTATGAGATAATAAATTTGTATATTTATACAAAACATGAAATTTCCGGTAATTTGTTAACAGCAACAATAGGAAACTAAAACAGTCCCAGATGGATCCCAAATCCAGTTTTCAAATAGAACACAGTTTTCAAATACCCTTTACTTAGATTTCCATAATATTAACATCACACACAATAATGATAAAATGATCAGTATCAGGAAACTGATGCTAGTACAGTACAATAAACTCCAGATTTTTTGTTTTCAGAGTTTACCAGTTTTTCCACCAAAGTTCTTTTTTTTCTTTTTGTTCCAAGATCCCCCTTTGCATTTAGTCATCGTATGTCCTTGATCTTCTCCAATCTCAGTGTCTTGGACTTTCCTTGTCTTTTGTGACCTTCAGTGTCTTCAGTTTGGGGTTGTCTGATGTTTTCTCACGACTAGGCTGAGGCTGTATATTACTGAGAAGATCACCACCGGGAGGTGCTTTTCTCAGGGCATCGTATCAGGGATTCAGGCTGCTGATTTGTCTTGTTATTGGTGATGTCAACCCTTGATCACTTAGCTACAGGTTTTTTCACTGTAAAGTTCCATCTTTCCCTTTAAAACTAATACATATAATTTTGGGGGAGTGATACTTTGAGACTCTACAAGTATTCTTTTTCTCCTTAAACATTCGCCCACTAATGCCGTCCCCCATCACTGACTCTCACCTGCAGTGGTTACCATTGGGGTGTAATCATGGGGACTTTCTAGTTCCTTTATTCCCTCTCCATTTATTAGTGGGAGATCTGCAAGGAAGAGTTGTCCCTTCTCCAACTTTTATTTATGCAGTTACTTACACTGGTGTGGACTCAGGGATATTTACTTTTTTCTTTGGGTTATGACTCAGTGCTATTGTTACTTATTCTGTTGCTCAAATCGTTCCAGAGTTGGCCCTTAGAGGCTCTTTTAAATAGGCTTCTGTGTCCTTTCAGTAGGCCTTGAGCCTTTTTTCCTTTCTTTTTTGTTTTTTTAAAGTACTGATCATCTTGCATTTTCCATGCTCTAGACTTGGAATCAACCACTTCTCCAAGGAGTGTCCTGCTTTCTTTAATTGGAAGCCAAGATCTGGACTTTAAGAAAGCTCATTGCTACAGAGGTGTCACTGCTTCTAGTCTCTCACAGCAGACAAAGCTAGAGATATGTGTATGTTTACAAATTTATGCATACACACATTTATATACATAGTTTCCTTTCTATCTACTTGTATGTATTCTAATAATCAGTTCATACTGATTTCTCCAACTCTAATTTAGCACTGCAGGGTGCTTTCTTACTTCCCCCCATTTCTTATTTCTCATCCTGGTTCTCATTATCTACAATATAGTTAGATATTTTATTTTTACTTTTTGAAGATAAGTACATTTTATTTGCAACTCTTCCATCTCTATCCAACCATGTCACTGACCAGTCCAGGCTGGCAGTTGCTGGTTGGGTTCTAGATGGAATGTTGGGGGTTCTCCCCATCTTGTTGTGCCTGGTGGATCCAAGGTTACTGGGCAGGACCCGGCCCAGGCGGTGGTGAGTCAGTGCGAAGAGGACGCTGTGATCCTCTTTGGAGCTTGGCTTTTGGTTGATCCTTCAGATGCTGGGCGAGGTGGTGCTGGAGCTGCTGCCCAATGATCTGAGTCCAAGACTCCTTTTCCACGGCCTCCAGCGAGAGACAGAGATGTGTCCACTTGTCATCGCCTTCTTGGTGGGTCTCTTATTTATATTCAGACTTGTTCAGTCTGTGAGAAGCTGATTTTACGTAAGACGTGAAAAGCAGCTCTCAGAAACACTGGCAGCCTGCATTCAAGAGAAATGCCGATTAGCTGACAAGCTTAGTGCGACAAAAAAGGAGTGTGCAGGGACTGAATCATTTTTAGAGATGGCCAGGCTACAGAAAAAGTCTATAAATATAACCAGCCTTACAAATACTTACAGAAAGGTGGGAAGGACCAACCTTTTGATGATGGAAAAATTAACTTCCTTGACTAAAGAACTGAAAGAGAGCTTCAAAGGCTCCAAACAAGAAGAGGAGATGGTGAAGTTACTTACAATGCTTGAGTCCCTAGAGGAGGTCATGACAAGACCCAGCCTGTCACAAGGGGCTTCTCTAAACCTGGCAGGAGGCCAAGAGCCAAGCCTTGATGGCCGTTTCTGCAGGAGGGGGCCTCGGCTTTAAAACAGCGCTCCTCCCTCCCCTCCACCCAGGCCTCCTGAGCTGCCAAACTGTGTCCACCTATGTTGACCTCCATCGGAGGGTCACTGAGGCCGGTGGGTCCAGGGGACCCCCCTTCTCAGAGGTAGTTCCTCTACCTCCACCTCCACCACAGCAATGAGCTCCTTCAGGGTCCATTCCTCCAAATCTAAAGAATATTGGACTTCCAGGAGCAAACCAAGAAATGTGGGACTTTTTCTTCACATCAAGTCTGCATTCTCTCTCATTCTCATTCTCATCAGCGGTAAAGAAAATATATTTTATAGACTAATTTTTTACTCAGATTGAATCCTTAGCCAACCACATTTCTCAAGACAGTATTTTGTTAGTATGATTTACATATTAATCTTATAAGTGAACTCTTTATATTTTATTCTCTATATAAATATTATAATTTGAAAATAAATTCAGTTTATCAATAAGGCTTAGTTGTCAACAGCAATATTTTTTCTAGTGTTGTGTTATCCAGTATGCTTTGTTATTACTCACAGAAAACAGTTTCAGAAGCATGAACTCATATTCTTGTGAGGAGCAAGTTTACCAACCAGACTAGAGTATTTGTCTGCAGTTCTTTTTATATTTAGCCTTACAGGATCCAGTCAAAACAATTTTCCAAAGATACTTATGTCAGCCCCTTTCTTCCCCATTGCTTAGTTGCTTAACCATTTTTGCAATCTTTTCTATTATTTCAGAATATAAGATGACATGCAATTCATTCACTTTCATGCTCTCAACTTGAAAACATCCTTTTTGAGCAGGAATAATATTTTTGCATCTGTCCCAACTGGGTAGCTGAGACAGTCCCAGCAGTAAGTGTCAATTTCCAGCAGTAAGTGTCAGTTTCCAGCAGTAAGTGTCAGTTTCCAGCAGTAAGTGTCAGTTTCCAGCCTTAATTGGTTACTTGCCGTATGTGCATCTCACTCAGAGTCCAAGCTTCCTGAAGGCATCAATTCTGTCTTTAAATCTGTTAGCAGTCCACCTTGGTTACAAGTGATGCTCAAATATTTTTCCTATCTTCATCTATGATGAACTGAAGTACAAGAATATAGACACTAAATGTGATGGGTTTTGTGCTATCAAAAAAGAGGCAATTTCTTCTTTTACCTGGACCCCTCTTTCCTGCATCCCCTTCTGTCCTCCTCTTGCCTGGCTAACCCTTCTGTTAGGTGTAGACTCAACAGAAGCATTCCTGGACTTCCTTTTTCCCTCTATTGCCATTGGAGGCCAGATGCTCATCTGTCAAACATTGTGTTCAGATCCCCTGGTTAAAACTTATGACACTGGGGTTTAATTGTTGGTTTTCTTACCCACATTCTTCATAAGGTATACAGCCCTTTGAGTGCTGGTCCTGGGCCTTCTTCATCTTAATAGCCCCATCACATGGCTACCAGGAGTGGAGGCTCAGAACAAATGAATGACACCAGTGGTCAGAGGAGTGATATTGCAGGTGTCTTCACATGTACTGTTATCTGGTCTTGGCAGCAGGACAGTCTGACCTTTGGGGACAAGTGGACACTTGCAAATAAAATCCAAGTGCAAAGCTATCTAATGTGTAGGCACAGGACTCATTGGAACTGAAACATATTTGGGAAGGGAAATAATGTTTATCAAGCACCTACTATATGCCAAGAATTATCAGATAATTTTCATGTATTATCTCATTTTAACTTTCAACCGCCTGTCATATGACTTTTTGTCACTGTGCAGGGGAAAATCAACTTGTGCTGAAAGGTAGGTGGTTAATAACTTGCCTAGTTCTCACAGCTCTTAGGTGATTACAGTCCACCTCCACATTCCTCCAAAATCAATACACTTCTTACTGTACCATGTTGTTTGGAGGTAGAGAAATGCATTAAACTAATTTATGAAGTTAATAGAAATGTAAGTCGAAGAGCTTTATTTAGTAAAAACAACGGAAAACAAAAGTCCTTAAACTTAGGTCAAGCTGCATTTTGTTAGCAAAATAGATGCAAAATCTCCTATTATTGTCAGCTGTACCTTTGGTAAGTCCACTACACGATAACCGACAGACTCGAATGATTTTGTTCACTTCTGATACAGACTTACAGGATAAAACTTTGCAGGCACTTAGACATCCAAGATGCCCGTAAGAAGTTGTCACTGTTGTCTAGAAGACATGGCCTGTCACTTATTTTCCCCCAGAAGATTCAAACAGCCAAAAGCTCATGGTATCACTGATTTTGATGCAAGAATCCAGCTGAGCAAAAGGCTTTCCTTTGATTTCTGTGGCCTCACTCATTGGATTGGAGCAGCTGGATATCATTAGAATGTCGTACAACTTTTACTGGGTCTCCACTTGGCTCTGCGAGACTTGACAGGGAGTGATTAGGAGTTATTTTTAATGTCTGCCTTTTTTCAGATAGATTCCTCCTAGACCACAGTTTTCGTTCTGCAAATTATGACGATTTTAGAATGGGGGAATTTTGGTACACTTCAAAAGCTTCTCCAAACGTTGTGTGTTGCAACTAGTTTTGCTTTCTAGCCAATTTTGTGTGCTTGGCAAGCAAGATATTAGCAAGCGCATCTTCCAATGAAACACCCGCTTTCACTTCCCCATGGGTGACCATCCTTCCACAGAAGACACTCAACTGCCCCCCAAGTGAGACATGTGAGAGGTCAGGCCAAGCATAGTGTCTCATTCAACCAAATGTAATTCTACTGTTTCAGCAAGACTATTCAATGTTTTATTACATCCTGTGACAACTTTCTTAGAGCAAAGAATAATGGATCGTGAATGAGGAAGTGGAAAATGATTTAACTCATTTACAGGATGAGGACGATAAACAAAAAAACATTAGACAGAAAAGTAGTTAGCATTTATTTGCTGGCCTTTTCTGCAGCCAGTTTAGCTAAAGAATCATGTCAGGAGTGATAAATTCAACACTTTTTCTTTAAGGCGTGGAAAAAAAAAAACCCTCAGCTTCCTTCTCCTTTACTCATGATGGTATGGAAGCATTTTAGATGACTAACTAAATGAAAGACAAACTGAAAATCTACAAGATAATCTAAATTTAGAAGAAAATTATGGGGCTACCTTTTTGTGCAAGATACTCTCACGAAAAATAAAAATCTACCCTTTGAGTTGAGACTAAAGTCTTAACAGCTGTGCTTGCTAAGCTTTTTTCTATTCTTTTTTTTTCTCATGCAAATAAAACCAAGAAAAACACACACCCATGCAAACCCCACCTCAGGCAAGTCTGAGAATGTATTATTTCTCAGAACTCATTTGGATTTATGGTCTATCAAATGTGGACTCTGCTCTTAGAAGATAAATATAGGAAATAATTTCAAAAGGATAACACTTTTGCTTAAAACAAACAGTTTTCTGGCTCCTCCTTGGCACGACTCTAGCCCTAGACTTTCTTATCCTCATTCCTAATTCTTTTTTTTTGTTTTTCCCCTGTACTTCAGCTCTAGGCCTTAAGAGGGTGCTGGGTACCTGATATGTACTCAGTAAGTTTTACGGGGTGAATTCATGAGTTCTGGTGGGAATAAAAACCTCCTTGCTGAAGAAAGGCAAAAGCGGCTTCTTCATCATTACTCAGATTTTTCTGCTGGCATTAGCCAGACCCCTACTGTAAACCATGAACTCTATTCAAGTCACCAGTATGTCACTTTATCTCTTCAACACCAGAGCAGTAGGCTGGAGTTCCCATCCAAGACTGTGGTGGATACGTTTAAGCCAAATCAGGTCCCAGGACAACAAACTCAGAGCTTTCCTCCACCTCCTCATTTAAGGGGTCAGGAGATGATACTGGCAGCTTGAGCTGGAAAAAAAGAATTGCATGGGGCACTTCTCCACCAAGCCCTCTTCCCATACTCCACTGCACATCACTCACACACACCTGTGCTCACACCCCACATCACATGTGAATGCCAGTTGTTTATATATATGCTATGGCATCTATCTGTTATGTTTGCTTGGTCAATATTCTTGACCCATCTTCTGATAATGGAGCCCTATCTTTTAGGGGTCATCACTCTCTCACTCCTGGAACACACTGTTTTTGTGTGGCTAACTACAGTCCCCACCCAGGGAAGGACTAATCATCATCATCATCATCACAGTACTAATTAAAGAGTCTAATTTATTTGGAGTGTAGTATACACCAGCTTTCTTCTAAGCACTTTACACCTATTAGCTCTTTTCATTTTGCAATCCTCATATAAGGTCAAACTATTATCTCCATTCTACAAATAAAGAAAATGATTAAAAGAGCATAGAACTGATATACAGAGGAAGTGAGATCTGAACCCAGGCCACCTTGTTTTGGTGCTCCATGCTTTTAACCATATGCTAAATTGCCTCGGTCCATGCCGGTCACAGTATTTCTTATACTTGGCCATGACAATGGGTTGAAAAATGGGCATGTGACCCAACCTTGGCCAATGACAGCCTTCCCTGGGACTTAGGCTGGAGATACTAGGAAAGAGAGACTTTTTTTTTTTTTTTTGCTAAGCTGATATGATGGGGGTCTGGAGCTGCTTATGACCTTCTGGGAAAGAGCGTGTCTGACAATGATGCCAACGCAGATGAAAGAAGAGCTTAGAGTTAGAAAGAAATTCCTAAGGACCTCATTTGAACATCTAGATCTTTCAAAATAACAATAATAACAACAGCAAAACCAGCGCTAGACAGACACTGCTTCTTCTGTTTAAGTCAGTATGAATTGGTTTCCTTTTTTTTTCAGCTAGAATTTTAACTGATATACACTAGATTCTTACCTGATATATACATATACACTGTTTTTTCCCACATGACAGGTTCATGGATGGCACTGGACCTAAATTAGGCCAATCAGAGCCAAAGCAATGAATTCCAAAATGACTGTTTGAATAGTTCAGAAAGTGGACTCAATATTCCTGGTTGGACCTAATCCTCCAAAAGATGTAAGGGCTGAATATGCTGCCAACATATTAATACTGTGTGTACCCTGTGTCTAAAGTCAACACAGAGGAAGACAAATTAGCGAAATTGAGGAAAAAAGAAAAACTAAGTCTTAATGGCATTGTTTGGGTCCTGAATCCCACTAAACCTGAAGCCATCAAGCTCTACCACTGGATATTTTTGCTTTGTTACATGCATCAGTGAATCCCATTTTTGTTTAAGCTAGTTTGGACTGAGTCTTCTATCATTTGCAGTGAGATGGGTCATTTGCTGATCCAGGATTGCATGGAGTCTGTCTCATTACCCAACTTTCTATCCATGTACAGCTTTTAGCCAGAGTGGCTCAGGCTCTTATAAATGCCATTAATATCCATTTTTAATCAAGTACATAAAGGTCATGCTCTCTGGGTGAGAGCACTGGGAGAAGGCACAGGTTCACCTAGGACTAGGTTGATAGCATGACCATGAGGATGATGCAGAAAGTCCTCAAAAGCCAGACACCTCCAACTGACTGCAGGACTTCTTAGAGATGGTCTGAAAGATGCTTCCAAATGGATGGTTCTGGTGGAGGTGAGTCCATCAGTCCTGAAGGATGGCTCAGCATTCAAACTTGGAGTTGAGACCATGGGACATCTGAGCAATGGCATGATTTCTAGACTCAGGATCCCAAGAACTGTGAACGAATAAGGGAGTTGACTGAAGTATCCTTCAGTCTATTGCAATCACCACCACGTGGCTGGATTTTTATTGCTTCGAATATGTGTGTGGTTTGTGAGGTATACCTCAGTGAAGTCCTCTGGACTTTCCAGATTGTCTCATAACCTTGGCCTTAGTGTTTCTGACCTTGTTTTTCCTGTGGTTGCTGGTTCAGAGCACAGGAGGGATATAACCCATTGGCAGTCCTGCCAGTTGGCTGGCTCATATGGAAGCTCACTCTGTATGGAGGAAAGAGATGCCCTGTCCACAGCTCCATGAACCCTCCAGACTGGGCTAGGAAATAAAGCTGAACATTGTTGCGTCCTATTGCACTTGACTCAGGCACTTGTAGAAAGGAACCAGGGCTGAGACCATACATCCTCAGTACGATGGTCCTGAAAGCTCTGACCTTGGAATATCAGGTGATGTAGCTGGTTTGTGTCCACAGTCTTCTGCCCTGAACCACAGACAGTGCAGGCACTGCCATTCCACCATGAAGGGCTGGGGTAGTGGCAGAGTTTTAGCTGTGTGTCAGCAGGCTGAGTTACCGTGGCCTTGAATGGAGATAAGGCAGGATGTTGGCAACCACAGGGAAGCAGGAGTTAGAGTGGACACAGTCACTGGTGGGAATGGAGTGAAGGCTTGGTGTCAGATGGTGGTCCCTGATGGGACACAGAATCTGGGCTCTATAAACATGGGGGCTGGGCTTTATCAAAATAAAGGCTGGGTGTGGAAAGCATAGACCAGGCTTGGTCAATGAGAGAAATCAGGGCTGAAGAAACAAAAGCAAGACCAGGGACTGACCCCAATGAGTAGACTTGTTGTTTGGCCATTACACCACAGGCAACTGCAGACTTTGATCTTCCCCTATCACCCTTCTGAAACTGTTCTGGGCCTTAGAAGTCTAAGGCTCTACCTTTTCCTGAATCACATTTCTTCAAGAACTGTGTGTGCTGTTCAGTATTCTCTAGGTTCACCTAGGACTAGGTTGATAGCATGACCGTGAGGATGATGCAGAAAGTCCTCAAAAGCCAGACACCTCCAATTGATTGTAGGACTTCTTAGAGATGGTCTGGATGGTTCTGGTGGAGGTGAGTCCGGAAGTCCTGAAGGATGGACCCCTAGAGGCTGCATACTGGAAGTTTGGCTCTTCCAGACGCTGGAGGTGAGCAGAGACTGATTCTTCAGGAGCTTGACATTTCCAGTGGATTATTCCTATCTACACCCACTTAATCTTGGAATGTGTGTTCCTAAAATATTGGTGTGTGTTTCAGCCTCAGCTGTTCCTGTCAGAGAAATCACTTTTAAAGCTTTATGTTCCAGGATAATAGGACTTGTTCAGAAATATTGAATTTCTCAATGTCCAGAGCCAGTTGATTGTCTTAAGCAACAAAATAATGAATAAAATGCTACAAACTGTTTAGGATTTGTAGTCTTCTTACTGACAAATAGGGTTTGGGTAATTGGAAAAATGAGCATTCATAAACTGAGGCTACTGAAATGGAAAAAGAAAATTCTAAACTGCACAGAAGGCGAAAACCAAATGGGTTAGATTATCTGATGCATCTAAATAAACCAGTTCCCTGGGAGATACAATCATTTCCTGGTACTAAAAGGAACATATTGTATATGTATATGTCCCAACACAAGGAACACAAAACCACTGGACAACGTCTTCCACAGCACTTTCAGAGACAACAGAATGAGCACCAGCTCTGCTGATGGGTCTGGTAGATTCACATCCCAGCTCTGCTGGCTTCCACTTGTGTGACTTGAGGGAAGTGGTCTAGCCCCTCTGAGTCTCAGTTTTCTTATTTGTAATATTGGGACAACAATAAAGCCGCTTTCATTTCATTGTCAGGAAGATTCAGTGAATTAGCACATAAATTAGAATAGTGTCTGGCACATGGTGAGAGCCAATCAAGAAATTTTCCTCCTTTTGCTGTTTTTATACAAATCCTAAATAGAGACTAAGGTCCAACAAAGCACTAGTTCAAGAGCAGCCCAAGGGCCTCTAAGATGAGCTTGCTAAGGCTCAGGCTAATTCTGTCTTAGGTTACTTCCAGACTCCTCCTCATCCTCCAGCTTCTGGGGAAATGTCCTTTCCAAAGCCTGGCTTCCCTTTCCCACAGCCAAATTCCCAGGACCCTGTGTCCCCTCATGCTGGCCTTGGACTCCCCTCTGCAATGTTTAACTTATGCTCCCTGCTGTCAGGTATTCCTGTCCTACTGTTTTTTTCCTTCTCTTTTATGCCTTGTCAAAACTAGCCTTTCCTACGTAGTGAGTCCTCAGGAAACTGACAAACAAACATGGTGGGCAGATTCAAGTCAAGGTGATTGTAATGGTTAATTATGTGTGTCAACTTGGCTAAGACATGGTGACCAGCTGTTTCATCAAACAGTAGTCTAGATGTTGCTGTGAAGGTACTTTTGAGGTGTGATTAACATTAAGTCAGTAGACTTTGAGTAAAGCAGATAACTCTCTGTAATGTGGGTGGGCCTCATGTGATCAGTCATAGGTCTTAAGAAAAAAGATTGAGATCTTTTCAAAGAGGAGGGAATTCTGCCTCCAGTTTGCCTTTGGACTCAAGACTACAACATTGACTCCTGCCAGTTTCCAGCCTGCTCGCCTGCCCTGCAAATTTCAGACTTGCCAACCTCCACAATTACATGAATCAATCCCTTAAAACAAAAATCTCTTTCTATACACAAACACACACCCTATTGGTTTTGTTTCTCTAAAGAACCTCCAAGAATACAATTATTAATACATATAATGTCAATACTCAAGGTAATACTCAACATCTTTTCTTCCTCACTAAAGTTTGCATTTTAACAAGGGCTCAACTTTAAAAAGTAAGCAATGTGAACATTGCTAAATACTGTTGGAGAGCAAGTTAAGGGTAGGGAAGTACTTCCCAGTGACTTTAAAATCACTTCACACAGGTAGTGACCTATTCATGCGATGGCCCTGGGTTAGTCCCTATTTGGATTTATTTCCTCCTCCCCTGAAGCTATGCATGAGACATGTGGAAATGACTTTAGCCCAAGACACCACATGCATTTCTTTTAGTCTGGGTTAATATTTGGAGATCATATATAAATAAAAACAGCCTTCCTATCGCTCTGTACGCCTGCTGTATACTTGGTGTAATTCACCTGTTCATCATAATCATAACAGCAAGGTAAACATGAATCATTGTCTCTGTAAGAGTCTCAAGGAAAACAGAATCAAATGTTCCTCTGAAACTTCTGAGAGGAAAGTCAATCTTTTACCCATTACATTAGGGCAGAAAAATCAATCAGTCCCAAATCAAAGTCTTTTTCTTTTTCAGCTTTTCCTGTGGAAGACTAATCAATAAATCTTCCAGAGTCATTACCGTTCCTTCCAAGGTAATATTACACACTTTCACAAATGGTAGAACAAGGATAATGTAAAGGCAAGGTGGAAAAGAAAGGAACTCCAACCCGAGGTGTGATAAAACACCAAATGACTTTGCTTCCTACAATGCAGACCATTATTATGGGGATGCTGTTTTCTCTGCATGGAAATGTAGAAAATTTGTATTCACTGATAGTTACCCTATTTCTTTTTTATTGTTGGTGTTTTGACAATCACTTAACCTTACCTTTCTTGCCTACTCGCCTGCTCTTTCCTCCAACTTTTGGTCAGCCTTGTGAGATCATGGACAGCACGTTCTCTTGAGGTGGGAAGCCCCATAAATAGACCGGCAGGATCCCCAGGCAGGGCCACTACTCTCCTAGGACCATCTGGTTCCCTGGCCCAGAGGCTTTATCTGACTTTTTGCCTCTGAAACAGCTTACTTACAACTAAAATTTTATTGGTTCCCTGAGCTCACTCCTGATTGGTTATTTCCTTCACTCCTGATTGGTCCATTTCCCTAACTTCTGATTGGTTCATTTGTAGTACTTCATTTGCATGGAGCTCACTCCTGATTGGTTATTTCTCTCCCTCCTGATTCGTCCATTTCTACAAAGCTTATTCCTAATTAGTCAACTTTTGTTATACCTTATTTGCATATGATGTTGCAAAGTGTAAACTGGCAGCCTATAAAAGTCTGTGTAACCATAGAGAGGGGGTCCAGAGCTTGGAGTGTTAACTCTTCTGGGACTGCTGGCATAACAAACCTGAGTTCTCCAACTCTTCGAGTGCTGCTTGGTCTCTCGCCTGGATCTAGGTTGCTGAGCTGTAACACCAAGCTGTAACACATTTTTTTCTGCAACACTACAAGAAGCAGAGGTTGTGATTTTCTATCTCAAAACAGGACCAGGTGAGCCAGATCATCTCCTCTGTCAGAATAAGGAAGTAGGTCTACAAAAGAGGAATAATAGGTAGACAAATATTAAGAAAGGTTTATTGCCTTGAGATCAATCATGACTCAACTGACCCTAACCCTAGAGTTGGTTAAGAGTCAACTTTTTGGAGATTTGAACCCTTTCTGGAGAAGACTTCCCTAACCCTAGTGCTGGTTGAGACTTAATGTTTCTGGGAGCTGTGGAAAGAAGGTGAGTGTTGGCTAAAGCAGAGGTAAGGTAGGAGCAAAAGGGAAAAGTGTAAAAGCACTGAGAGTCTTGTCTTAAGCCTGATTCCAAGGGGCAGTGTAGGGCATTGCCAAGTGCCATGGAGCCAGTGAAGAAAGATGAATTGTTTGATTACAAGTAATGTATTAAGATAATTATGCAAAGTACTGATCAATAAGTTTCTCCTCTACCTCTGTACTTCATAAATCCCTTTGCTTATCTTTTTTTTAAATTGAAATACAATTAGTTACAATTGAATGGTCCCCAAGTCTAAAGGTATAATCATTCATTAGCCACCCACTGGGGTAGCAGAAACAAGGCTACTCATATCAGACAGAGCTAAAGAGAGACAAGCATCTGGAAGCAGAGGGCAGGACAAGTCTCCCAGCTCTCGCAGACTTGGGACAGATGCGTGGGGTCAGGAAGAGGAGGAGGAGAGGAAGGATGGTACAGAATGCCTTCTTCTGCAGCAAGGAGCTTCCTTTGCCTGAGCTGGGAGTTTGGTAGATGCTGAATGGCCACCAACTTGTGCTTCCTGCTGCTTTCCATGACTCAGTTATCCCCAGGGTGATGGGAGGGTGGGGATCTGTCTACCTTCAGTGAGACTGAGAAAGGACAAGGTGGATCTAAACTAAGGTTTCTAAACTTTGGTATTATTGATATTCGGGGCTGGATAAATTTTTGTTGTACTGCTGTTCTGTGCACTGTAGGATGTTTAGCAATATCCTTGAACTCTACCCATTGGATGGTAGCACCAGCACTCCAGGTGTAATAACTCAAAATATTACTCTGTTTTGCCCAGTGTTCGTTGCGGGGGCATAATTGAACCCCAGCTGAGCACCACGGGTCTGAACTAGTCTGAAATCTCCCTCTGAGCCACCAGGGTATATTCTCTCCCTCTCTCTTCTTCTCTTTCTCTCTTCCCCCTCTCCCACCCCGAATCTGCTATAGCTCCTGTCCTAACTGGTCTCCTGTATCCCCTTTTACACACCCCAAATCAACTTCCACATTGAAGCCACAGGGATCTTTTTTAAAATGTCTGTCTTGTGCTTAAAGCTCTTTGAACCTTCCTTCTGCATTTGCCATCTGACCCAACCCTGTGTGATCAAGTTGCTCTGCGGACTCTTCGCCTTCAGTCCCTCCCTTATCCTCAGGGCTCCAATGACCCTGCCCTCTCATTTTTCAGGTGGACTGTGATACATCCAGCCCCAGGGCCTTTGCACATGCTATTCTTCTGCCCGAGACTCTCTCCTCTTACATATTTTCCTGGTTAAAGTGTAGCTCAAGCATGACTTCCTTGGGGAAGCCTCTCTGAAGGCTCAGAAGCAATCAAGCTCCTCCTGCCAAATGTACTCATATCAGTACAGAGCTCCTTGGTAGTACTTACCACAGTTGTGATTTTACACTGGAGGGCTGTTACCTAATTAATGTCTATTTCCTCCTCTGAGTTGTAAGATATAGGAAACTGGCACTAATGGACTTCTTCCCTTCCTCCTTCCCTCTCTTTATCTTCTTTCCTTCTTTTCTTCTCTCCTTCTCCCTTCACTTTTTGTGGGTGCAAGTCCATATGAGTCTGCTGATCCTGGTCTGTAGCCCCCATGCTGGGCTCTGTAGCAGGTGACATCTGTCTTTCAGTTATTTATGTTTCAACTGATCTGCCTTTCTAGCAACCTGCCACTAATCCTCCACCCTTCCTATGGGCTAAGGCAGTTTTTTGAAGGCATATCGAGTTGCTGGAAAGATGCCACCCAAAGCTCTCTTTGTGGGACCCCTCCAAGGTGAATAAAAAGCCCCAGCCTTTTGTTCAAAGAAAAAGAGATCCTGAGCCTTCCAATCACATCTCAGCCATTGTGCTGTAGCCCGTGCAGCTGATAATAAAAATAGTTTAAAAAATCAGACGATGGCAAAAAAGGAAAAATCTTGCTCATTGTATTTATCAAGCAAACTCTGCTTTCACGGGGCTTTTGGCGGCAGGCAAGAGAAAGTACAGTTAATGACAATGGCTGATGGCGGTATTGCTGATGGGCTGTGAACTTGTCTGGCTCCTGTGTTTCTGGTTTGTGGTTCTATCCCAAGTCTGTAATGGCGTATAAAATAATAGACTGCTTATCCTCTTCCTTCTTCCTCATCGCGAATCACGTTTCTCAAGACAATACATGGAATTTACAGGATGCGAACTTGTCAGTTATGAATGCGCATCACTCAGTAGAGTGTCACTTAATCAAGACCTCCCACCTCATTTGAACTTAAACCTATTTCGTCCACATGGTTCCGCTTTAAACAAGCTTTCCTTGTTTCCATTTTGTCTTTCTTCCATCTCAGTCCCTTCAGGCTGTTTGAAATTCACCATTTCCAGATGAAAGCTTCAGAAAGTGTTCTCTACCAGAGAATAATGAAGCCACAAACTCTTCCAGTCTCGACAAGACAGTGCTGGGAATCTAGAGCTAATAATCTTAATGCAGGAATAACAAAGGGGATTGTTACGGATCTCTACAGGGATGAGGCACTTTTCACATCCATTACTGCACTTTGATGACACTTGCAGTATCCTAAGAGAAAACTCAAGGCCCCAGGAAAAGATGGGAGAGACGTTCTTCTTTGTTGTAAATTCCATCTTACTAGGATTTCTGTTATAAACACCCTGAGCCACATTCTCATTTGCTTTACAAACTCAAGGAGAAATGCTCGCTGAGAAGATTCACAGAAGAGCTGGATGGGGGAATTGGGTAACTGGCTTAAGCTCCATGATTGCAGAGACCATGTTTTCTTCAACATCATATCCTTAGAGTTTAACAGAGTATTTGGCAGGTAGTGGTCCCAGTAAATACCTGTTGATCTTCTGTATGTGTAGCAAGTAACACAGCATGAGGATGGATGGGAATTTACAGTGTAAATGGGAAGTAGGAAGGAGAAAATGTGAAAAATGAGGAAAAGTGGCAATAAGTAAGCTTATGTTATTTTCTTTAAAAATATTTCTTCTTTAGTTATATTGTCCTTCTGAGGCTGTCTTTAAGATGACTTCTTAAATAATTGCTCTTATTTCCATTTTTCATAGCTGAAGAAAGAAAAGTACAAAGCATGGATCCCCTTGGGTCATGTGGTGAATCTATTTAATTCTTTTCCTGTTTTAAAAATCTTTGTTTTCTTCTTGATCTTAAATAGGTTCGCGTCTGTCTAACATTATTAGACAGGGACAAAAACTGTGCTACCAAAAACATTAGTCTAATCTAGTGCACCATAGGGTGACTTAGAGAGATTTAAGAAGAGTCAAGAGTTACTTGCCTAAAAGAGGCAGCTGTATTTACAGGAAAGATCAGTTCTCAATTTGTGTGAATAAGTTACATTTTCTTTTGTCCTTCCATGACACTAGAGGCCCTAGTTCTTCTGGAAGAATTTTCCAGGAGCTTGGAGATGAAAGTTTATCCAACTTTTTTTTCTTTCTTTTTCCACCAGCACATGGCAGACATCATAACAGGAACACATTACAATGGTTTTCTTGAGAAAGGAGGTATTAGAGAAAAACAAATATCATATACTATCACTTATATGTGGAATCTAAAAATATGGTACAATTGAACATATTTACAAAACAAAAAATGACTCACAGACATGGAAAACAATCTTCTGGTTATCAAGGGGGAGGGAGGCAGGGTTAAATTAGGAGTTTGGGATTAACAGATACACACTACCATATATAAAATAGATAAACAACAAGGACCTACTTTATAGCACAGGGAACTACATTCAATATCTTGTAATAACCTATAATGGGAAAGAATCTAAAAAAGAATATATATATATAAATGAATCATGTTGCTGTATACCTGAAACTAACACAGCACTGTAAATCAACTGTACTTCAATTTAAAAGAAATAAATTGGCTACACTTTTACCATCTCACATTTTTTTATTCCACGACCTAACCACTGTTTTTGAGTCTGAATCACTCACTGCTACTTTGCTGTGTGATATCTTTTAGATCACTAACCTCTCTGTGTCCATTGTTTCACATCTGTACCTTGAGAACGAATGCTCTTCTTTACACCACAATGTAGGGCTAGAGGGAAAAATACAAGTAGATACAAGAAGGCTGAAGCGAGTCATGTTTCTATTCCCAAAGGAAATTCAAATAAGTTTAGAGTTGCTACCGTATTTCTTCGAATCTGTTACCTTTGATCTTCACCATGGCAGTATTTAGGTACCACTAAGACACAAACAAAAATGCTGTCAATTAAACTAAGACATGTGCCTTCTTATCACATCAATTTTAAGATATGTTTCCACTTTGGAGATGCTAAAACGTGAAAAAAAAATCAACGAAACATGTATAGCATCTTATGTCACTAGAGCCAGGGCCATGCCCAATCTGAGCTATAGTTCAAAAATTATAAAGTAAACATTATCAATTATATGAGCTATTATTTTAGAAGCATTTTGCTACCCACAATTATTATCATGTGAATCCTGAAAGCACAGAACTAGTGACAGCTGTTTTCATGAGTTGTGGATGGACACGGTCTAACAGTCAGCATTTGACTTACATTACAGTTTTATTCAGCTTCCATGAGCCCATTTATTTATTTTAAATCCAACATTCTTTCTATGAGAAGTTCTTTTAAAATAATAGCCACTCTTCCGTGCCTCCCACAAATAACCATCCTTGCACACTTGCTGCTGACTCAGCACTGGCAGTTAAACACAGCCTGTTTCCCAGGGCTGCCCTGGCTCTCCCATCCGGCTAGGAGGACGCTAAGGCAGCGTCGGCCACAACGCTGCCACTCAACTGGCCTTGGTTGTACCAGCTCATCAATCAGACTGCTGTCAGTCTGCATTTAAAAGGGCAGTGAGGTTTATACTTTCCAAGAGAAAAATCTCAAAGTCTTGCCGGATTCCTTTTTTTTTTTTCCATTTTATAATAGGAAACTTTGCTCCATGAAGAATATATACATTCAAAACTGTGGAAAGCGGCCTGAGAGTGACTGTGACCACCTTTATAATGAACAGTAATGGAATTTCGATGGTTTACTTCCACATCAGTCAGCCCAACTTCCCTTTGAAAGCACAGCAAGAGCAATCTAGAACAGATGGGCAGGGTTGGAGAACATTGTATATTCCCTTGTTAATTTGTGTAACACTAGCTGTTATTTGCTACACACTTACTATGTGCCAAGCACTGTTGCAAGGAAATTCATAAGCTTGAGAGACTTTATTTCTCATCACATGTAACAGGCAGGTAATGCTACCAGTGACATCTCACACGTGGAGGAAACTGAGTGTTATGTATTGAGTTGTGTCCCCTCAAAATTCCTATGTTGAAGTCTTAGCCCTCAGTGTGACCATATTTACAGATGGGGTCTTTAAAGAGGCAATCGAGTTAAAATGAGACCATTAGGGTGGGGCTTAGTCCAATAAACTGGTGTCCTTATAAGAAAGGGAAATTTGGACCCAAAGACAGGCATAGAGGGAGAGCCCCAGGTAAACATGAAGAAAGCTACCTGGAACCCAGAGACAGATCCCTCCTTTGTAACCCTCAGAAGCAACCCACCCCACAGATTCCTTGATCCTGGGCTTCCAGCCTCTCAAACTGTAAAACAATGAATTTCTGATGTTGAAGCCAAGTTTGTGGTACTTTGTTGCAGTAATCCTAGCAAACTAATCAAACCAAACCAATGAAGGTGATGTAGTTTGCCAAAGGTCACCCAGCTAATAGGGGTCTATGGTTTGCATGTGAACTTCTGCGCCTGCATCTGGAGCCTGGGCTCCCCTTAACACCATTCTCTACAGCCCCTGTGGAGACAGAATGAACTCTCTTCCCTGGGCCTCATGCTCCATGAAAATGAATGAGCCCATCAGCATGAGGTTGGTGGTTCCTACAAAAACTGTAACGGCACACAGCAGCTGTTTCCCTGCCATGCCACACTACAGGTGAAATATTGGATACACACGTCATTATTCCGCAGGGAAAAGTGAGGGCCAGAATGACCCAGTCCATCTGTCGTGCAGTGTGTAAGCCCCGTGGGAGCCAGAAACGACTTTAGGGACACGGTTTTCCAAGTCGTCCTTTGAGTCTGATGAGCAAGGTCACCATAACCTGTGACTCAGGCGCACGTCTGGAGGATGCTTCAAATCTTAAAGTCCTGATCTTGTCATTCAACTGCTCAGAAGCCTGGATGACCATCTGCCGCTGTGCCATGCACTATAAAGTCCCTAATCTGGTCCCTCATGTGGCATCGCCCTGGCCTGTGTTTCCAGTCCTCACTAGAGTAATACACCTTTTCTCCCCACATGCAGGCATGTGTCGGTGTGCACACACAGACACACCCTGGGCTCACGGCCATGCTGGCTCACTCCCTTCACCCAGGACTCGCCGTGTAGGCTCCCCCAGCCGCACTCTTCCTCCAAGGATTTCCTTGACCTGAAACTCCCTTCTTTTCCCCTGTTCACCTACTGGCATCCTACTCACTCGCGAAGTCCAATTCAAACCTCACATTCCTCAAAGTCATTTCTCCCGTCCCTTCAAATGGAACTATTTCCCCTCTAATTCAAAGTCCCAGGCCTATTTTCCAGTCTGCCTTCAAATGGAGATAATTATGACTCTGTTATCCCCATGAACTCTTGGGAGAGAGGGCCTCTGCCTTTTCAATTTGTGTGTGTACTCCGCAATATCTAGAATTTACATAGTGGAATATCTAAAATTCACACACTCTTTGCATAGTAGGTACTCAATACATTTTTGCTGGATTTAGTGCAGTCTCCTGGGTCATCCCAATGAAGATAACCAAGCAAGCTCTAAAAAATTCACCGACCTTCAAGAACAAAAATCAAAGCCCTGGAGCCTTGCCCTGGGCTTTCATTTTAAGCAGAGCCAGCTCAGAAGGGCAGAGAAACTCTTTCTCATGTTTTTCCTGGAAGACAAAGTATGGGCCTGTGATCACCAAGTATGCTTTGTGGTCTCAAGTTCATTGTCTACCGAACATACAACATTTTATTTTGTTCCTAGACTAAACTGCTTTGAACTCCAGGAGTCAATAATAGAACATATTCCATGATTCCTTCACTTTAGGTGACAAAGTGACAGCACAGATGACGTGGTGGCCCCGAACAGAAATGACATTCAGTGTCTGATTAAAAGGTGCATATGGTCAAAGTCAATTTCATTTCTCCAGGTTGCTTTCTTCTTAAGAAATGCAAAGGCAGCACAAAAGAAACATGTTTCCCAGCTCATAGGCCTCACCCTGGGTGACTGTCCAATTTAAAACCACTACCTGATCAGTGTCACTTGATCTGGATGGCAACAACTTCATCAGCAGCATGATCTAAAACTTATGCCCCTTTGCTCTAAGTTGCTTTTGAACTTGATGGCAATTATTTTGTCCTCAGTGGCAGCTGGTGTAATGTGTAATGTGTAATGGTGAAAAGAATGGTGTTAAAAACAAACAAACAAACAAACAAACAAAAGGAGCCTGGAACTATCTGCTCCAAAACAAATCCTGGCTATACTAGAAATTAGGGATCTTTAATATGACTTAACATTCTGGGCCTCGGTTTCATTATCTGTCAAATGCGGGCAGAGGACTGTTCTAAAGGAGTGTTATGATAAACTAACTGAGTCAATAAACCAGGACATCAGTGTTGGATTTAACATGAACTGTTATGATTGCAAAATGTTCTTTCTCTTCAGCAAAGAAAGGAAGCAGCAAAGAATATTACTGGCTTCTGTTATGGGCTGCATCTCAAACTCCCTTCCCTTTGCTTTTTTTTTTTTTTTCCTTTGCAGAATCCGTAGTAAATTATAAGCAAACATACGAGTGATGCATGTATATTTAGTTTCACATATAACCTCATTGTTACTTCTTGGCTTCCTTCCAAGATATCTTACAAGTTATCAATCTCGCCAGGACAGAGTGTGTTTTCTGACCACTTCCCCTTTGCAATTAAGGACTGTGACCACTCGCTTACGCAGACGGAGACCAGCAGCCTTAACCCCAAAGGAGGTCAGAAACTCCCAGCTCTTCCCGCCGAGGGGGCTAGCTGAGAACCCGACACCGTGTGTTTTAAGGCTGTGGCTAAGACTGTGACCATAGGAACTGGGAACACCCACCAACACCCAGTTTCCCCCAGCCCCACTTCCTTCGCTTCAATGCCATTAAGCATGGTTGCAGTGCCTTTGTGAATGTTTTGAGTGGAGTTAGGTTTCGGGTGTTTATTATTGAATTGCTAAAGATTTGGAGAGACGACAAACAGACAAGTAAAGAAAGAGACAAAAAACATCCTTGACAGACAAGTACTATGAGCAGACCTGGGGTCCACGAAGGTCGGGGTTCTCGCCAAAGCCCCAGGGTTTGGTCAACTGCTCTTCAGATAAAACCTGCCCTAGATGCACAGCAAGGAGGTTTTATTTGCATAGGAGACCTGCCAGTCGGACCTTGCAGATATAGATCAGAGTCAGGCTGGTGGCGAGTTTTCCTGTTTACCATCTACCTTCATGGAGGCGTTGAATGCAAGGCCTTACAAAGGATCTGGGAGGGCCATCTCTTCTCCTCTTCCCAGATTTGGGGTTTCATTACCTTTTTGCTCTCTGTATCACCTCTCCACGTTGAACATGGAGAAGATAAACTCCCAAAGGCTTCTCTTCCGAGTGCGTGGGAGGGCTTGGGAGCGGGGCCGGCTGGGCTGGCGATGGAAAGGTCGGGTTGCACCATGTCGTCCACAGGCTTTCCCAGCTGGGCAGGAAGGCTTCCCCATCTGACTTCATGGTGCCACTTACATATAGTCATTCACCCACAAAAATTAAACCCACGTGGGTGGAGGCCGTGTCTAAGCTCTTTGCCATTGCAGGCCCCACCTTTACTGCATACGTGCCATGCTAGATTTTTGGTTTAGTCAATGGGTTCACTGTGCCAGTTTTCTTTTCTTTTTTTTTTTTTTTTTTACTGTTGAGATAGGAATGGCAACCTTCCAAGGACTGGGGAGAGACCAGCCTGTGATTTCCTGGGAGGGTGAACTCCAAAGGCTTGTCCATCAGAGTTGAAGAGTCTTGAAGTGCACAAGCATCCAAGCATCCAAGCATCCAGGACATATTATATATTCCTTGGAAGTCTAGAATCTTATCACTCCTTTGAGAGGAAAGTTTAAAGAAACTGTTGTTACTGGATCTGGTGAGGAGGATGCTGACTGGCACAATTTAAGACTATGAAAGGTCATGCTCTTTGAAGATGACATTGGCTGCAAGAGTGTAACTTACAGCTTCAAAAACCTTAAAATTTCACCTTTTCATCTAATAATTCTTCTAGGAATCTAGCCCAAAGATATAATATGGATATCAGCAAAAGGTCTGTACCCAGCAAAGTTCATCACAGCATCACATACGAGAGCCAAACGTTGGAAACAATTTTAAAGTCCAGCAGTAAGCAAAGGCTATGTAAATGATGGGGTGTCATCATTAAACTGTAAAGTAAGACACTTTGTTGTGGCTGTTTTGATACCACGGATATTTTCTGTCCCCAAAGAACAAACTACTCAATTCAATAGTTGGGGAAAAAAGTGGTGAATTTAACATGTGCTCCATCTCAGGGATCCTACTTCTTCCTGTATTGACCCTAAGCCCAGGGCTTTGGTGATTAGGTGGCTTTTAGAGATAGGCTGAGTCTATCTGATGTACAAATAATCTGTAATTTAAAATCGAAAGCTTAATGATTTATTTTTAGTGTCATATCATATAGCTGTGATGTTAAAATAAACATGACAACCAAGAATAGGGTCAAATCTTTACTTACAATGGTGATATTTATAAAGAGTATTTATCAATGAAGAGGAATATTTATAACAATAGCAAGTAAAAAAGAACAGGACACACATGTGCATGTACAGTGCAATCTAAGTAATGTAAACATATTTATATGACTATATAGGCTATTCATGTGCTAAGTTATTTACACAGATTTCACCAGTGAGAGATTATGAGCGATTACTTCCTTTTTAATATTTTTATATATATTTTTCATATAGGTGCATATTACTTTCATATTAAACTAAAATTTCATAAGAAAAATATTTAAAAAGTGATTAAAATGACAGTTTATTGGGTTGAGTTAATGAGAAAGGAGAACTTAATGGTGGAGAATGTTTTTAAATACTTAAAATGAGATCCTTGGGTAAAATGTGTGGCTACTTCCTCCCTGAGAGTTCTGGGGAAAGGACCCCCGCTTTTCTCCCTGAAGGGGCAGTGAATCTGAGGGCTGGGCACTTTGGACCACTGATACTCCTTGTGTTCTAAATCTCTGTAAAATTAGGAGACTGAGCAAGGATAGGTTAGTGCTGCAGTATGAAACGGCCATGTTTTTTTCTCTTGACCATGGTTTTTCTGGCAAGTGCTTTATCAGTGAGTTGGCTCAAATCCCTGTCTCAGGCGCCCAGCACTATTAAGAAGTTCCCTATTTTTCAGCTCTCTTCCTCATTCAAGCCCCCTTTGAGTATAAGCTCCTTTTATAGACGGTGGAACCCTTGAGGGCTGGAGTTGATCTACTTCTCCCAAGGCCTCCTCGACATGGTGCAGCACCATGTGTTGATGGATTAGATGCCAGCTTTAGCTAACAAAGCCAGAAGAAGCCTAAGCTGAATGTTTTCTTATCTTCCAGTTGGCTCTGGCCCCTGCTCTCAATCCCTGAGGTCCAGCTCTCTCAGGGATCTAGATCCAGACTAGGTTACGCATCAGGAGGGCAGGAGAGTCTCCCGTGGTCTTCAGCTGCCTTTGGGGCTCTCTAAATATGGCCAACTCTCTAATATAGTGGGGGTAATAGGGCAACACTAAATAGCAAATGGAATGATGTATTTGTAATGGGCAAGAAAATAAATACATCTCATCTTCTGAACAAAATTAAAGGCAATATCATTCATTTCATTAATAATTTTGACTACATAGGGGCCAGGATATGGAAAGGGGTATTTTATGCAGTCGGCATTTTATTTCCACGGATCCTTTCAGAATACTGCTTGGACCAGAAACAGCTGGTAAGAGCTACTTTCTATGGAAGCCTAGGTTTTTCCTAAGGCCAACTTTGGGAGAATTGGCCTGAATTCTGGGAATCCCTCAGAGCTTCCCTGGCCTCCCTGGGGATGGGCTGGATCCTGAAGATGCTTCCTGGGGCTCTAGAGATTAATTTACTCTGGGGAATGAGAAAAAGGGGAGCAAAGGGAGAGAGGCATCAAAAGAACTGCCACAAATTACCTGCTACATTTTGGATAAAGGTGTCCAGGGGAGGAAAAACAGCTCCCATCTAGGGCAGAAGAGTGCCCTGGTGTTTCTTCTGGCTCTATGGTCGAGATGGTAAAGGAAGATATGAGGCAAAGAGATCATATCCCTACTGAGAAGTTTATGGTCCTATAGAGACGGGGCTGGAAGAAGTCTGTTTACTTTAACAGGGCTGCCATACAAGGTGCCATGGACAAGGTGACTTAAATAACAAAAGTCTATTTTCTCACAGTTCTAGAGACTAGAAGTCTGAGATCAAAGTGTCAATAAGGTTGGTTCCTTCTGAGGGGTGTGAGGGAGGGATCTGTTCTCAGCCTCTTTCCTTGGCTTATAGATAACCGTCTTCTCCCTGTGTCTTCATATCATCTTCTCTTTGTGTTAGTGGCCAAATTCCCTCTTCTTAGAAGGATCCCAGCCGTATTAGATTAGGGCCCCCCCTTATGATCTCATGATCTCATTTTAACTTAATTACCTCTGTAAATATTTAAATATGATCACACTCTGAGGTCCTGGGGGTTAGGATTTCAAAAAGTATGAATTTTGAGGGGTATACAACCCAAAACAAAGCCCATTCATTTCTGGCTGTGGTAAACTCTAGCATGGGAGTATTTCCCAGTCTTTAGTGTCCATAGGCCTAGGGTCCTCCACTCTTTATGCCAGTTGGAGAGCAGTGGAGAAAACCAACCCACAGACACACTGCATGCAAGACTTCAGTCTTAGACAGCAGGCACTGCGTGAACCACCCACTCAATCCCAGCCTAGACTGGACATGCTCTCCTTCTAAATGGAGCAGTTGCAGAAAAAGCAAAGTTCTATGGTGAATCCAAAATAGTCTGAAACTATGAAGCTGGGCAGTTTGGTTGTGTGGTGGAGCCCATTAATTATAGTGTGTCCTGATCCTGTTTATTTGTCTAAACTCTTCTTGGTGCTGCAGAACTCTCCCCCTTGGACATCAAACAACAAAAAAGTGAGAGACCGTGTAGCGATAGTCATCCACCCTGTGGCTGCAGGTCTGTGGTGGGCAGGGGCAGGAGGACACACTGTCTCACTGGGCTGGGGCTCTACACAATGTGAGTTCACCTGGGTCCCATGGAGAGAGACGTTCCTGAGCACAATTGTGGGTTGGCTGGAGTGGTCTCCAGGACCAGCTGCCATCTTGTTTGTGATCAGCCAAATGCTTTGCAGGTTAAACTGATGGGTTTGGAGCAAGGGGATTGTGTGATGAGGTGAGAGAAATACTCACAAAGCCTTTCCTAAATATCCTTCATCCATGTCCCAGACTGTGGTCAAAGAGAGCAAAGACCAGCTGGCCAGTCTTGTTTGTTTAAGCTGTTGACTAATCTCTGAGTTCATGTGCTGAGCTGGTTCATGAAGTTCTTGAACTTTTATTATTCTTGGACTTTTGGCACAGTAAAAATGAAATAAGAAACTGATGCTTTCTTTAAAAGAAGCTATGAGATTGAGTGAATTCAATGTTTGAATTAAGAGATTCAAAGAATTCAAAGAAAATCTGACTAATATTTTTTGATGGATACTATGTGCCAGGCACTGGAATTGGAGTAAAGCTGAACTTTTTTTCTCAGCTCTATCAAGAACTCTATTCACTTGGTCTGCTTCTAAGGTCCTTGGGTCATACTGGGCCTGAGTTTCTGTGAAATGATGTTTAAATGCAAAATACTAATGAGTATTTATAAATCAGGGGTAAAGAAAAGTGAATGTAGATCTGTGCTTTCCAATATGGTAGCCACCAGTCTCAGTGACTGGTGAGAAGCTGAGGAAATTCATTTCCTCAGTTGCACTAACCACATTTCAAGTCCTCCATAGCTACCCTTGCCTAATGGCTACCATGTTGGACAGCATGAATCTAGAACATTCTCAACATGGCAGACTGTCTATTGGGCAACACTGATGCAGATTATGAATACAGAAATCTGAGTTCATGTGGAATATTTTTCATTTCAAAACATTTTGCAAACTGCAACTTATGACAGCTGGAAGGGCCAATTAAGATACTGACTTTGTATCTCAGGACTGAAGACAACCTTAAAGACTATCTAGATTCATTTCTTATCTGATGATTAATCTATACTGCAACATCTCCACCAATCCTTTGTCTGTTTGGGGCTTGAAAGTTCTGAGAATAGACATTTACTTTTCAAGGCAGTGGATTTTATCTGTGAATTTCCCTGGTCCAAAATGGTTGGTGTAATTCAGCACAAGGCTCTTAGAAATGTTAATTTTCCTTGGAAAATATTAAGGAAGTCCATATTCTTATTAATCCCTTTACAGATGAGTCACACAATTTCATTGCCATTGTGTATAGGAAGAATAAATGTCAAATGTAAAGGCAAATGTCAAAAATAAAATGAGGTTATGCAGTTGTCTGCCCCATGTCCTGTGGTACGCTAGTAGGTATGCTAATAATAATTTAAAAATTAGGCTTCGATGTATTAACATAGCCAAACAGATGACTTCCTACTAATAGTGATCTTACACATTTTTCAATGATTTCCTTTGTCAAAACTATCTCACCATTGAAAAATGAGTGAATTTTCCAGAGAAAAAATTAAGTTTACCTTTTAAAATGCCCACATTATGAGAATGAAAATCAAGCATGGTGGAAACAGTTCCACAGAATGTCTCTGCTTGACTCAGCAGGGCATACTGACACACCCAGCTTTTTCTGAAGGTCTTGTCCTCAGCCCTGTGGTCCTGCGCTCGGCCCCTGCACCACTGAGGCTCACCGGCTCTGCGACCCTGCAGCTGCTCTCCAGTGTGTTCCTTACTTGTTCAGTAACTCTTCCAAGTCTTCCTCTGCTCTCACCAACCATTTCCAACCACGGTTGGCTATCCTTTATTCCAGCAGAGATTTTATTGCTTCAGTTCTTGTGTTTCTTTTCATGCCCCCTGGATTTATGTTAAGAGATAAGAACCTGAAATGACCATTCTTGGAAGATTCCTAATTATTGGACTAAACAAAGTGCATAGACTTTGGGACAGCTGTTTTCCTTGGTGTCTTTCTACAGTGTCCAGTACTGACTGATGAGGACAGGAACGTCACTGGCTGATAAATGGCGCCGTGTAGCGATCATAGAAATAATTACAAGAAGAAGAAGAAGAGGAAGAAGAAGGAGAAAAAACAAGAACATGCACATATTAAGCTTTGTTCTAAAAGCTTTGGACATGTTGACTCATATTGTGTTCCTTACAACCCCATAAGGTAAATTCTGCTTTCTTTATTGTTCAAATAAGTTAACCAAGGCACAGAAACATCGGCCACCAAACCAGTAAGTGGTAGAGCCTGGATTTCATCACTGGACATATGGCCCCAGAGTCCCTCTTTTTAACCATTTTAAGATAGATTTTTAAATAAAAATAAAACATGAATATATGCATATTAAGCATCTCTATTTTGAATGGGGACCTTTGGTAAAACCCGTGTACTGTTTTATGAGAGGCAGCTTGGTACAACAGAAAGAAACATAAGATCTATAGTCAGAACTGATGGGACATTTGTTCAGGGATTCAATACATATTAGTTTGAACACAGTCCCATCTGAGTATCTTTTTAGGCTATTTCTTCTACCTTTCCTAGGAGGCCAATAGAGCCTGGTTTGCACAGGAGTGTATAGTGGATGCCTGTGGTGGTGGTGATGATATCTGCCATACTGGTTATTTCTGAAATGTATCTGCTCAGAAACACCTAATCAGACATATTTTTGCATGTGTATTGCTGCTTCAATATTTTAATATTATTTAATATTACCTGCTCTGTGCCAGGTATTTTGCTGGGTAATGAGGGTAAATAATGAATAATACAGATTTCACATCCTCCAGGGGCTCATAGTTTACTGGGGAAGACACTCAGGTAAATAGATAAAGACACTATAATGAAGAAAGTGATTGGATAAAGGTGAGTGAGGGACAAGAGAGAAAGGGCTTTTAGAAGAATCTCAGGGAGAAGCCTAGGAGGAGTTGTCACCTGCTTTGAGACTGGAAGGTTGTGGGGACAACTAGATATCTCCCAGCATCATACCCCCTGCAGCTACCACAGTGCCCGACTCACAGCTGGCCTTCATAAATGTTTGTTGCATGAATAAATTATCAGCATGAACGCAGACGCAGGGGTTTGAAATGAAGAGCGTATTGTACAGGAAAATTATAAATAATTCTTTATGTTCTAAAACTAGAACTTTAAGTACTAAGCAGAGAGTGATGGGGATAAGCCTAAAGGTACCAATGCAAAAAAAATGAAGAAAGGGTTTGTAAAGAGCTTGGACTTTATTTTAAGTAATCATAGGCCACTGACCGGTTTCAAATGGGAAAATTATACAGCCAGTTGCACGTGCTAAATAGATCATTCTGGAAATAGGTTTAAGTGGGAGAAGGTTGTTGGTGAAAAGGACAGTAAGGAAGTCATTTTAGTACTATGGGCAAGAAATGAGGATAGGCTGATTTAGAGACAGAGAGGAGGAAGCAAGCATTTAGGAGGCCGGCAGCATAAGCCAATCCCTTGTCACCCCTCTGACTCTGATCTCTAAGAGTAAAGCAGATAGTACTTGGGGATAGGAGGGTTACCCGAGGTTTCACATCCTGAGGTTTCAGGAGAGAAACAAAAATGTACAGGCTAGTTTCTGAACAATATTATTTATAGCAACAAGTAGACCTAAGCATTAATAGATGCTGGAAAATCTGAAAAGACAATCAATCCCATAGCTAACTGAGAGGCTCTGGCCAGGTGATTCCCATGCATTCTGGGAGACATGGAATTATGTGATGCCCCTAGCCCTGGTCCCACTGGTCCTCCTCCCCACTGAGGAAGCACCTTCCTCACCACTCACTCCCTGTGTGTCCACCATTGCCGAAGACACCTCCAGTAACCTGACCTACCCAGGAGCTGTGGGCACACACACTAGCAGACTTTGGTAGGAAAAGAAAGGACGAAAGGTCAAATGCTATTGAAAGGATCTCAGAAACTTGAAAGAGGAACCCAGGCCAAACAGAACAACTGCCTTGCAGCAGAGGTTTGGTAAAGGAGTAGAGGTGAATTAAAAAATGATTTTAAGGAGAAGTCTTGAGACATAAGGAAGTATTGCAAAAGCTCAATTGAAGAGAAAAAAAATACTTCTTAAAGTAAAATTTAATTCTGAATTTAAAAATCCAACAGATGACCTGAATAATAGAATTGAAACTGCTGGAAGATGAAACAAAGATCTTGAGGATCCAATCAAAGAACACATGCATGATGAAAAGCAAAAATAAAATAAATGGAAATTACAAGTTCAAGGATAGAGATCAGGAGAGACACATCTGAGAGACCTAATGTGGTGAAAAGAGGAGTTTCAAAGGGGAGGAAGGAAGAAGAAGAAATAATAATTATTCCCTGAGCAAAACTGAAGAAGGGAAAGATTCAGGAGACGTTTAGAAGATGGATAAGGTAAGACACTTTAATTAATATCATTTGATTATGTTTTCAGAAACAACTATAATCTCTCTGATTAATTTCTGTATTTCCCAAAAGTTTATTTAAAAGGTCTAATACTTGAGATCATTTCATTTTAAGAATGGGTCTGAGATAATGCTAGTTAATTAAAAACCTATCAAACACAGATGCTTCCCAGAAAGCTGGAGATAAAATTACTTTAGATACTTCCAGCATTGTGCACAAAGGAGATACACAGCTGTGGACAGGTGTACTTCCTTCATACATGATCAAGTTACTTTTTTCACCTCCGCCTCCCATTTAGGATTCCCTGAAGTCTCATAATCTACCATTAGAAATGCACTCCTTTAGGGGTAAGGCAGTAGACTTCATGATGACTGCAAACATAAAACCTTAATTCAACTGTCTATTGACACAAGTCAATGTTAATGTGTTATAGTTTATTAGCTAATTTGTTAGCACAAGGGAATGTGATGAGAATAGTTTGCTGGTGGGTTATATTTTTAGGGAGGCCAGACCCAGATGGGAGATTTCAATGGGTCCTCAGTGAGCAGTAATAGCTTGGATCTGAGATAAGAAGAGACTCAGGGGAGAAGGAACACTCAGGGGAGCAAAAAGAATGATAAAAGAACTGGTAAATACAAAAGACAAATGACTCCAGCTTTACAAGGTGGCTCAGGCTGACCCCCATCTCCAGGATAAGATATTTTCTTATTCTTACTACTTATTACAGTAAAATGCATTTTAAATATTACCAGTATGAAGGGATGTAAAAAAATTTTTATAATTCCCAAGCTTATGTTTCCTTATATGGCAGAAGGAACATTGAAGATGTGATTAAGTGAAGGATCTTGAGATGGAGAGAGAATCCTGGATTATCCAGATGAACCCAATGTAACCACGGGGGTCCTTGTAAGAGAGTGGCCGCAGAGCTAGTCAGAGAGAGGACTGAAGGGCAGAAGCAGAGGTCAGAGATTGGAATGACGAGTTTTGAAGATGGAGGAAGGGGCGGTGAGCCCAGGAACTTAGGAAGCTGGAAAAGACAAAACTGATTTGTCCCTGGAGACTCCAAAAAGGATGCAGCCCTGCAGACACATTTTAACTTTTTTAAATTTTGAGGGGAAGGGGAGGTAACTAGGTTTATTTATTTATTTAATGGAGGTGCTGGGGATTGAACCCAGGACTTCGTGCATGCTAAGCACACACTCTACCACTGAGTCCTCCCCAGTAGACATGTTTTAAACTTCTGACCTCTAGAACTGTAAGAGCATAAATTTGTGATATTTTACACCATTAAGTTTGTGATGATTTGTTATAGCACCAATAAGAAACTAATACACTCTCTTAGGGTGAAAGGGGCAAAGAGAGAGGAAGGTGTTACCAGAGCCTAGAAAGCACTGGAGCTGTGGGGAAGGGATAGCCAGTCAGGAGTTGTGGCCAGAGGGGAAACGACCAGGACCAGAATCTCAACGAAGCCGAGGAGGGTGGGGTTGGGGATGAGGTTTGGGGGGTGGGGAAGAGAATTAAGACCCTGCTTTCTCTCCCCTTCTGCCTTCTAGACACTGCCAGTACTTCCTACTGGCTGAACTCATAGGACAAGGGAGCCCAGGATATGTTGGCTACAAAGGTCAGCCTCCTGGCCACAGAGCAAGCCAGAGAATGGATTTTGTATGGAGCACAGAGCAGAGGGTTGGACCAATGGAGAAGAACGAGAAAGATTCTTGAATTATGACATCTTGGTAAGAATAATTATATTCACTATTTTAAACAAAAAAGATTGTATCATAATGTATCTTAAGCTATTTATTAGAGATTGAAAAATCACCTTTTTCCTTCATCTTTTTAGCTGGAAGTTATGGTTGCAGCCTTGACTAACTAAATAAACACAGAACTCATTATTGTACAACTCTAATGGTGTGATTGCATAATTGCAGGCAGAGTACCAAACCCATCACACAGCCTGAGATTTGAGAATGTCTAACAGGCTTTCAGTTTTTGCAGAAAATTCTAAGCCCTGGGCATCACACTTTCAATAATGATGTAATTAACTGAAAAGTCTGATGTTGGAATTAGAATTCCAATGTAGAATATGTGAAACATGGAGATATTGTGTCTTCATGGAAACCATCTTACAAAAACTTTCTTCATAGAGATATGAATCGCGAGGGCAAATGTACCGTGGAAATACTGACAAATAATGTGAATTCTCATCCTCAGAAGCTGGAGGAAAAGGAGGTCAAGGAATATTGTCGTTTCAATGAAGACCAGATTTAAAATATCTGAGTTTTTCCTATATATGTTCTGAAGAAAATAAAGTGGCAAGACATGAGAAGAGAATTTTGGAATTGCTAGTAAAATGAAATTAACAGCATAATCCGAGTCATCCAGCCCAAATACCTAATCTCAGAAGGAAAAAAGGTGCTCATAATATAAACTGAGCTAAGGAGTAGCAGGTCCTTCAGATTCAGCATGCCCAAAATAAAACTCTTTGTTCTTTGCCCCAATCTACCTACCTGTTTTTTTCTCTTGTGTTCTCTCTCTTTAAGACAGTACTGCTCAGTCATCCAACCAGAAACCTGGGTCACTCTGGACTCCTCCCTTTTCTCACTCCCATGGAAGTTGCCCCCTTTCTTCTGAACATCTCCGAGATCAGTTATCCCTTCTCCAGTTCAATCCTTTCCACCTTAATTCATGCACTTGCTTCAGCCTGGACAATTTCAGTTACCACCTAACCTGCCTCCCTGTTTCCCCCTTCTTCCTCTCACATTCCCATACCACATTCACTTATGTCAAAATAAATTTTCTAAAAACAGTCATCCGGCTATGTTGCCCCTGTGCCTGAACATTGTCGATGGACAACTGGTGCTCAAATCCAGCTCCCTCAACATGGCTCAGAAGGCTTCCCATGATCTGGCCCCAACCTGCCTCATCAGGTCACTCACTCTGCAGAGGCTCCTTGTGCTTTAGCTGCACTCAATGAGTTCTTTCCCCCCAAAACCCCCACTCTTTCTGGACTTCCATACCTTTGCCTGTATGGGCCTCACAGACATCTCTGAAGACCTAGACTGAGTGCTACCTCTGTAAAAACCTCCTGGAGTCCCCTACAGAGTTTGTTGGACCTTCTTTGAACACTTGTAGCATTTGGGTCAGATACCTAAGACAGCACTTATTTTAATTTGGCTTAAAAATCTCTCTTACCTGTTAAACAAGGAGTCCCTGAGGGTAGGAACTAAGTCTTGCTCGGGCTATTAGAAGACCTTATTTAATAAACAAATGAGAGAGAATCGATGTCCTTGGCAGTGGGTTTCAATGTAATTTTATAGAAAGGGAAGATTTATAAAGTCAACAATCAAATAGTTACAGAGTATTGCTCAAATTACCCAGTAGGAGGATATTAGAAATGACAGACTTTATATCACTAAATTAAAAATATGAAATATTTGTTTACTCCTTACTACAAAGATAGTGTGTATGTACATAAATAAAATACTTGTTTACTCTTTACTGCAAAGATAGCAATAATATTAATGCAATAAAAAGGAACACCAAAACTTTTAAAAATGAGGAGACATTTGGAAGTAGGAGATAAATGGATTAAACAGAATAGTACAAGTAAGATGATGCTAAAATGGCAAGTTAAGTGTGACTGTTGATTCCCAGTGGCTTCATCCTCTGTAGCTTCACTAAATATTCTTTCTGTGGATTCACAACATCATCATCCACCCAGTCACCCAGTCCAGTTCTCCTGCCAGCCACCTCTTACGAACAGTCATCAAGTTCTGTCTATTTTATCTCTTACATACTTAAAAATGTCTCCAAGACCTTCTTTTGAACAAATGTTTGCCAGATCTAACAGAATGAGGCTGCACTATGTAGACTTTGCCAAGACATACCTCCATCCAACAGATTAGTGGTCCTCAAAGTGTGGTCCTCAGACCTCCTGGGGTCCTTGAGATCCATTCAGGGGATCCTCAATATCTAAGCTATCTTTATAGCAACACTAGGGTCAGAATTTGCTTTTTTACTTTGTAGACATTTGCACTGATGAGTAAAATGCTGGCGCCATAGAATAATCAAGGAGGGTTGACGTGAAAACTCAGGCATTCTTCATGGCTACAGACTTCAAAGTTTTTTTTTTTTTAAGCCAGTTTCACTTAAGAATATCCTTGATGGAGTAAATGCTATTATTTTTATTAAGTCTTAATACTTGAATATACATCTTTTTAATATTATGTGGGATGAAATGGAAAGTATGCACTGAAGCACTTCTGCTACATAACTAAGTATGATTGTCATAAAATAGATAAACAAGTTCATACTGTATAGCACGGGAAATTATATTCAATATCTTGTAGTAACTTATCATGAAAAAGAATGTGAAAACAAATATATGTATGTTCATGTATGACTGAAGCATTATGCTGTACACCAGAAATTGACAAAACTGACTATACTTCAATAAAAGTATATATATATACAAAAAATTTGATTGTCACAAAGTAAAGCACTCATGAGATTGTTTGAGTTTTAAGAAGGAAAAAAATCCCTTTTCTGGAGATTGACAAAATATATTTGTACATTAATGCCACTGATAAAATCTGCATTAAACAAAAAACAACAAATTTTTGTTGAACACAGTATTTTCCAAGCGAAGGTGACCATGGGACCACCTTTTTTATTAAGCGAATGTCGAGAAACATCTGAAAGAGCCATTTTCATAGTGTGGTCTGGGATGCCTAAGAATCTCTGATCCTCTCACGAGTTCTGTGCCATCAGAAGTATTTCATAATATACTAAGGCGTTCTTTTTCTTTTTCTTTCTCATTCTCTCAAAGGTGTACAGTGGAGTTTACTAGAGGCCGCATGATGTGCAATACTGTAACAGATTCAATACAGAAGTAGATATGAGGCTCTATTAAGCCAGACAGTAAAGAGATCTGAAAAAGTGTAAAACAGGGTCACTTTTCTCCTTAATTTAAAAAAAGTGATTATTTACCTATAATGGAAAAGAATCTGAAAAAGAATATATATATATATATATATACAACTGAATCACTTTGCTGTACACCTGAAACTAGCACAATATTGTAAACCAACTATACGCCAATAAAAAATTTTTTAAATAGAAAAAAAGGTTATTAAACAAATAAAACTGTACTATACTAACATGCTGATACATCAAAAATCTCTCAGTTTAGATTTGTAATATGCCAAATATTTACAAATATAACCCACATAAACGAAAGCTCTATGAGGTTCTCATTAACTCTGATGAATGCAAAGGAGTTCCGAGACCAAAGAACACTCCTGAGAGCAGGATCACTGGTGTGGAACTATTATTTTTCCCTGCCCAGCAGCACAGCATCAATTCCTTTCTTTGTTGATGTCTGTACTTTAATTTTCCTTTAACTCAATCCCCTGGCTCAAGGGAAGGCATTTGATTCAGGCTTGTGTATCAAGCCATGCCTGAGTCCAGATTAACCCTACATTTTTCAACTACGTGAACCAGTAAATTGTCACTTGACTCCAAAAGAATCCCATTTTGATACACCATGGTTCCAGGAAATACAGTTTGAGAAATGATGATCAAATCATTGTGCTGTTTATAGCTGAGTATTGACATAAACTTGAACTTTCAGTTGTGTTCTTGATCTTGGCAAGTCTTGCTATCTATTAGTTTAATGGGACTTTGGCTTAATTATGTTATGATTTTGGTAACAGATTAACTGATGAATAGATATATTAATACAATAATAAATATATTAGGAAATTCTCAGTAAATTCAGACATGTCCAATTGAGAAGATACACTAAACAAATAATTATAATAACACAGTCATCTTCTGCTTAAGATAGCCATTGGTCAATTTCTCCCTGGGTAGCTATTACTCAAGGATTAGTTTTAATCATTATTTTTGCCCACAAAACCTTCTCTGACTATCCAGAATAGGTTAGGTCCCATGATGATTAAAATGTCCTCACTGTTCTTACATTTTTGCCTTCAAAGCACTCATCACAGTTTTAGTGAACTGTTTGATGATTTGTTCAATGTGTTTCTTTCCCATTAGAATGTAAGCCCCATGTTCTCTCTTGGTCACCACTCTGTCCCTAGGATACAGCTTAGTGCTTGGTATACAGTAGGCATATACTCAATTACATCACAGAATGAATGCATGAATGCGGGGGTGTCATGATAGAAGTGAAGGGTGCTATGGGAGAGTAAACAAAGAGAGTCAAGCCAGGTTAGGAGAACACAGAAGTCCTTCTGGAGTAGAGACATCTGAGTAGCGAGAGGAAGAATTGAGTAGGAACGTCATCCAGGTGTGGAGAGGTGGGAGAGGAGTCTACTAGAGTGAGTGGTAGTGTCTGAATGTAAGATGACCTAAGAAAAGGAGTCTAGAGCCAGATTATGAAGGACCACTTGAGGCCTTTACCTCAAGAGTTTAGACTTTATACCAATAACGCTTAGGAGCCATTTAAAGACAGGAAGTCGGGAAATGGTACATCTTTTTGTTTTAAAAGGAAATCCTGATCAGGATGTACAGAATTGTTCAGGGGCAAGAAAGACTGGAGGTAGTGGACCAGTTAGGTGATGTGATTAATTCAGGTGAGAAACAGTGTGGCTTGGACTGGGCTGGAAGCAGAAGCTCTGTGAATTCCTTCAATCATTTTTTTTAAATTGAAGTATAGTTAGTTACAGTGTGTTGATTTCTGGTGTACAACACAGTGTCCCAATCATGCATATACATACATATTTTCATTTCATATTCTTTTTCATCAAAGGTTATTACAAGATATTGAAAATAGTTCCCTGTGCTATACAGAAGAAACTTTTTAAAAATCTATGTTTAAATATAGTGGCTAACATTTGTAAATCTCAAACTCCTGAATTTATCCCCTCCCACCCCTTTTCCCTAGTAACCATAAGATCATTTACTATGTCTAAGAGTCTGTTTCTGTTTTGTAGATAAGTTCACAGTGTCCCTTTTTTTTGATTCCACATATGAGTGATATCATATGGTATTTTTCTTTCTTCTTCTGGCTTAATTCACTTAGAATTACAATCTCTAGGTCCATTCATGTTGCTGCAAATGGCATTATTTTATTCTTTTTTATGGCTGAGTAGTATTCCATTGTATAAATATACCACAACTTTTTTATCCTTCAATCACTTTTTATTGAACATGTATTTACTGTGTACCTACTATATACCAGGCAACATTCTAGGAAATGGGGATATAGAGGTGAATAATACAGATAAAGTCCTTGAACATACAGAGTTTACTAATTGGGGAGTGAAACATTGACAACTTATAGTCAATTAATAGGCCAGAAAGTTTCTTTACCTTTGAAGAAGAAACACGTGCACTGACAGTGGGGTTTCCAATCCAGCCTGTGGATGTGGGAACACAGTGGGATGACATCTTTAGGGTACGATGGGAAAATCACTGTCATGGGGTAGGGATGTCACTTGAAGAACTCTGTAGGAATGTAATGTACAGTCTTATAAATGAAGATACTGGGTCAAATAGACCAGAACATGATTCAAAGTTTTGAGGGAACTTCTTGTAATCTGAGGATCAAGATATCAAGGAATAAAAGACACATAACAAACACTGAAAAAGAACAGAAGGGGCTACAGTAAAGTCACTGTGGGTTTAGATATTATAACACATTAAAAAATCTTTGATCCTAGTAAAGATTTACTTTAAAAAGGTGAAATATAGAATTGTTTCTCAAAAGAAGAAAAAGAAGAAGGAAGAGAAAGAGAAGGAAATAACCCTTACTTCTCAAAGTTAACAAACAAAGAGTAGAAAGAGGCCCAGGATTGCATGGAGTAGGGGACCAATGTTAATTATTTTTCTATTGGAGTTTGAAAAAAAATTTTCCCCCCCTTTCCCCGTCAAACTTGATGTACATATATACACAAATGCTAAAAGCATTGAATTTAAACACACCACTGCATTTGTTTGGGTGCTTTTTTTACCCAACCTGGTTGCTCTTCCGCACTTGTGCTGAGTTCTGCGTGTTTAATTGAGAACCCAAGCTTTGGTAACTCAGAGATATGCCATTTGTGAAAGATCTTCCCCATGGAGGTGCCCTTTACAGAATTACACAGAAAGAGAACATAAAAGTAAAACGTATCAACAAAAAGTGGAAACATCCTAAGTTTGTATACATGTTTAAATTGGCCAGAACCTCCAATCCTTCCTGCTGAAGATGTGTCAGACTCTGTTAGCGATGTTCGTATTTTCATTTTCTTCCCAAGGGGCACAATTCTGAATAGAGACTTTTTAAGAACCCTAGAAAGTTTTCCTTAGCAAGAAAATTAACATTGAACACCACCACCATCTCAGCTTTGTGTAACATCCTTCTTTCCTGAGTGGCAGCTGGATGAGCCCTCCTGGGTGGCCTACCTCTGCTGCGTATACCCCTCTTATTTTTAGGACACTGAAAGAAAATAACCGCCCAGCAGTAGGAACGACATAGACCGACCTCTGGAGGAATGCAGTCTATGGTCTTATGTTGAGGATACTAGGTCCTATTCCTCTCACTGTACCGTTTCTTTTTTTAACTCAGAGTTAGTGCCTACAGGCTCTCCGCTACCACATTCCAAATCCACTTCGCTCAAAGACACTTTGAGGGCACAGAAGCAGGGATTTGGGAAGAGGGTTCTGGTTTTCCAAGCCTGCCAAAAAAAATCAGAACCTATATTTGAAACCATGATAAAGGCTGCACCCTCAGGATCCCTGAGGGTGTTCCTTGCTGAATTTTTTTGAGGAGGAAGGACTGGGAGGGGTGGGAAGGAGAAGTAGATAGAAAAGATCTTCAAAGATCACCAAGTCCAATTTTCTAAATGCTATCGGGGAAACTGAGGCTCAAGGAGGCCTACTGCCCCGGGAATGTCTGTGATGTCACCTTTATCCCTGACCAAAGCGTTCATCTGCCTCTCTCCCAGCCCATCTCTTGGGCTGCCAGAAAGGCAGCTGAGGATGGGCAAGTGGCATCTGGAACCGCTGGAACGACCCACAGCCTCCTCCTCTGAGGGCCCCGAGGGGGGGAAGGAGGAGGCCTTTCAGTGAGGGAGTAAGAGAGGGAGGGCGAAAGGAAGGAAGGGGAGCCAGAGGTGGGAGTGGAAGCGGCAGCTTCGCTCGGGGCTGATTGGCTCCCAGGGCCAGCCCTCCCGAAGCGGTTTATAAGAGTTGGGGCGGCCGGGTGCCCTGCCCGCTCGCCCGCGCGCCCCAGGAGCAGCGCCCGGCTCTGAGCGCCCCACGTCGAGGCCCGCCTGGCCGCGCGCGGGCTCCGCGCCGCCTTCGGAGTTGGCCGCGGGCAGACGAGCCAGGGAGGGCAGGCGAGTGCCCGAGGCAGCGGGCCGAGCGCCATGCGCCGCGCCAGCCGAGACTACACCAAGTACCTGCGCGGCTCGGAGGAGATGGGCAGCGGCGGCGCCGGCGCCCCGCACGAGGGCCCCCTGCACGCCCCGCCGCCGCCGCCCGCGCCGCCCGCGCCCGCCGCCGCCGCCTCCCGCTCCACGTTCGTGGCCCTCCTGGGGCTGGGGCTGGGCCAGGTCGTGTGCAGCGTCGCCCTGTTCCTCTACTTCCGAGCGCAGGTGAGTGCTCGCCTCCCAGGGGCGCGCGCGCGGCCGGGGCGCACCCACCTCGGTCCTCTCGCGCTCGCAGGTGATGGAGCCCGGGCCCCCCGGCTTGGCTCCCCAGATCTTGCATATTCTGGAGGGCAAAGTGACTCCGAAAAGGGAGCGTCCGGCTCGGGGACAGCCTGGCGCGGGGCAGGGCGCACTGGCCTGTGGCCCCCGCGCGCGCGCGCACCCAGCCCCGCCGCGCGCTGAGGCTGGGCTCGCCCGGCCTCGTGCGTTTGAATTTCCCCCGGCGAGACCGCATTGGCCGCTCACCTTTTCTGGAAGTTACTGCACATTTTTCTCCTTCATACATTTCCCACTTGGAGCAAAGAATGAACTATGTCAACTTAGGGAAAAAAAAAATTGAGCGCCTCCAATTAGGCATCGATGTTTTTCCCTTCCTACCCATCAGCGGGAGGAATTGCGTCCCTGGGGCCGGCGGCTTTGCACCGCGCGCGGCTAAGCGCGATGCGTGGGCCGCCAGCAGCTGCTGGAGCACCGAGGGGCGATGCCCAAGTCACCAGATGGACCGAATGACATAGCGCGACCAGAGAAACCTGGTCTCGGTACCCGGGCTCCGCTCGCGCGGGGTGAAAAAAAGAGAAAGGGGCCCACGTGCCTTCTCACTAAGGTGCGCGGAGGAAGAAAGTGTGTGTGGACACGGTGAAGGTCTCTCTCCTGACACAGCCTCGCGACAATCTAGCGAATAACCAAGCTTTTCAAAGATGAGGAAGACTGCTAGGAACTGCAGAGAGATAGTAGGAAGGAAGGGGTAAATTTGTAACATTATGCTTTCTGGTGGTTTTTGCTCTTGTGTTTTCTTGGAAATTGCAGTGCAGTTGGTTGGATTCATTCAAATATTCTTGTCTGGTGCTGTGAACTCTCTCAAAGGAAGTGGGGGGCTGACTGTGCATTTTTTTTTTTTTATGGGAAAAGAGAGTTGGGTTTGGACTTCATTGGTTTTCAGATCCAAAGGTGATTACTAAACCAAACTGGATGCATAAAAACACGGCATTGCTTGGGTTGTATGGGGTTTTGACATGTGCTAGTCTCGAACTCCATTACTTGTGATCATAGGCTTTATGTTAAATATTCATTACCTATTAATTTGCATTTTATGGACTTAGTTTGATGATCTAGTAGAACAAATGTAGACATACTATGTGCAGTGCGTTAGGAAATCTGTATCTATATGTATAAAAATAATCTTTTTCTTTTGAGGAAATTTTGTTTCCTACAAAAAACAACTTTTGAGTGGTTTATTTGTGACGTAGATTACACAAATCTATATGAAAGTGATGAAACGTTTTTCTTTCATTGGAGTATGCTGCAGTCAAGAATGAGTGATTTATCCATTTTCCCATCCAACATATGGTTCCCTACCTCCATTTAATGCTTGCATAATTGATGCCTGTATTGCACATTGCACTATTAAACGGTATAGAATGTAAGTTAAGAATCATTTATTCAACATGCAGTGTCCATCTATTATGTGTGGGGCATGATGCCAGGTAATGAAGGGGCCTCTAACCAAAGACTTTACATTCTTAGTCAAATAAGAGAGGAGCTTTCAGAAAGGGATAGAGGATGCCCTGGTTCTCTTTTTTGGCTGTTCTAACACCTTAGAATGAGGAATGAATGAGTTCTAGGGACCAGGGACAGCTTAGATTGGCAGGAACCATGGAAATTGGTGTGACCATTTAGGAAAGAATGACTTGCTGGGCTGTTCAGCTTCTTTGTAGGGATTCTCAGCATTAATGGTCTGGTGGGCTAAGGGCTCTGGCTTTCTGATGATCTTCATCCTAACTGAGCAGTCTTGATGTCACATGGATAACAGTGAAACGTTCAACTTTGTTTTTTTCCCCAAAGTAAACATGTAAGTTAGTAAGCCTAGCTGGAAATTTTTCATTTGGAGAATTTAATGCCATCAAATTTCCGGGTATGGTTTTCCTAAATGCCACGAAGACTGAGTTTCTCCAAGACTTATGCAAAATATATTAGCCACTACTCTGAACCCAACTTTGTATTGCATTTTTGAAAGGGCATCTCCTTCAGGAAAGAAGTGATAGTAGGGGCCGTGTTTTCATAGGAATACACCACTAGATGTGATTGCATTTTACTGAGTATGGTATCTGCCTTTGATACCTAAAGGAGTCCTCATCATTTACAGAGACATTCGGGAGTAGTTTCAAATAAAATGAGATGTTTGGAATTTGTTTCAAAATAACAGGTGGAGTGGGTGAGGGGACAGGGAAATGGTTGCTTACAGATGAAACAAGATTGTCCAATCACACTGGTACTTGTTGAAGCTCTGTGCCAGGTACCTGGACGTTCACTCTGTAATTCTTTCCACTTTTACATATGCTGGAAGCCTTCTTGCAAACATCTGGCCAAGAGAATAGATTCAGTTTGACCTGACAATGATTTAACATTTTCACTTACATTTGTTCCTTTGGATTAGAACTTAGTACCAAATAAGAGAGTTTTTTGATTTCCGCTGAAGTTTTAGGTCAGCTACTTGGGTTTTCTGAATGCGTTTGAATTAGAATGAAATCATCTACTATCATGTAACATGTTTGCAGTTTACAGTAAAAAAAAAAAAGGGAAAAAAAAGGGATCTAGTTTTATTGTTTTTGTTTAAAGGTGGTAGCTATGCAAATTATCGAGAAAAAAAAACAGTTCAATTTAGTTTTAAATGCATTGAGACGAATGCCCCAAGTAGTGTAAAACTTATACTGACTTTAAACAAAATTTTCCCTTCTCAGATTATGTTTAAATAGTTAAGCAGCCTCCTGAATGTTTGCAGATTGCCTGTGCCTACATTAAAAAAAAAAAAAAGTACTAGATCCAGTGGAGATTGGCTTTTCCCCCACCAAACTTGCCAGAGAAAAAACAGCATGTGGCTTGTGCTATATATTTACCACATAGTATTCATACTTCGGTTTACAAAGAAAAAAAGAAAAAACCTTCTAAAATGTTGCTTTTAAATTTTATGTGTGCTTTAAAAAAAAAAAGTCCATATAATCATATTCAAAGTTTAGAGTTTGGCTACAAGATAAACTTTTCAGAAAACTCAATCTCTGTTCCCTTTTAATTCCTTCCCCCCAGCCCCTAATACACACTCTAACCTCTCTGGGCTGTTTGTTACCCAAACAGGAGAGCAATCACTACCCAAAATCTGATGTAGAGCTGTGTAGGCTGTCTGCTTGAAAAAAAAACCCAGAAAACAAAGTAGCACAAATGTCAAGCATCCTGCCTCGTTTAACCCTACAAATGATTACGTTTTTCTTTTTTTAAACTGAGTTCATGTTATATGAATTGCATTATATGATAGATGTATTCTTGAAGTCCATTTTCAATCAGATGTTCAAGATTTACTTAATATGTTCAGTCATTTCTAGGCACAATGGATTCATTTGTAACTCAGTTTACTGTGATTTTTTTTCTTTGATGATGTTCTTCTCTATCTTCTTCTGTCATGTGTAAGTTCCTTGAAGATAGAACTGCCTGTTTTACTTACTGCCCTATTTACAGCATCCAGCCTAGTGCCTGACATGTTGAATTTACCAAAAAAGTTTTCAGGTGATTTGCAACGCTAGAAACATACCCAGTTTTAATTTGTAATGTGTAAATGATCTCATAAGTGGCTAAAACAGACGAAAAAGTATAATTGTTTCCATCCTGCAAATTCTCTATCCAGACTGCTGCGTCAGGGGATGGGTTGTTGGGGAGGTTCCATTGTTCAGTGAGCTTTGTGGAGTGTCCGCCACCAATCCCAGGCCCTGCCCTGCAGCTCCTGCAGCATCAAGACCGCGGGAGAAGAGGCCCTCATTGGCCCGTGTGTGTGTAGCTGGCCCTGCATCCACGCAGCATCTCTACTCCTCCCTTTCTTCTGGCCTCCACATTCAGGAAAGGAGAGCTGCAGGAGCCCTGAGATAACAAAGATATTTGGTTCCAGGTTAAAATTAACATTTCTAACGTATGACCCTTAAGTACCCAAAATAAGTGAGTCTCGCAAAATTAATTATGCCATACTTTCATTTGGGAAAACAATTGATGACATTTTGTAAATGTTTTAGCTCTAGTGTGAACCTTCTGAAACAGTGGTTCCCACCTGCACCTTAGAAACACTTGGGGAGACACTAGGTTGACCCTTCCCCTTAAGGGTGTTGATTAAATTGACCAAGGGTGGGATCTGGGCACAGAGATTTTTTTTTAAGAGAGAAGAGACAAAATCTTTGCATTATATATCTTTGCATCAAGCCATAAGCCATTATTGACCATTGCAGTATTTTTGTACCAATTGATATTATTTGAGAAAAAAATTGTAAAATTGGAGTCCAAGGAAATTAGGAGACATCTTAAGAGCAAACTATATTTGTACATTTGGTATTTGAAAGCAGAACTGCTCAAACTTTAATGGGCATCAGGATCTATATGGGATCTAGTTGGAATGCAGGTTCCCAGGCACTGCCCAGGGTGGGGCCTGACCTTCCGCATCTCTAACAAGCTCCCGGGGAGCCTGGGATGCTGCAGGTGCTTGGACGGTACTTGCAGCAGGGAGAGTAGCAGGGGCTGCCGCTTCTGTTGATGGCGTTTAGCTTGTCAGCAGGACGGAAGCTTAGTCAGTTTTAGGGTCCCCAGGCCTTGCCCACTCATTCCAAATTGTTCCTTACTGCCGAGCCTGGCTTGCCAAGCCAGCCGAAGCCTTTGCATGACTCTTCCGTCTTGAGGTCTGAACCCAATGATCCTTCATATCAGTTGCCCAAGCTCCTCTGGTTTTGTGGGGAACTCCTTGGTATAAGTGAGCTTTAAAAAAAAAAAAAAGAAGAAGAAGAAGTATAGAATCGAAGAAAGCTTGCCTTACATGAAAACTCACATTTTCTGATTCGTACTAATTCTTTTAAAGAAATAAAAAAACAAACATAGATCGCAAATAGTTTTGCTTCGTGAGTGATGCCCCTCCCGGGATTATAGATAATCCTTATATTTGCAAGAGTGGAATGACAGAATTTGTTTCAGCAGATGCTCGGTTGTTGAAAGGTGATTATTTCATTTTGCGACTCACGGATATGAAGAGGGTACGGACTCGTTTATTTCTGATGGTTGGTTAATAAACCCGCACATCTTCTGATGACTTTTAGAAAGATAGACCAGGGAAAGAGAGACTTGGTATGCATTGCCTGGGCTTTGGTTATTGCCAACTTTTTTATTTTTTCCTTTTTTCATCTAGCCTGTACCTAATAAGCAAATGCACATGGAGTGCCTTGAATTTTTTGAGAGAAGAGGACAATAAATTAAATGGCTATTATTAAAACAGTTAGATAGCTAATTATCTCTACCCTTTACTTGGCAGTTGAAACCCCTCCTAAGGCTTGTCATAGCCACAGGAGGAGAAGGCAGGTAATTCCAACAAAAGAGTAATATTTGCAGAAATGCGTATGCTGGTACCTGTTTTAACCGGGTGACCCGCTAATAATTCGATGGAGATATTTTGGTTGGGACAATCCCTTACTCTACAAGAATTTTAGCATCTTTTCAACGTGCATCCATGTAGCTTGCTTCTGCCATGAGCCCCCCTCATCCCATGTGGCACCATACATCACCACACTCATTCTCAGGCATCCATCCCCTGACAGACGTACCAATAAGATGTACTAGGTTAAGAAAACTGAAGAAAGATTCAACAAAAAGGGAAATTATGCTCCTGGCTTCAGATTTTCTTTGAGGTTAGGAAATGGATTTCTCCTTCCCTTCTTTGGCTGGTTAAAATATACATTGGTTAAGGGGGAAAGCCAGACCAAACATGGCAGCTAAACATGATGTTAGTTTCACCTGCTTTATGTTAGCCTCATGCGAATTAGAAGCCAGTGTTTTCACCAACTCAAGGGCAATTGTATTTCCTATTAATTGTTGGGGACGTAAAGACTTTTGCAAGATTTTTTTGTCCTTAAGTCACACTTCATTAAATAGCAGAATGATCAATGACAACCACGCTGATGTCCTCACGTTTTTCCCTCAGATGGATCCTAACAGAATATCAGAAGATGACAGTCACTGTATTAATAGAATTTTCAAACTCCACGAAAACACGGACTTGCAAGACACAACGCTGGAGGGTCAAGACTCAAAATTAATACCTGATTCGTGTAAGAGAATTAAACAGGCCTTTCAAGCAGCTGTGCAGAAGGTAAGTCCACCTTGAGATTACGAACGAGTCAAGGGCCCTCACTGGCTCTCTTATGACTGAAAATTGAAACTGACTACGTGCTGTTGGCTTTGTTCTTTTTCTATTTTAATAGTTTGTAAAGGAGCTAATGTGAATTTTTTTTAGCAGAATTCTTTTGAAGTTGGTAATAGTTAATTATGGTGACCAGTGATATTCATGCAAATATTCTTTTCTACTCTCTTTCTTTTCTTTCTTTCTTCCTTCCTTCCTCCCTTCCTTCCTTCCTTCCTTCTTTTCTTTCTTTCTTTCTTTCTTTCTTTCTTTCTTTCTTTCTTTCTTTCTTTCTTTCTTTCTTTCTTTCTTTCTTTCTTTCTTTCTTTCTTTCTCTTTCTTTCTTTCTCTCTCTCTCTCTCTCTCTCTCTTTCTCTCTTTCTGAGGGATTTAAATTCACACTTGGAAAGAGGACAAGGATGGTTTGTGGTCCTCAGTGGATCAGTTTGCTAGCTTGAATCCCCTGTCTCAGAAACCATTCCCTCAGTTCACAGGATTCTCTGCTAGCTCTTTCCTTTATATTTGGTTTTGGGATGGTAGGATTCCCTATTCCACATCTGTTGACCCAGGAGAATAGCTATAGCTGGTCCACTGAGGTCATCTGAGGTCAGGGGGGAGGCAAGTAGAGGGGGAACTGATGTGGTGAGTGAGGTGGAAATTCTCTGCCCATCTTTGCATTCCCCGGGAGAGCTGGGTGAGAAGGGAGGAGGTGGGGACAGAGGAGACTAGTGACTTCTCTTACACCGACAGCACCAGTTGAGAAACACTGTAATAACTGCCTGTTTTACTTCCCTGGATAAAGCTGCTTGAGAATTCTGCGGCCCTGGAATTGTTTTGTTTACTGACTCCACCAAACACTGGGGAGAACCTAGTGATGCCAGTGCTTGCCCATCTGTATGCATTGCATACTTACATGCCCCTCTGCATGGATTCTTGTGTCCACCCGTACATTTGGGCTGTCTCTGATCATCTTAGAGGAAACTCTGAAGTCCTCAAATTCTTTAAATCTAAATTGAAGTTTAATATATATTTCAATATTTTATCTTTAATAAAATATGTTTCTTTTTTAAAGATTCACATATAGTAACAGCATTTTTAAAAAAGAGGCTATGTGTTGGAGGCAGAGGTAGGGTGATGCTTTGTGTAACCCTTAAAGCTGATATTTGCTATATTTCATCAAATCAAAGATACCAGTTTTCAACTTTATTATTTTATGCATCATAAAGAAAGAAAAAAACATTCACTAAAAAATTAAACATGATCGTCATAAATTCAAGTTACACCTCAGTTTCAGTGGAGCTGAAATGTAAAAACATATGCATCATAGAATCAATAAAGTACATATTGCTCTAGTGCTAAAAGAGCATATTTCTTATAAATATTATATAAATATTACATTTTCATTATGATTAGTGTGTAGGTGCTCAGCTAGCTTTATGCAGTAAATGCATATTTTAAAATTTGGGTTTAACTTTGATCTTTTTATCATATATTGTAACTTTTGAGCTCTAGCAACAGCAATTCCACTAGTCTAATTCATATTCTTATGTTCTATAACATTTTCTTTTTCCACTTTTGCAAAGAACTAACTTTACTAAAAAGAACAGAAAAATGAGCGACTTCAGGTTTTTCACTAGGGGAAGAAATTGGAAATTGAATGACTCATACCGTATTTACCTCTGCCCATAGCATCTTAATTCATGTACATATTGCAGGAAAAACTGTAGGATGTGAAGTCAGATAAACTGATGTTTGAATAAGTGTGATCTTGGGAAAGTATTTAGTATTTCTTCGCTTTGGCTTCCTCATGTTTATGATGCTCACAGTACCTCCCTAGCAGGATTGAGATTAATTTGAGATAATAGATGTAAAGGTGCTGAGGGCTGGAAATACAAGTATGCACTCGGTAAATGTTTATATGTTACTTTTACTGCCACTATTATTAATTCATTGTCATTATTGATGATTTAGTCAAAGGCATATTTTTAAAGTATGGAGCAGGTTTGATCATTTTTCAAAGAGCGCATCCAAACAGTATCACATTGAAGCAAGTTGCAGAAAACCACTGTCATGTTTTTACCATCAGCAACAATAAACACGTTGAGTACATACTATCCTTTAGGAAACTTCTAGGTCTATTTAAGACCTAGAATTAATTGATTCAATTAATAAAATGATTTAGAATACAGAGAGCCTGTTCTTAAGGCATTTACGAGCTACATGTTGAGGGATAGTGCATTAGTGGAGGAGAGAAAGCCATCACATTTGCAAGACCCCTCAGTTTAAAATTATCATCAAAAATCCTGATCTATGTTGGGAAAAAGGGGGCCTACTGAGCTGTGTGTTGTGAAATATAATACTCAATTTGACATATTTTTTAAATTGAAGTATCATTGGTATACAATATTGTGTTAGTTTCAGGTGTACAGCAAAGTGACTCAGCTTTTTTTTTTTCAGATTATATTCCATTATAGGTTATTATAAGATATTGGATATAATTCTCTGTGCTATACAGTAAATCCTTTTTGCTTATCTGTCTTACGTATAGTAGTTTGTATCTGTTAATCCCATACTCTTAATTTGTCGCTCTTTCTCTCCTTTTCCCCTTTGGTGACTATAAGTTTGTTTTCTGTCTGTGAGTTTGTTTCTGTTTGCATATAGATTCCTTTGTATTATTTTCTAGATTCCACCTATCAGTGATATATTTAAAAAAGAATGAACTATTGCCATTTGCAGCAACATGGATGGGCCTAGAGAATATTATTCTTAGTGAAGTTAAGTCAGGCAGAGAAAGACAGATTCTAATTCCTTTTTTATTGTTTTGTTCTATGTTTTATTTTCATAAGTCTGCCTTTTATCATCTTAACTCCCAAATACCGAGTAATCCATCTATAGGCAACATTTATATGCATTAGAGATGATCTGTTAGTTCAAAACTGAACCACTAATTAAGGTAATTCTGGTTAAGTAAATGATCACCTCCTAATTTTCTGTTTAGTTCAATCCATATTTTATCTCCTCACAATGACAAAGAGGCAAACTTTCAATTTCACTGGTGCCTTGGTTCTTAAAAATTATGCTTTAGATTGCTTCTGGAAGAATAAGTATGTAAGATCTGCTAAGATAATTTTGAAAATAAGTAATATTAAGAAGAACACACACCATTAACAGTTAGTTATGAGAATGCAAGGATGATTCATCTTAAAAGTGAAAGGAGAAAAACATTCTCATCTCACAGATACTGAGAAGGGATTGACAGAATTTTGCACTTATTTCTGATGTCTGAAATCCACTAGGAAATTGCACGAGTTGGATTCTTGATGTTATCCTAAATAGCTCAAACTAAAAGTCAGCTAATGATGAAAAAGAGGAGCAATGCTCTCAATATTAGGAACACATCAAAGATGCCCACTGTCCCCATGTTATTTAACATTGTTCAGCACATGCGATTACATGTGAGAATGAAATAAAATATATAAAAGGTGGAACTTGCACGTGATATGATTGTGTACTTGGGAAAATTCAAAAGAACGGAAAGGCTACAAGCAAAATACATCCGTTTGTAAAAGCTAATAGGTCGTGATCACTAGCTGTCCTTATTTCAAATAATAATTAGAAAATAGGAATGAAAGATTTTATTCACAACTTTTAAAAAGCCTAAAAATTAGCTTCACAAGGAATGTACAAAGCTTATGGAAATAAAACTAGAAGACTCTACAGAGGCCTTTAAAATAGGATTGAATAATGTAAAGATAGAAATATGCAGAGTCAGACCCACGAAAGAGTACGAACACCTTAGAGAAGCCCTCATTGTGTGCTGTGAATATCTATGTGTATATAATTTAATATAAAAGTATTTTGAATAAATGGGCAGAGTTTGAATTATTCAAAAATGATACTGGGACAGTTTGTTTGCTATTTAAAAAAAAAAAGTGATATCCTGAGTGAAAATAAATCCCAGATGGAGAGAGATGGCCAATATCTGCTCCCTGGCCATTCTGTGCCTTCTGCTGCCTCAGTGAACGTTCTGCCCCTCCCTGTCTCATCAGGACTTCCCTGGTCATTGTCCCGTTTCCTTTAAGCTTCCTAAGTGACTGTCTACAGAGTATGACAAACCAGTGTGTACTGAAAGATGCTGATGAATAAGAATGACAGAATTTTCATTATTTTATTTTATCTAAAAAAATTTTTTAGAACTGTTTTTTGTGCAATTTTATTTATTTATTTAGAGAGGAAGGGAACTAGGTTTACTGATTTATTTTTAGATGGAGGTGCTGGGAATTGAACCTAGGACCTCATGCATGCTAAGCACACGCTCCACCACGGAGCTATCCCCTCCCCACAGAATTTTCACCATTTTAAGAGTCTGTTGGAGACCAGGTGCCTTGTTCCCAACGAGTAAGACTATGAGAGATTCAGTACCTGGAAAGCCAAAAGGAGAAAGATTGGTGGGCAGACAAGCATAGTCAACTGCTCTTATTAAAGACACCCTGTTTTAATGATTACTAATAGATTAGTGTGACTCACAATATGAGTAGAACTTTATTTTATTAATTTCACATTTTTTGGTCGCTCTGTAGGATTTTACCTGTTATTCCTGAGTAACAATATTACACCCAGGTCATTCTTTTTAAAGAATAAGAGCTTGTCACATTCTAGCATTGTGTGTTTGGAGGTGGAAGGTGCCGTTTCTTCTCCCAGCCCAGGGGATCTTGAGGAAGGAGACACGCTTTATCCACATTCTTATCACTGGAATCAAACAATGTTTATTAAGGGCTAGGCACTTTGCTATAACCTCTCCTAGCACCGAGGATTTACGCTTCTCTTATCTTAGCCAAATAATGATTTGCCAAATGTGTTGTCCTGATGAGGATTATTGGTTAATGTGGCGTTCTGCACATCTTGCCAAAATCATCAGATTTCTCATTTCTCGTGCTGATGCTAAAAATAGGATGGAGGTACCAGGCATCCATAAGGAGGTTTGTGTCTTAGTTTTAGTTCTAATATAGCTATTGGGTGAACCCGTAAAACACAATTACACTTGTGGCTGCCGTCATTATTGAGAGATCAACCCATCCAGTGGTAACAAACGCTAGACATAGCACAATATCACATTCTGTGTGTGCAGAAAGTGATGTTTACCCAGCCCGACTTTGGTCAGACAAGTAATGCTGTTTTATCCTCCCTTTTTTTTCGTTTGTGGCTGGGTTTCCTTGGCTCTTTTTCCTCTTTAGCACAGAACACTGAAAGCCTCTTAGTGATCTGGCCCCACCAACCACAATTTACAGTCTATCATAACAGTCTGTGACAATAAAGAAAACACTGGTACAAATACGATGTCCGATTTATAAAGCAATTCCTGCTCCAGCTTTGGCAGCCCCTCCGGCCCCTGCCAGCCTGAGGAGTGAGGTGGGGAGCTCAGGCCTGAGCAGGGCACTTGGCCCTCAGACCTCCGGCCAGGCTTAGCGGGAAGCCATCTGTTTATTCACTGTTTATACATCCTGAGCCCTGAGGGCTGAGACTCGACTCGATGTCAGCATGCCCGGTTGTTGATTTCACCTTGGGTACCTGTTTGTGAAAAACTTCCCGAAACTGACTTTTATAAGTGTCTGAGGGTAACAACAAGGTCCTACTCTATAGCGCAGGGAACTATATTCAATAGCTTGTAATAGCCTGTAATGGAAACAAATCTGAAAGAGAATATATGTGTGTGTGTGTGTGTGTGTAACTGAGTTACTACGCTGTACACCAGAAACTAACACAACACTGTAAATCAACTATACTTCAGTTAAAAAAATAAACATTAAAGCCATGAAAAAAAAAGAATCTGAAAGGGTGATGTGAAGGAGAGAGATCAATATAGAAGTCATACCAGTCACCTTGCTGCTGCAACCAGAGACCCGTCACTCAGTGAGCCAAGTAAGATAGAAGGTTTTTCACTCGTGTGCACCAATCCAGAGGTGGCAGTTCAGGGCTGGCAGAGAGGCCCCTCCTTCCTCAACAGGTACCTTCCATTGACGGTCCAAGTTGGCGTCTACGTTTGTTATCATTTCCAGACAGAGCGAAGGGAGAGAGAAAAAGTGAAGGCAAGACCTGGAAGTTCAGACGTCATCACCTCTAGTAGCATCTTATTGGCTGGAACTTACTCATAAGACTAAGACGACACTTTGATGCAAAGTAGGCTACACCCTCCAGCTGAAGGGGGTCGCCTATAACCAACCGGAAGGAGAGGATGGATTCCAGGAACACAATGAGTGGTCTCCGGTATTCACTAAATCCTGTTTAGGAAGGAAAGCGGGCTCCCTATGTAAGCAAGAGTTAACTCTATGTACGCACAAGTCTATGAAAAATTGACGTGGTCAAGGTTATATTTTATAAAAGTTAAAGCACTTTAGGATTACGCAGATCCCAGGAGACAGAGAAATTTAAAAGTAGATTTAACAGCATGCATCTTTTCGAGGAACTTTCACAGGCTGGTTTAGTCATATGCATCTGTGATCTTTGAATCAGCCTTGCTTCTCGCTTGCACAGTGTTTAGTCGGTTTTGTGGATTCAAGGGTAGTAATGTAAAACCAGAAAGCTAGTCAGGTGAAGTGACTGTTTTCTCCACATGCAAAGCTGATTCCTTAGAATTCCAATGTCAGTGACTGCGAGAAGCCTAGTCCCACTTTTAAAACAGAAGTAGGTCAGAAATCAATTAAAATTTAAGTAGCTCTTAACTGCTTATGAAACTGTAATCACTGGAGTTGTTACGCAGCCATTATTTCTCGTCTGCTTTTTAGTGAAGTACACAACAAAAACAAGGGGAAAAAAATTAAGCCCATGCAGTATCTCTTTGCCTTTGTATATAAGAGTATGCGTCCCAAGAAAGTTTCTTGTAAACCCACAAGGCAACTTGGGGTTTGGGGGCAATGATGTTCCCAAATCATGATGTTAGTCATGTAGTGGTTTTCCAATGGGATTTCATCTCTGCCATAACAGTTTTGGGAACTGCAATTCAATCAACCCCAGTCATATCTAGCATTTATAAAAGCTGTCTTTATGGGAAAGCTGAAGTATGACCCACAGAATTTTCCTACAAAACCAAGGCCATCGACTGCCTTTGGCTCAGCAACGGGCCATTGGCTGGGATGTGCTCAATCTCAGGGGAGACCCAGGGCAAAAGGTAGGAGGGTTTGCAAGAGGGAAATAACAGAGATGACCCGACAGCTGATGTTTGCTTCAACTTTTTGAGATTCAGGGTCTGAGAGGTCCGTTCTCTTGTGGCTTCCTCATCACCAGGGTGCTACCCCAGCCCTCAGTCTTTGCCCTTTGAGAACGCTAGTTGGTGGTGATGGTGGTGGTGGCGGCGGTGGTGATGGGAGTTGTAGCAGCTGCAGTAAAAATAATAATGATAATTAGAAACTGGGAGGCTGCTAGCCATTAGAAAGTTTTGGTGAACCCAGAATCTCTTCTCCTCGGGGCCTCTACCTGCTTCTCATCTGATCTTCCCTTTCCTGGTGAGTGATGAGGTCAGCATTTCCATCAGTGCAAATCAGAAGCCAGAAGATGGTCTTACACACTTACTCACTGACTGTTCACCTCACCCCATCCTGTGAACTCCAGCTCCTTGCTAAACCTTCACATACTTCCATCTACTCTGTGTCCCTACTGTTGTCACCAGTACAGGTGTCACCATCACCACCATCATCCTGTCTTGTCTGGACCACTGCCAGGGGCCACCCCATCCTTCATCCCACTGCCTCTAGTCCATCCTCTCCACCGCTGAGTGACTTCTCAAATGCAAATCCGAACTTGTCACTTACTTTGCTGCTTAAGGAAATCCTTCAGTGGACCCCTGTAGTCATCAGGGTTTAAAAAAAAAAAAAACCTGTAGTCATCAGGGTCAAGTCTGAGCTGTTGAACACGTAACACCATGTCTTCTGTGTCTTGGAACCTTCATTCCAACCCCAGCATCTCCAGACTCATTACCTTGTGCTCCCTCTCATCACCCAACCTCAGCTTGTGCTCAGTGGCCCCACCACAGTGAAGTGCCAGATGTTCCCTAACGTGGCTGTGCCCTCCCCCCGCCTGCTGTAACCATAAGCACAGTGAGGGCAGAGAGGATATCTGTCCTGGACATGCAGCATCCTAGCACCCTGCAGGATGCCTGCCCCTAGCGGCCATCAGCAAGCTTTGTGGGATGGACGGATGGATGGATGGATGAAACATGGGTTTTCTGTACACATTCTTTATATGTCATTCTGGGCTCTTCTTTGTGTACCGTTTTTAATTGTTTTTCAAAACTGAGCTCAGGCATTTCTTCCCAAAGGAGTCCCCCATCGGTGCCCGCCTGCCCACCTTTGGGGTTGGCAGCCCCTCCTGTGCACACCCAGGGCGTCTCGTATTCACCCCATCGCAACATGGACCACAAAAGCTGGGTGCGGGCCTGGCTCACCCGAATGTGAGCTTCCCAGGGACAGGGACTGTGTGATGTTTGCTGTGTCTCCCCAGTGGCAGGCACACAGCGAGCGCTCCATGAACGTTAAAAGAACCAGTTTAATGAATAGCTGAGTGCTCTGTCTCATCCTTGTTCTTGGTGGCATCAGGCGGCTGGTTATCAGTGTTACCAGAAGCTAGTCGCATTACCAGAGCCTGAAAGATTCCCATCAGGGGCTGGAGGTCACTCCCAAGCGTGGTATTTTTCCTGCTTCTTTAAGGGGGGAGCTTCTTCCCTTTGGGAGGCATGAATGGGATGGAGACTTTGAGGTTAGGGAACCCTCCCTGGCCAGGCTGCTCCCTCCCCCATCCCTCTCCAGCCTCATTTGTCCACAGTGGCTGGCTTGCTACCTCTGTTCCCCTTTGAGTTCCCTTCCTAGTAGTCAGAATCACTTTTGGGAGAGTCTGAGAGGGTGAGCCTTCTCAGAGGAGATGAAATTTTGTGGCTGTCAGAAGCTGTGCTGATGGCAGGTGGCACGATTATGCTTCAAGGGGCAGAAGCGAGCGGAGACGCAGTAAGTGGCACAGTTCGTCCCAGAGGTCCCACTACAGTTACTCTGCCCAGCCCTTCAATTACACTTTTTTAACCCTAGCGCAAGACATTTTTAAATTGGCCTCTTTATGAAGACTAATACTGCCGTCATAAGGCTACTTTATGAAACCCCGAGGGGACCTTTAACTGTAGCAGAAACTTCCTCATTTAAACCATGAAGGTTAAACAATAAAAACTAATTTTCTATTCCCAGCATAGCCATCGCGCTGCCCGGAAAGCATCACTCTGCTCTAGGAAAACAAGGGCACGGGATTCTCCAGCCCTTTGGTGGGTAGAGTCCATTATCTGTGTGCAAAGACATGTCGCCTTCAATCAGCAGGCTCCTTCTGGGAGAAATGAGCCCCCGTGGGCTGTACTTGGGGCGGGAGGAGGAGGGCCACTTCCCATCCTGGTAAAGCTCTTCCCTGAGAGTCTCCAGAGACTTTCCAGAGATGCTTGCAAAGATGGTGGCAGTGGATTCAAGGAGGAGACGAAGAGATTAGGAGGTTCAAGGGGTGGGGGGTGCCTGAGGGCAGGGGAGGGAGAATCTGTGTTGCAAAGACTTTAGTTTTGAGGGAGTTTTTCAAATCAATAGTTTATATTAAGAAATAAGGAATTTCAAGGATCAAACGTCAGAGTTACACATTCAAGTTGGAGATGGTTCTTAGCTTCAGGAGTAGCATAGCTTATGCCTCAGCTACTGTTTCCCCGCCCCCCAACACTCCCTAGACTTTGGCCCCCTCCCATGTCCCCTGCCCCCAGCGCTGGCCTCCCTGTCCTGGTACCTTGTAGGGCTCTGCTCCAGGGAACCTGGGCTGAGAAACACATGCCTTTCGTAACGTATATTGAGGTTTAACAGGACACTTAATGGATCTTGCTCTTTAAGTTCTTTGCTTTGAGGTGTTTTTGAACTGTCATCATTGACTCTTCTCAGCAAGCCTGGGGGGCCTCCAGTTCCATCCCGGTGCATATAAAGTAGCCCCACACCCTGTGGATTCAAAGTTCAGGGTGAGCTTTAGGGGAAGAGGGGAGGAGGCGCAGACATCTATTCTAATCTTTTCTCTTTAGTTGCCCACAACGCCTGGCGGGTGTTCCTTCTGTGCCCAGTGTCCAGGAATGCTATGGAAATAAAATCTTTACAATGAGAGACGAGCTACTGATAAAACGGTAAGACAGCTCTCCGAGGGAGCAGGTGTGCACTAAGTCTGCATGAACGGGCGGGCAGGAGACTTGCAGAGAGAACTGCCTCTAAGTAGTTCTGTGTGGCTCGAAAGTCCAGCATCCTCAGAGATGGTGGGGTGCAGGGAGTGCAGGGGAGGAATAACAGGAGAGCCTGGAGTGGCAACCAGCCCAGTTGTGCAAGGCTTATAAGCCCAGGCCAGGCATGGAGACTTGTTCCTGAAGTCTGCAGGCAGCCCCTGGGGGGTTTTCAGAAGAGGCGGGACTTGCTCTCCTGAGTACTTTCCAATGCTCTAGCAGTGATGGACCAGTCTGAGGAAAGCAGGAGCCCAGGAGAGGCGGCGAGAGGCTACTGTTGTCATCCTAATGAGAAATGATGAACGCTTGCAGGCAGGCAGTGGTACTCCGGCTGGAAAGGAGAGGATGGATTTCTGAGCTGTTTACAAGGTGGAAGTCTGCAGGATTCCTCTGCAGGAATAGGAAACTGACTATTCATTTTCGGAAACAACCCATGTGTGGCATTCATGTGCTAACTCGGCTGATGAATACGCTCTTCTTGTAGCTAGGTTGGAGAAGAATTACAGGAAGTGTATCATTAAGATGTTCAAATGAATGCATTACATATGTTAACAAGTGTATGAACCCTGTATTATATCTGGCAAACGGGGTGTTAAATCCTTGTTCAACCAGCCAGATGTCCCTGCAGCTGCTGCTGGTATGGCAGAGGGAGGCAGCCACCTGAGACCCCAGCTAAGAGCTGGTGCCAGTGGTTTCCGGAAGCATCTGGCTAGACAACTCGCTTCTCCTGTGCTCTGATTGACAGGTACCACATAGATCGCACAGTTCACATCACAGCGCACAGGTGGGGTTTTCAGTCTGATAAGCCCAGACTCCAGCAACTTGACCTTTTTCACGGAATCTTTACAGGCGCGAACGTCCTTAGTGGGAATATAAATCTATTTGTACATATGATTTTGCAAGACCAAAAAAAAAAAAAAAAAAAAAAACCATGGTCAAACAAAGACCAATTTAATAACATTCACTCTTGAATTGGAACGCTATCAAAGTCTTGTTTGGGGCAGTTATCCAGCTAAGTTTGCAAAGGCTGGTTTAGTGTTTGCTGTAAATGTGTGAATTACCTGGAGCAAAATTCCCATAACTGCTCAAAAGAAGTTGAAAGTCCCTGAGAGGTGTTTATATTTATTCTTATAGAGTACAATCTTTCCTAAGTGGGTTTGATTTACCAAGATTGAGACAATTCTGGGATGTCTCCCTCCTCCCTACGCTTGGCAAAAAGATCCTAAAATATTCTAAAAGATGTTCAGAGGAGTCTGTCCCAACCGTCTGAAGACACGGGCTTCACTCTTCAAGTTCTCCCCATCACCCTCCTGGGAATTGTGCCTCTTGGATATTGAGTTCAGGAGAAGTGAAAAGAGCAGCAGTCCGAGAGACCACAGTTACACAATCACATTGATCTTTTGTGTACGTTCTTTCCTGGAGGAGAAATTGTGAAATCCCAACATTTTCCTATGAGTGAAATAAAAAAGCTGAAATCAAAAAAAAAAAACAAAAAAAAGAAATCATCATGCCGGTTGTTTTCTTGTCTGTTCAAATGTACTCTGACAGCAGAGATGAAAAGTCAGTGCAGTCTAAATAGGAAAATACCACAATGAGAAGATTGTCGAATGTTGTGAAATGCCCTCATCTGCATTGTTGTTAGACCTCTGAGAGGGGGCGGAGGGCAGTTTCAACTTCGCAGTCCGGCTCGGGCAGCCCAGGCTCGTCAATGCTGGGCGGCGCCCACTAGGTGGCAGTATGTCAGAGGGTTTCTTTCATCCGAGACTTGGCCGCGATCGCTTTGGCGGTCTCCCACTAGTTCAGTTTTTCTTTGTCCTGTTTTGAAGGGTTAAATGAAGCGATCGTAATTCAGAGATCCATTGTGCTTATTTAAAAATGCATAAATTCGCTGAAAAGCCTGCTCGTTACAGTGTGACCATAAGTAAGTTCATTCATTTATGGGATTTTTCTTAGTAGTTTATAGGTAAGGATTCTAGTGGTCATGAGTAGTTTTTGGAAAGCAGGGGGTCGTTGGTTTTGTCCTTCCATGTGATGGATGCGAAACATGCTGTCTTCTGAGAAGGAGGATCGCTGAGCTCCCTGGGTTGCGGGACATGGGGTTGTCTTCTGTGGCTTTCAGCCAGGAGAAGATTGCAGGTGGAGCCATCTGCCCAGTTTCCTCACCCTGGAAACTGTTTCTGGCTTCTGCTTGAGGCTGTTTGCCAGGAGGTGTGTCTAAACTACCTGTATTTCTTTATGCAAATCTGTGGGCATAATGATAGTGTAGACATCATAGGATTACATGGCATGTGTATCCAGAGAGTTAACTATTTTTTTCAATTTATAGCTGGATATCAAATAAGATAAAACACATACAACATTTTTTTAAAAAGATCTCTTTCATCTGAATAATTTGTTCAGAGGAAAGGAGTTAGGCTGTTCTTTGTAGTGTCTTCCCCAAATTAGATGATCAAAATTTTCTGATTTCAAAGAAACAAGAAGCCATGTTTGAATGATAAGATTTGGGAATAAAGAACTCTGCAAATTTTTAAGCACCCTAATTAATGTGACAGAAGTAGGGGGACTAATGCGGATGAAAACAAACAGAAATGCAAAGCTTAGGAAATAAATGGAATTGTCAGCTGGGCTGAAGTCTGGGTACTTCTTCAGAAGAGTTTCCTATAATCTTGAAAATTAAAAATATTCGGGGGGTCATTCCAAAGAGATCTATGCTTGATATGTACAGAGCAAAGTATCTGACCCTTGAGGAAAAGGACCAGAGTGGCCCTGCTCTGCGGCATGGACTTGATGGAGTCATATTTGGAGATGGGGGGTTTATGGATTAGTTTGGGGGGTTCACCAGCCAAGCCTTGAATGAGTCCTGGTGGGTTCTGAGCATCCTGTTTTCTGAAGCCCCTGGGAATTCTGAGACCGTATTTCCTGATGTTGAGGCTCCCTTTTGTCAGACTCCCCAGGTGGTACCTGCAGCCAGGTCCCCAGGTAGTGAAGGTGTGTCTCCTTTCCACTTACTGCTTCAGGGAGGGACCCACCCTCTAAGGATTTCTTGATGGGGACAGAGAGGAAAGAGGACCTTTCCTTCTTCTCACTTAGGTTCTCCTCTCAGGGCCCTACAAATCAGACTGATGAAAGGCAAATTAGCAAGAGAAAAAAGCACACCAATTTATTTAACGTAAGTTTTGCATGACACAGAAGGCTTCCTAAGGGAATGGAGACCTGCAGGAAGGGCCAAGCCGAGTGGATTGGGTTTGATAAAGAGTTGGAAGGTGTAGAATAAATGGGACAGGACAGGACTGGACAGGGTCTGAGCGACGGGTAGCGACCTGAGGATGCTTCTGGGCGTCCTTCCATCTTAAGAGATTAAGACGGCTCCTTTCTTCGAGATGGGGAAGGCATCTCTCACCCGAGGGTCTATGACCTGCTTCAGGAGGTTACAGAAGGAAGTTACTCCTTCCAGCATCTGCCATTTCTCAAAATCAATCCTTTCCCTTAAAATATTCCACTTGCCAAAGCGTGTTCTGAACCTCATCACAGGCCATTGATACTCTAACCTCAGCTTCCAGGAGCGTATTTGATGGCTACATCTTATAAAGGAAGGTGGGCTTCTGGCCCTAGAAGAGGAGTGAGAAGGCAGAGGCTCAAGTCCCAGAGATATAAATGGCAACCTTATTCTCCCTTGGCCTCCATCTCCCAGTCTGAAAAGTAAGGTTAGTAATAGGTACCCTCTCTGATTCTAATATGAATCAAATAGGGTCATACAAGGGGAAACTGTTGGCTCCGAATGTAAGGGGTTATTTAATTTTCAATTTTATATAAATATAAATTGTGAGACTATCATAAATCTATGACTAAATAGAGCTGTCACCAAGCAACCATTCATGGGGACACTCAATTAATAATAACATTTCTCAACACCTGCTACATCTTAGAATCACCTGGGGAGAGTCTTGTAAAAAATGACCAAGTCAACATCAGACTAATTGTATTACACTGGCTGGAGTTGGGCCAGGACCCCCTAAAAGTATAGAAGAATGTTTTGTTTATGGTTGATATCTATGCACATAAATTATGATCTTCGAGTTAAGAAGATTGGGGGTGGGGTAGGGGATACAAGCAAAGATATTGAGAATACAATTTTTGTAGCCTGACGCGATAAACACGTCTTTCTTTTCCATTCTTCACACACTTGCTTTTCATGTAGAGACTTCCCTGCAGAGTTTCGGAGAAGAACTGCCCTTCTTGGAGAACCAACAACATATAACATGAAAACAGCATTACCTTGTGGGTCTTCAGCTCGAGTTTTAATTCATCCTGGGTCATGACACACCTTTTTATTTTATTATTATTATTATTATTTTAAGCGGACACTGGAAGTGCTTCTGAATGGCGCTGGTTTTTGAATTTTTTTGTAATGAAAAATTCTGTGGCAGCTCTGACCTGGCAGCTGCTGATGAAATGGGCAGGAGAAGTTCATTCCCAGATGGCAGAGGACAAACATCCTCTGTCCGCTTCATCAGCTTGGGCCTGATCTCAGGCTTCAAGAAAAATCTCATATTGGCCCATCTCGGAAATCTCTGGGGATGTCAGAAGAATTGCTCTTCTCAGACTGAGGCCCCAGGTCAGCAGCACCAGCTCGCCCGTTAGAAATGCACATTCTCAGGCCCCGCCCCCCCAACCTAGTGGGTCAGAAACCCTGTGTTTCATTCAGCAAGCCCTCCGGGAGATGATGCTGCGTGTTCACATGTGAGAACCACCGAGCTAGCACCAAGGTCCTTTCCTTGTTTTGCTCAATAATAAGCAGCTTTTCTCACCCAGTAGGCACTTGTAGGCATTGGTCATATTTTCTTCCTTCTTCCCTCCCGCCTCTTCCCTCTGATGGTGAGGCAGGTCGGGGCTAGAGGGGAAGTGAAGGGTAGCTTTCATTCTCTGAATTAGTCTGTCTCCCAGGTTCCTATTCCTGTTCCAATCTTTCAAGAGATAGTAATCAGATGAAGATATATAGATAAACAGGTAAAGAGATACATAATATACAAAGACATATTGCATCAGAAATGTATAAAGGTATATACAATGAATAAAGATATATTATATGTACACTGTATGTAATCTATTATATATTCTTAAAGGTAAAAGATATATACAATTTATAAAGATAAACTGTGTATATATAAATGTATAAAAATGCACACAGTGTATAAGGTACTTTGTGCATATATAAATCTCCATTGTGAATGCAGGGAAGACCAAACCAGGGAGTCCCAGAGATCAGGGTACCATTGGGAATCCAAAGATCATCACATGAGACTTGGGAGATTGGCAGTCAGCAGGGGAGAGAACTAAATCTTGGATGGAGTGGGGAGAGGAACAGGACCTGGTAGAGGCCACTGTGTTGCACAACCCAAAAGGGCCAGCCGCCACTGGCCTAGAATTCCGGGCAGTGATGCTCCCTGAGCTGTGCAGACCAGCGACCTAAGTCAAGGCAAGGGCAGGAGGTCATCCTGAATGAGGCTATAAAGTTTCCTTCTCTAAGTCAGTCATGCTGTGACTTCTTTAGGATGTTAGAATAGGTAACTGAAGGCAGCTCTGCTATGTCCTCCAAGGGTCTTTAAAAATAGAATAGATTCTCATCTCTCTTGGGGTCCTACAGTCAGAAGAAATCAATGAAACTTTATGACCAGAACCCTTCCTGCTGTTAACAGCTGAAGTTGTGTTATATCCTCTATCTATCTACCTGTCATCTCTCCAAAGCCCTTCTCTCCAGACACTCAAAGAACCGGAGCTATCCGGCCCGGACGGCCATCCCAATAATGAAGAAATTAAGAATCTCTCCAGAGTGTTTCTAGTATCTAGATGTATGGATTTACCAGACCGCCTGCGAAGTGCCTACATTCGTTACCCCATTGAATCTTCACAACCACCCGTGATGGAGGTGCTGTTAAATACCCTCAGTGTATGGAAGTGACCGAGAAGGGATCTGAACTGACGTCAGAGCCTGAAGTTACATCCACTTGACTTTACTGTTAAATGGTAGCTAAGATTTTGGTTCGCGTGGGCCCGCAGTTACCTATTGGGTCCTTCACGGTCAGAGCTCAGATTGAGACGTGCAATTAGCTACGCTCTTTATGTACTTGTGTTCTTTCTTTTTCTGGCTTGCACTTCTAAACCTCTATTTGTGGCAATATTTTAAGTTAATTGTTGGTAATCTAAAAGCTCTTAGATGTCCATGTAGTACTTTAAATATGCTGTGACTTTTTTTAAACAAAAAATTAACCACTGGGAACTAGGCATCTTTCTCTTCCTTATGGGCTGAGCGTCAACGTTGTAACAGGGATTCACTAATGAAACAGACATAAAAAGAGCCTCCCTAAAGATTTAGGAGGGTCATATACTCCGTGGTAATTGTTATTTTCCTAGTTAACTTCATCTCCATTTGTGTACCTGCTACAAATGTTTTATTATGTTCAGTGATTCCATTTTTTTTACCATTTACATTGTCTCTTATTTCTTCTTATTGTCCAAAGTGTTTTGCTAGATGGCAGGCACGCAGCCTACTTTTTAAGCGCATCAACATAATTCTTCAGGGGTGGATTTCCCTTGATAGCTACTTACAACATCAAGAAATTTTACCATCTTGGCATAATTTTGAATAAGGATTGAAAATATACATCTAAAGGTCTCTCAGAAAATATTGGAGAGATTGGAGACAAGTGAAAGAAGAAAGCTTCTCTACTTAAGGCTTCTGATGCACGAAGATAAAATGCTGATTATCTAAGCAAGAACTTTATTAACAGTGTAAATTTTGAGATGTCCTTTGTAGGTCTGAAACAATCTCTTAAGATATCCTATATCTCTCCTTACAATGAAGTCTCATGACCACATCTTCCCAAACCCCTGAAATGTTTTTATATCTTTTATAAATCTAGTTCATTAACTTATAGTATGTATGATCTGAAATTATGATAACTTCTTGGATTGTTATCTTTAGATATGAAAGAAAGACCAGTTATATTAGGTACCTGGAGTTAATAAAATTGCATCAATTAAAAAAAAAAAAAGAAGGAAAGGAAAGAGGATTGATGTATTGTATGCCCAACAGTCCTGAATTCTTACTGCTCTATCGGAACAGTGAGAGTATAAATAAGATTCTTCTTCCCTTGTATTTCAGGAAATGCAGCATGTTGTTAAGTCACAACACATCAGAGCAGAAAAAGGTAAGCGTGGATCTATCTGAATATTTGAAAACCCCCAGGGTCACCACTCTGGGCTAACATGGCTTTCTCATCTTCAGCGATGGTGGAAGGTTCATGGTTGGATCTGACCAGGAGGAACAAGCCTGAGACCCAACCCTTTGCCCATCTCACGATCAATGCCACGGACATCCCATCAGGTAAGATCCATTTGCATCCCAGCCTGGAATATCTCAAGAATTCTTTTATCAGCCCATTTGAATTCTCAAACCTATTCTTAGTCTGTGACCAAAAATTTGAGAGCCCTTAACTTCCAGACCAGAAGAAAGGTCATTTAGTCTTCAGTTAGTAATCCACATCATGGAAACACTGATTCTCAATCATGCCAGAATGGACACCATCACTGTATTCAGGCCATCAGAGTGACTTTCTTTTAAACGACGGCTAGTTGAGGTTGCAGAGCGGGAAAGGACAGTCCCTTGTTAGGCTTGTCTCCATTTACCCAAGCAGAAGGTGGCCTGGGGTGCATGAGTTCCTCCAGGTATGAGTGTACGACTATACACTCAGCCATCTCTTGCAGAGTTTTACGTAGGAGCTCAGCAGAGTGACGTTAAAAGGCAGTGGCCCTCTAGAAAATGAGACATACTCCTTCTCCGGGGGGATTATCACCTTTTTCTGGCTAAGAAATTAGCTCAATGGATTGGAGACCTGATTATCTTTTGGAAATGAGGAAACCCAGAGCTCTGTGCCTCCAGGTACCTTAATACACCAGCGATCTCAGCACACAATCCCCACTGGTTACTACACCTGCGGTTAGGTGGGCATCAAAAAGATTACAAAGGACATGATGACAGAGTGACAATTGGACATTATTATTATTGTCACATCATTTATTGAACACACACTACATATCAGCAAAAACTTTGCTCCTTATTCAAGGTCTCTGATCCTTACTACAATCTTGCAAGCTAGTGATTATCATACAGATTCTGCAAACAGGGAAACCAAGGTCCACCTAGTTTAACTGATCTGCTCAAAGCTGTGTTGGTGGCAGGATTAGAAGTTGAATTCCACTCTAGCTGATTCCCAAGGCCATGCTTTTTACACTATAGGTTATCATCTAAGTACCCGGGGCCCGTTGGCTTTGTCAGAGGGAAATAAATTCAGAGCTCTTACGTTCCTCTTTTCCTGTAAGAAGTAGATTAATGTAGCTTTAATAGCATGTCGTCTTGAGTCTGATGGCCTGGGTTTCAGGCCCCACTGTGCTGCTTCCTGGTCAGGTGACCTTGCGCAAATTATTGGAATCATCTGGGTGTCGGCTTCTTCATGGGGATGGTAATAGCTACACTGGGAGTGTAGTTGGTGCAGCCACTGTGGAAAACAGTATGGAGATTTCTTAAAAAACTGAAAAAAAACAGACTTACCATCTGATCCAGCAATCCCACTCCTGGGCATATATCTGGAGGGAACTCTAATTCGAAAAGATACATGTACCACAATGTTTATAGCAGCACTATTTACAATAGCCAAGACATGGAAGCAACCTAAATGTCCATGGACAGATGAATGGATAAAAAAGATATGGTGTGTGTGTGTATATATATATATATATATATATGTATATATATATATACACACACACACATATGTGTACACAATGGAATATTACTCAGCCATTAAAAAGGAATGAAACAATGCCATTTGCAGCAACATGGATGGAACTGGAGATAGTTATACTAAACAAAGTAAGCCAGAAAGACAAAGAAAAATACCATATGATATCACTTATAGTGGAATCTAAAAAAATAACACAAACAAACCTCTTTACAAAACATAAACAGACTCACAGACATAGAAAACAAACTTAGGGTTAAAAGGGGGAAGGAAGGAATGGAGGGATAGGATTTGCAGATACACACTACTATATATAAAATAGATAAACAAGGTCCTACTGTACAGCACAGGGAACTATATTCAGTATCTTGTAATAGCCTATAATGAAAAAGAATGTGAAAAAGAATATATATATATATAAGTGAATCGCTATGCTGTACGCCAGAAATTAACTCAACATTGTAAACCGACTATACTTCACTGAAAAAAATGGTATCTACCTCATGAGGCAGCTACAAAGACTTCATGAGGTGATGTTGTAACATGCTTACATGGAAGCAGGTGTGTAATAAGCACTCAGAGAATGTAATTTGTTAGTATTCTTTGAGTTTAATTAGATAATTATACATATTCTAATTTTTTTCCCCAAAAATGATTCAAGGTCAGTTTTTCTTCAAGTTAAAAAAAAAAAAAAGAATTCAAATTTTAATAAACCGTTTTGAAGCCACTGGCACAGTATGGGCCACGAAGGAATTTTTCCTGACTGCAGACATGGAAAGAAACCAACTCTTTGATTTTTAGAAAATTTTCCTAAATTATCTATCCCATCCCAGATATGTTGCCTATAAACACATTTTCTGTGTGTTTGTGTGTGTGTGTGCGCACACGCGCGCACACGTGCACCTTATGGTGGACCCACACTAATCTTCTGGGTGAAAAGCTATTTTGCATGTTAGCAAAGGTGATCTAATTCATACTGATACGTCAGCTGTGAGTACCGTGAATGGGCTGTGCATTGATCTTTTCAGTTCATTTTAAATGGCAAATGATAAATCTTGCCTTAGACTGTGTGCCAAAGTCTATTTGGTGGGAGCAAGCATGTTTTAGGTACAAAGCTCTCCCTCCAGGCACCTAGCATCAAATCATTGCCAAAAACAAGGCCAAACTCCTGGTTATTTTCTGATGGTTACTGAGCTTGAGACAGAGCGAAGTGAGCTAGTGTATGCTTCTGTTGAAGAAAATAGAATTTGCTCCTCGGGCTTGGCCAACAACTCCTTGGGTCCGTTCATCTCTCATTTGGGGCCACTACTGGATCCTTCTGGGGAAGATGGCTTTAATTTTGCACGTTCCTCTCAGGCCTCTGTTTCATACTTATTTGTACTTATTTACACATGAGAAAGAAATCAGAATCTGCCTTGTGTTGATTGTATTTCAAAGCTTCTTGGATAAAATGCATGGGTAGAGGGGAGTAATTTATTTTGGGAGGTCAGAAGTCGTGGCTTTCTCAAGGGTCACTCAGATAAATATTTGAAGGGCATCTTGTGTAATAGCTAACAGCTGTCACCCTGAGGGCTGGGGAGGCGGGGAGGCTGGGATGCAGCATGGAAGCCCAGGCTTGCTGCTGAGAGGTTCTTCAACCTGGCTGAGTGCACATCTTTCTCATCTTTTCTCCCGCTCTGTTCGAAGCTTTTATAATAGGTATTCTTACTAACCACTGACTTGGTGTTGAGTAATAGCAGCTGACGCTTATTGTGTGAAACTATTTTAACTATTTAAAATGTTTCATTTAATCCCACCAATATGGCACCTCTATGGAAGAGGAAAGTGGGACACACAGCATTAAGTAACCTGCCCCGAGTCACTAAGCTGTCTGTGAGTGTCAGAGTCTGGCTTCCAAGGGAGCAGCGCCTTTATCCTCCCAATGTGTCCCAGGACGGAGCTTGTAGTCAAACTACGGTTCATCCAGGCTTCCTCTGGTGCTCATGTCCTTATGTTCTCAGGGTAAGAGAACAAATGACTTCGCGGTGGGCAGCAGGCGACACATGGAGAGTCTTCATGTTACGTCCATGTAAATTATACCAAAAAAAATTTTTAAAGTTTAAACAGACCATACGAACCTTTGGTTTAGTTATCATATGATTTCTCGATTTCCTTAAGGTTTACCTTCAGTAGGTCTCAGATTTCAAGGCAGTACTCATTTTCATAATCCGATTCCAGAGAAAATCTGAAGTGCGATTGTGAAGGAACAAAAGTTACTTCTGATAGGATGTCTGGACTCATCAGCATAACTCAGTAAAGAGTAGAAAGAAGATTTACTGCTCTTGATGCAGACTTTTCCACAAGTGTGCGAATACACACATAGGAACGTGTAAATACACACACGATGAGGGCACACGATCTTGGCTGGGCTGGTAAACATGAAATCACTGATGGGTAAATCTAACTGTAAGTTCTATGTTTGCCTGCAGATGTTCACGGGGAGGTTAGGCACAGGAGAAAGAATAATGTTATTCCTATGTTTTTATTATTGCATTCATACAAAAGGACTTTAAAAGCTTTCACACGTCTTCATTAACGAAAGAAAGCAGTAGATTAAGATTCTTTGTAATGGCGTAAATTGTACAATATTTTCTTCTCTGGGTGCATTCCATTCTTTGCTTGAACAGTTTTCCTCGCTCACAATCCTTTTCTCAGCCCATCCACATTTGACCCAAGTCCTCCCAGCCCTCTGTCCCCTCTGTCCCTTCTCTGGGCTGAGCTCACCTGATCATTTCCGCAGCTCCCCCTTGGCAGTTGCTGGAACTGAGCTGGGTCCCCTGTGCGCTATGTGACATTCCGAAATGAAAATGTTATCTTTTTTCCTTTTGTGTGCCCATTTCTTATTTTCTTCACTATGAAGTGGTAAGTGCCTTGAGGGTCCACTGCTTGGTATAATTCTTAATCATGGGTAGAGTGAACGCCCATAGAAAGGACCATTCATTGTTGAGTGACCGATTTAATCAGGGAATGGATAAAAACTGGTATGTTTAGTAGGAAATAAGGACACTCCTTCCACTTACCTTAAGCTATCAAAGAGAGAGGTGTGTGGTCAAGGTTTCTGTATTCTCCCCTGGTTCATGTTCCTTCCCTGCCTTCCCAGACCACAGCACCAAGACCTTGCTCTAACACTGGCTGATCCAGCCCATCGAGAGGGTAGACTTCACCTTAGCCATTCTGCTGCTGTCTGTTAAGAGCTATCATAGGAGATAAACTGTAAGACCAATAATTCATTGGCTAAAGGATTGAATACAAGAGTAGGGTAAGAAGGAGGTAAACACAGATGGTTTGAGATAGAAAACACATTGAGTTTTATTAGGTTTGTCAATGGATTGGGTGGCTGTTTACCAATCTGGAGAAATGACTAGGGTTTACGAGGATGCAATGAACAGAGTCTTGTAGTCTCATTTTGACTCACTTGGGACCACAGGATGATGTTTACATCTGGGATGCTTTAATCTGGGATGACCTGAGGTAGGATCTCTGATGGAAAAGGGTGTGTGCTGTGCTCGGACCTGGAGGCAGCCATGCCTGTGATGGCTTCTCAGGCTCAGTCTAGCGCCCTCCTGTGGATAAGAGGAGGAGTCCAGGAAACCTTTCCTGCCCCTGGATAGCTTAGTATAAGTATTTACCACCAAATCCTCTGGAGGAAAACTGTGTCTTTTGACCTTCCATAAAGTGACACCTTTTTCCCCACCAGCTGACTCTTTTTCCAATTATATAACAGGTATCCACATAAATACAAATATTTAATTAATTTTATCATGGAAGTGGTCGCTTTTCAAAGACCTAGTAAAATACACTAAAGACCTGAAATATTAAACGCATTGGGTGCATGGCTGATATAGATTTTCTAGAAACTTCTGCCACTCCAGCAACAGTGGCATAAACATCAGGTGTCACATTTCAGGTGTGAGAAGGAGCTAAAGGAGAATTCTGGCTCATCAGGAGAGATTTTACCATCTTTGAGGATGGTGTGACGTTGTGAAGTGGGGGAGTGCAAAGCCAAGAATATTTTCTTTGTGAACTTCTCTGGGGGCAGCTTTTCAGTCATGTGACCTTGGGAGGCATTTGGGCAATTGGAGGAGGAGAAAATCAGCGGTGATGAGCATAGAATTTAAGAGGCTGACTTTTTGGTTGAAGTTGCTGTGACCCAGATTTTCAGTTCCTTCTACATACCTCTCTCCATGAATTAAAAGAGAAGGTGGTTAGAGATGATCGTACTGAGTGAAGTAAGTCAGACCATGTCTGAGAAAGACAAATATCATATGATGTCACTTATAAATGGAATCTAAACAATAATGATACAAATTCTATTTACAAACCAAAACAGACTCATGGACATAGAAAACAAACTATGGTTACCGAAGGGGAAAGGGCGGGGAGGGATAAATTAGGAATTGGAGGTTAACAGACACATGTTACTATATATAAAATAATAAACAAGGACCTACTGTATAGCACAGGGAGCTATATTTAATTTCTTGTAATATCATAATGGAAAAGAATCTGAAAAGGAAAAATGTATATGTATGTATACGTATAACTGAATCACTTTGCTGTACGCCTGAAACTAACATTGTAAATCAACTACACTTCAATAAAAATTAAAAAAAAAAAAGGTGAGGGTCCCATGAAGTGTGGACAGTCTCCTCCTAGACCTGTTCCTTGCTTTCCTGTTTGAACTGCCTTTGATTGATTCTCTTCCTTCAGCCTTGAATGACCTTTATGCTTCTGTTGGCTGAATCCTGTTCCTCCTTTAAGTTATCAGGCTCAGTTGCTCAATAAAGTCATTCTTGACTCTTCTGAGAGGAGGTAATCTCCTTCCTTTGAATTCCCACTACAGCATTTGCACCTTTCTTGTCAGGGCCCATGCCTTGCTTCCAATCTAAATGTATATCATACTTATCCCATGAGGGCAGGAAAAATGAGATTTTTGCCTTGCTACCCTCTCAAGTGCCTAGCAGAGGGCACTGGCACATCTTACTATACTCATACTCTGGCTTTAGGAGATACATTCGGAGAAGCTATTTTCCCATTGGAACAATGACTGTTACAGTGAGTTTTTCTCCAACCTCATTTGAAGGGGTGTGTTTTAAATCACATGTCTCGTCAGGGTGGGTAATAGCTCTGTGGTCGAGTGCATGCTTAGCATATACAGGGTCCTGGATTCTATCTCCGAAAACTTAGAAAAAAAAAATCAAGTGTCTCTCTTTTCCTTAGGTTCCCAGAAAGTGAGTCTGTCCTGCTGGTACCATGACCGAGGTTGGGCCAAGATCTCCAACATGACGTTCAGGAATGGAAAACTCATAGTTAACCAAGACGGCTTTTATTACCTGTATGCCAACATTTGCTTTCGCCACCACGAAGCTTCGGGAAACCTCAGCGTGAAGTATCTTCAGCTCATGGTGTATGTCACCAAAACCAGCATCAAAATCCCGAGTTCTCACACCCTGATGAAAGGAGGAAGCACCAAATACTGGTCAGGGAAAGCTGAATTCCATTTTTACTCTATAAACGTTGGAGGATTTTTTAAACTACGGTCTGGGGAGCAGATAAGCATTGAGGTATCCAACCCTTCACTACTGGATCCAGACCAAGATGCAACGTACTTTGGGGCTTTTAAAGTGCGAGATATAGATTGAGCCCCATCTGGTGGAGCGTTTTCACGTTATTTCTTAGGATGTATAGAAAACTTTTTTAAAACAAGCCCAGAAAGATGTATATAGGTGTGTAAGACTACTAAGAGGTGTGACCCACAGGGTACAAGAAGACCCCAGCCATGCTTTTGATTCTGTAGAGAGCAAATGTATTTACAGCCAATGGGAGGTGTTGGACTCAAGATGTGTTACAATCTAAGGGTTTTCTTACACAATGGTTTTTAAATTTTGTGATGAATTCCTAGAATTAAAAGTGAGTGGAGCAGTTACAGTTGCCTTTATGAAAAACCGCATTTGAGCTATGGGAAGGGTTAATTTTCTGACTCTAGCCTGTGGTTATGTGCCACGATGCAGCTGAAGTGGAGAGGGGTCATCTAATGGCAAACTGATGACAATCTGAAGGGTTAAATTCTTTTGAATTGTTACATCATGCTGGAACCTGCAAATAAAGACTTTTTCTAATGAGGAGAGGAAAATATATGTATTTTTATATAATATCTAAAGTTATATTTCAGATGTAATGTTTCCTGTGCAAAGTATTGTAAATTATATTTGTGCTATAGTATTTGATTCGAAATATTTAAAACTGTCTCGCTGTTGACATATTTAATGTTTTAAATGTACAGACGTATTTAACTGGTGCACTTTGTAAATCCCCCAGGGAAACCTTGCAGCTAAGAGGGAAGAAAATGTTGTTTGCTGATATCAACTGTATTATATTTCTTCCTCGTTTTTAACTTAATAGATTTTTCAGACTTGTCAAGTCTGTGCAAAAAAAATTAAAATGGATGCCTTGAATAATAAGCAGAATGTTGGCCACCAGGTGCCTTTCAAATTTAGAAGCTAATTGACTTTAGAAAGCTGACATTGCCAAAAGAGATACATACTGGGCTACTGGGATCTGCCAAGAGTATTTATATAATTATTGAACAGGTGTTTTTTTCTACGAGTGCTGCAAATTGTACATTTTTTTTAATGGCAAAGTTATCAGTGGCTTATCAGCAAAAACAAAATCCATTTTTAATTTAGCGGAAGTTATTTTATACTATACAATAAAAAACATTGCCTTTGAATGTTATTATTATTATTTTTTTGGTATGAAAATAAATTTATAAGAAAACCCGCCTTGTGCTTTTTGTGCTTCTCTTTCTTGTCTGTCTTGCTCTGTGATCCTGTTCTCCCCAATATGCTAATGTGGCTTCTATCTTTCCAGAGGTTACTGGGAGAAATGCAGATTTAATTAAAAATTAGGAACAGATTCAATTAAATTAACGAACCTCGGCATTTGAAACATAGTTTACAAGGGATTTGGAGGCAAGAATGGAGCCAGATGGAAAATAGAGGCTTCCTCGCTCAAAAAAAGATAAGTTTGTTATGCTTATGTTGTGAGGAAAAAAAGTGTTGCTTTGCACAAGTTCGTGATGCCCTGCAGAGCAATTGTTTGACCTGGAGGAACCCGGGAATATTGTATCCCTTACGACCATGAAAAAGCATTAACGGTGGTCTGCGTGTTTATCCTCATAGGAATCTACATGGGGGAGCCGTAAAAATTTAAACAGTAGATCTTTGATGGTGGGACTTAATCATGGACCAAAATACACTTATGGTTTTAAAACTATCCATAAATTGGAGGGCGACTGGTTCAAAGTATCACTTAAGTGTTACATATCTCAATTACTCTGATCCTGTTTATTCTCAGTTTAAGGAAAAATGAATTTTGAGGGGCAATTGGAGAATTTCTCCACTCTCCACTGACACAAAATCTTGTTATGTAGACAGCCTTTCTAACTCCCCTGGCTCCTAGAATACGATTTGATCATTTCCAATGGTGAATCACATTCATTCACTTTTGTTTGTTGCACATCATTTATTGAGCACCAACAGTGTGTGAAGCACTGGGGATCCTATGGCCCTCTTCTTACCCTTGAGGAATCTTCATTTTAATGGGAGCCAGCCTAGTAAGAGCATGGTAAGCTCCAAGGTATAGGCATCCAGAGAATAATGTGGGAACAGAGAGGAGGTCATTGAACCCAATCTGAGTATCATCGAAGGTCAAGAAACAAAATCAGACTGGATAGGAGGTGGGCTGAACGGCTCCAAAAGTGTTATAGAATATTCATTCTCACTTTTAACTTAGAGGCAACTAACTTACAGTGTCTCAAAGATGAGCTAAAATCCAAGGTCTAGGGATGGAAAAACACCTGGGATCTAGCAAGAAAGTACATGGTGGCACGAGCCAGACCAGAGAACCACCGTGATGGATGGTCTGCAGTGCGAAGAGAGACCCTCTATACAAGACCTTGAAAAGTCAGGCTGACAGTAATGTCAATTTTGTGTATGTTACCCAGTAGGTCAAGGATATTTAGAGCTTCCCTGGAATGAATCTATGACAATGAAATGTTGGTGTGAACTGGCTTATGCCTTAAAGAACGCAACTGTAGCAAGCAGATATGACAGGAGGTAAAGGAAAGGTTTTTTCTTTTTTCTAGTGATGCTCAACATTTCCAGGATCTGAAGAGAAGGATCCAAAATGCGAGATCCAATACCTTACTTTTCCCGCCTACATGCCACTTTGTACTCTCACTTTTTCTTCTCAGTTACCCCCTCTCCACCACTTCCACTCTTAGGTGTTTTAATCCTTTCCTTTTTTCTTTTCCCCTAATGCCTGATTCTTGCCTCAGAGGACCATTTAGTTTCTCTGATGGCCCTTGGAGACTAGAAGGCAGCTGCATCTGATTGAGATGGAACCAGACATTGACAGTGCTCAGCACAAGGAAGAGGATGTTGAGGAATGACAGGACAGATCAGGAAACTAACACATACTGGATGCTACGGCCAATGGAATGTTTGCTCATGTTACCTGCTCCATTTCTTCTTCTTCCCAACACGTGCCAAATCCAAAGCAAGGGAAGTGGGCCAAATTTGAAGTCATCTCAAAATACTTTTGAGTCAGTTTTCAGCTAGATCACATCCCTGCCTCCTTGCATCTTCTCAGAACAGTACACAGGTGGCCATTCTTGTTTAACAAAGTTGCTTTCCTCCGGCTTCCCTTTGTCTCACTCATCTCCATCAGGACATCCTAGAGAGCTACCCAGAGCAGACCCGTTTCCCGGGTGTCTCACGTAAAAAGCTTCATCCTCTCTGTGCGTCTAATTATTGATGTGGCTAGAGATAGTGGCATGGGATTATACCTGCACATTGTAGTGGCACAACTTTGACTCAACTTGCGGCTTCACGGTTAGCCTGTAGAATCCTTCTGGGCCACTCCAAGCATGTGTTGGCTTCATTGTTGGCTTTGTTAATCGAATCTCTAGCTTCTATGCTATGAAATTGAAATATGTTTCCCAGTAGCTGCATTTATAAATGCTAATTGGTTATTGATTCACATTATTATGATTTAGCCTCATGTCACTTTACGATAAAATATTTTGTACACAGGGAATGTTAGATTTTAGCTATAAAACAGAAATCTATCCTTTTGATTAATAACACTTTTTATGATACTGCTGCTCTTCTATTCTTGTAATTAAAAAACTCTATTTCCTTATCATCTACCCTCACCTCCCCTCTCCTTTGTTGACTGATATTTTCTGTTGTTACTGCATCTTGACTAGCTCTCTGGCTATTTGCAGTGACAAGCTCTTTGATATTGTCAGACATGGACCACTTATAACATGATTCATACCATTCCTGGCTTTCAATCTCTATAGAAGATTGAAAATTCAAAGAGGGATCCTTTCCTGTGACAAAGGAATGGGCTAGAAGTTACTTAGTCCATTAGAAGCCCCCAGAGCTAAGAACATGGGGATCAGGGCTGGTTTCAGAGATAATATACATCCTCCTAGAAGGAGGTAATAGATACTTCAATCTCCCTCATCAGGGTCTTAAAATCACGAGGTGTTACTCTCTTGGGCAAAACCCATTTTCTTCCTTTTCCTATGGATTCTGAAGAAGCTTTGTTTCCTCAAAAGACTGATCTCAACCATCTCAGGTTGGTGGAATGAAAGCTCCTCAAGTGGCATGAGCATCTTTTGGAAGAAAGATCACAGATTTGGGTATCACCTAGACTCAGGGTTGGAATCTGAGCTCTGTTGCCTGGTGACCCTGGGCCAGCAGCCACCATTTGGATTTCGGTTTCCTCCCTTGTAAAGCAGGAGCCTCCCTGTCTGTGCAGAAGGGTTGTGAGGGTCAGCAATAAGAAGAGCTCAAATTAGAGCCACTAGTTTTATCCTCTCATCCCATTTGCTACATCCCGCGTCCCCAGGTTGAACACACAGTTTGTCCTTTTTCTCCAGCTGCCAAATAGCCTGTCTTGAGCAAAGCACCACACTCTGCATTGTGGGAGACACCAGGATAGAGACGGTATTAACTTCCTAGGGCTGCAGGATGGTCACGTGGCTGATGGCAGGAAGGACAGAGCAGTTGAGAGATCAGAACCTTACCTGTAACCCTGAAATCTCGGATAAAGTTACCCAAGCATCCTCATGAGTTTGTTTTTAGTTGAGTTTGCATTTCTGGTGGGAGCCAGTGAAATGACAAGAGTTTGCCCGAACACTGTGAGGTGCGGAACAGAACAGCCTGCAGATGCAGGAGTGGAGGAGGGAAGTTTGGGGCCACCGCCATGATCTCAGGGTGAAGGTGCTGGTGCTCCGAAGCACCTTCATTTCTGGTGACCTTGAAACTTCTCTGGGTGAGGAAACCTGTGCTGAGGGCACTCGTTCAGATTTAAAGTAGAGAATTCAAATTGAGAATGAAAACATCTTGGTCCCTAATAGGTAACAGGAGAAAACATCACACAACTCTAGGGGAAGCACAAATAATAAGTAGGACTTATCAGAAATACCCAAATGAGGGAAAATGTTATGAAATAGGGAAGGGGAATCTGGAGGCGTTTACCTAAATCCCAGAGAGACATTACAGCAGAGGAAGAAGGTGAGGCCCACAGACAGTCAGCACCTTCCATCCCTTCTCTCTTCGAAATCACCAACACAGGTGGCCTGTGATCCAAAAGGCAAGCCCCATCCACGTCCAAGCCCAAGTCAACGGTGAGGGGGCTGGGAGGAGGGTCTGGCCCGTGGGAATGAAACAGGAAAGCAGCTTGTGGCTGAGCATCCATGTCGGTTCCGGGAGGAGGTTTTTGTGTGTGGCCAGAGGCTCAGCAGGGGTTCAGTTTTGAAAGAAGATGGTCAGGATGCCTAGAAGTGGTCTGACTCCAGCTGCCTGGAGGGATAGGTGAGCCCGCTGCCAAGACACGGGGGAGCCCTGGGTTGGGGAGAGACCCCAGTGTCCACGTTCCCGGGAGAAGAACGGGCCTGACAGGCAGCAGGGCTTCCTTGCGAGTGAGGTCGGGAAACTTCCGTGCAATCCTGTTCCCGAAACCGTGAAAGGCTGTTTTCCTCCATGAGTGTCCTGCAGCCGCCTAAACATATACCACAAACTTGGTGGCTTACAACAAAAATTCATTCTTACAGCTCTGCAGCCAAATATCTACAACTGAGGTGAGGGCAGGGCCACACTAACTCCAGGGCTCTGGGGGAGAATCTTTCCCTCCCTCTTCTGGCTTCTGGTGGCCCCAGGAGTCCCCCGTGACGGCTTCATGTCAGTCTCTGCCTCTGTCTTTCTCCTTTTCTCCCTGTGTCTTCTTTGCTTCTGTTTCTTCTAAGGACAACTGTGACTGGATAGAGGGCCCACCTGGATAATCCAGGAAAATCTCCTCTCAAGGTCCTTAATTACATCTGCAATGGCCCATTCCTAAGTAAGGTGACATCCAGAGACCCTAAGGGTTAAGATGTGGACCTGTCTTTTGAGTGCCACCATTCAACCTACTAAACTTTCCAAATCCCAACGAGTCATGGAACCAGCCACTCTGCTAGTCTCCTTTTTGGGGGTGATGGCTTCCAAGGAGGGACCGGAAAGAGGCCAAAACTGGAGAGACTATAAGTAAAACACTGAATGATCCCCCCAAAATCCCCAGATCTGCAACCTGCATGGGCACAGACAAATAGGAGAATGTTGCTGTGCTAGGAGAATGGAATTACGGATATTTTCTTCCTTCCAAAATTGCCCTGCTGTTATGCTACCATTGAATTCAATAATAACGGGCATTAAAGCCAATCTTTTCAATAGAGAAACATCAGAGCTTTTGGTGCTAAATGAGCCTACAGCCCCGTGATGTCGGCCTGTGTGCTTCTGAGATGGAATAACCGAGAAGCTTGGGGAAAAGTGTGTCAGCTGGAAGGGTGAGGAGAGGCTTTTTAGAATGAGAAAAAGTGACTTCTCCCCGGTGTGCTGTCTCTCTCTGTTTACACCCTTCCACTTAGATCGTATTTAGAATTAGGCGCTGACACACCTGGCAGGAACCAGACTTGGTGTCCAGCGTTCCCGCCTCCCCTCCTGACACAGGTTTTCTCACCATTCTCTTGATTTGAGGAGACAAGATGAGGAAACAGGACAGTTTCAGAGAAAAATACTTTCCTGAACGTGTTCAATAAACCCATTAATGAGATTGTTAAAAGAAACTCAACAACTCAGCTGAACATTTTTGTTTGTGATCTATTAAAGACCGGTGATAAAGGCTTTCTTTTCACACAGAAACTCTGATGTGTCAAAACCTAGGGATTTTTTTTATTTAAGCCTGAAATATTGGCCCGCAGAAGCCCAGCCCTGAGAGCTGCAGTGTCTAGAGAGCATCTGCTGGCCTGAAAAATAGAGTTAAGCTTCTGGTCCAACACCACGGCAAGAATTGTGCTTTTCTATTGTAAAAGCTGGCTAACTGGAGGAACACAGGCAAACACGGGGAGAAAACCTTTCTTATCTGTGCTTTACAATAAAATCCTTTGAAGTTTGTTGTGTACTATTAATATTAACGTAGTCTTCAAATTATTTTTTTAAAGCTACATATGGCATAATCTTGTTTCTATAGGGGACTTAAGGAGATTTCTGTGGTTATTGGTATCCCTGAAAGAAATGAGTCATTCAGTGCCCTGGGTCGAACAGGAATGCAGGTCTTGACCCAGAAGAGATAGACCAATTTAGTCCACTCGCAATGAATATTTTAAAATACCTGCTCAAGACTTCTTAAGGAGAGAAGGAGAGTGACACAGATGTATAGGCAGAGAAGGAGGTTGCTGGTGGCAAAATTAAGCCCCCTTTTGTCTGTCCTGAGCAATTCAGATCTGGCCCAAACTTGCCTATCCCACTCAGTAAGAGGAGAAATTCATCAGAATCCCCCTAAATAGTCGGGCAACTCACTTTTGCCAGAGGAACATAACCCTTGGAAACCAGACCTCTAGGGATGCCCCTGGGGCCAAATATGAATTCCTTCCTGGCACACAGAGAAGTAAAACACCCTTTCATCTCTGTCTTCTTACATTTCAAGTGCCCCAGCCACGAGCCCCTCCCGCCCTCCCAATTTGGCTCTGCAAAATGTACCACTGCAATCTCCAGTCTTCCCACAAAAACTAATTTCCCTTCTTATTGCTGAAAAGGGCTTATGAACTATATTACATCAAATTGTTTAAAATGATCTATAGTCCATTAATGTAGTTTCATCCACTTTTCTTGGCCTTGATCAATGATTAAGAAATATCTGGGTTTGTTTTAGGAAATCCATGTCAGCATTTGTCCCATGATTAAAAACTGTGCATCGGGCAGGAGTCAGACATCTTTTCGGGTTTTGAGAGCCTCTGATATATTGAACATCATGCTAGGGCTATTTTCTTGCAAAATCTCTTTGAACCCTGATGACAATTCCACGAAGTGACTGTTATGATTCCGTTTTATAGACTGGTGAGTCAGGACATCTGGCTTGTGTGTGTGTGTGTGTGTGTGTGTGTGTGTGTGTTTAGGATTTGAATGTAAGACTACCAGGCTTTCTTCTGCACTCCAGCAGTCACACACCATGTGACTGATGTCATTGCTTCTACCTGAGACGTCCTCCCATTTCTCACCTGGCCAGATTCTCACCGTCCTTCAAGTCGTTGGGTAAGCCCCGCGAATCCATCTGCCATCTTTTCCTTGTGAACTCCCATTGTTCTTTGTGTTCTAACCACACAATTTAAGACTCAGTTATCTCTTGGCTCCTACTACTTTTTGATTATTCCCTAAGACTTGGTCTTACCTTCCAAAAGGAATCTGAGCAGCTTCAGTATATAAGGGTTCAGTTCTTTGTGCTTCTTCAGGGTCCCCAAAGGGGTGGGTGGACAATGGGGGTAGAGAAGAACCCAATACAGGCTGGTCGAGTACATGATTGATGAATTCACCTGTGTCCTCTGTCAGTCATGAGAATCCACAACCTAGCTTGTGTGTGTGTGTGTGTGTGGCTCTTAAAATCTTAAAAGCCCCTCCGTTTTTGACCCCAATTTCTTGCCGAAGCTATAGAGAATTGGGTGAATGGTGGTGGATGGGGGGGAAATGGAGCCATTGGGGCTATGTTTGCATTGTGAGTTTTTTTAGGTGTAGCGCCTTTACATGGAATCCCATGTCGGGGAGGTACGACAGAGTGGAAATACGAACAAATTTGACGTTGTGAGGTCAGAGATCTAGTCTTGCTCTGCAACAACTGTTATAAACTTTGGATAAGACACTTAACTTTTCTGCAGCTCTGCTTCTGTATTCACAAAATTAAAACAATAATAGCCACTTCATCTATCTTGTGTTGTTGAGAATTCAAGCAAAACAAACGTGCAAAGGTGTCAGAAGGAATAAACCGAAATACGGATTGAATAGCATCATCATTCCTGAAGTCCGTCAGATCTGTTACACAGTTTGACCTGATCAGCACTGAGCACCTATCCTGCTCATCCTCACCCCCTTTGGTACCATCTTCCAACCAGAAATCATTTCTGGGGAAGATTTTAGGGGTCAGTGGGGTCAACATATATGCTGGTCTCCATGCTGACCCAGATCTTCAAATTCATTCTACTCTGATTTGACATTTCAAGTGGGGTTTTTTTTTTCCTCTCCTTTTGAGTCCTGGCTTCACATCCCGGACGCTGAGCTCACCTCTTGCCAATTTTTCCTTTTCTAAAGTAAAAGAAAAAGAGGAAAAGGCAGAAAGGGAGTGCATTTTAATCATAGTTGCAATGGATCACTTTCTCTTTCCTGCAGGCAAAGTAAAAATGCCCTTGAAAGAGCAATGAATTAGAGTCTCAGGGCCAAATCCATCTTCTTCTCCCCCTCCACCAAGCTCTTCTACATTTTCCTCTCTCAGCCTGAGGGGAGCTGATCAGCCTCGTGGTGAAAATGAGGACAGTCCAGGAAGATGGCGGTCTAAATCATTCTTCTTCATTTAAAAAAAAACCCAAGTCTTTAAGGACCACCCATGTCTAAAATCCTCACAGCCTAGAAGGTCTAGCACTTAGTAAGGACTCAATAAAATGTTGAACTCGTTTAAAACCAATTTTTAGAAAAGTAAAGCCTTAGAGGGGATCCCCTAGAGATGTGTGTATTACAGTAGAAAGGAAATTCCCCAATGGCGAGAGTGGCTCATAAGGAGAAGCATTTCAGACACCAAGGGTTGGTTAGAAAAGAGATATTTTGGGGTGCGTGTGTATGTACGAGTGAGTGTGTCTGTGATGTGTCCTTGCGTTTTCAGGAGGTATAACTCAGGAGGCTTTTATTGGTAAGTAACAGAAAACTCCAATTCGAAGTGACCTAAATAGTGAGGAAATTTGCTTTCTTGTCTAATAAGAAATCCAACTGTCAATCAGGCTACAGATAACAGTATGTCAAGGCTCCAGATCTGCCCCTTACTGTTCCCTGTGATCTGTTCTCCTTCACGTGTTGGCTTCACCCTCTTGGTGGCAGCAAAATGGTCACAGCTGTTCCGGGCATCCAGTCCGGGCACAACAATGTTCAGAGGAGGAAATAATAAACACGACTTGTCCAGGCTTGGCCGATGCCCTTGAGGGGCTCCCACTGGTGTAAGGAGTTAGTTTTGCAATCCCCAAGAAACTGGCTTCTAGTCAGAAGCCAGGTGAGAGCAGAGAGAGTGGTATGCTTAGCTTCTGGAAAACCACATTGATAAATGTGGTGTAATTTTACATCACGTTTGTGTACAAAACACATGCAGAGATTTCTCTGCAGCAAAACCCCACTGAGCACTAATCCACTCACAGCTGGGTGACCTTCACCTGAACCTTTCCCTCCGTGCTTACTTGGCTTCTAAGTAATGATGTGGGCTGAATTTCCAGCAAGCACACATTCTTCTGAAATCTGAAATTCCCCTTAAATTCCATGCTCTAGCCAATACACCGAGGAACTGGTATAAAAACTTTATTCTTTTAACATGAGCCCTTCCTGGATTGATAGAGGCTAATTCCTCCAAACTTGTTTGGCTGCTCAAAACATGAGCTCAGTAGTCATTCTGAGTTCTGAGATGACTCAACAATTGCTTTGGATCAGCTGCACAACTGGCCCAAATGACTGCGAATATTGGTCGTTAAAATGATTGAGAAACATGTTTCAAGTGAATAACAGTCGATTTTGTGTCAGCAAGTTGATGTGGACAAACCCCAGCCTGATTTTCCTACCCAACCCCACGCCTCTGCCCTGTTCCCAGTCCTTCTACACAGTGCCCCCCTGGCAGGACAATTTTCTAAAACACAGTCTTGGTCAGGTCACTCACTGGTCCCAAAGCCGAACATCATTTCTCAACACCGCCAACAGATTAAATGTAAAGCATCTCCTGCAATCGACTGGTTTTTGCAAGTTTTTCTCCTGAAATCTCTGTCCCCTGGCCTCTACCCACTCTGCCCCATTCACGCCAAAATACCACCTGTTGTAAGAGAGATCCAGCGTCTTAGCCGAGGGCACACAGTAAACGGCAGAGCCTGAATTCAAATCCAGGCACTTATGCTACAGAAGCCACTAGTCAACACTGTTATGCACAAAAATACAGTGGCCACTTTTACACTGTCTTCCATTTTCTAGCCACATCCTGTCGGAACACCTGGTAACAGAATTACGAAGAGCTCAACACAGTCACGACCTTTAGATAGGAGAGACTGGGCAGGAACTGGACTTCGACGTGGCTGATTCGGTCCCCTAATCAGGTTCCCCAGTGACACACAGTGAGGGGAAGGCACGGCTGGATGTGAAATTCGGATTTAGTCACAAGATATGCCTGGAGTCTATGCTGTGCGATTTGCTAGTTCTGGGGCCGTGAACAAGGCATTTCACTTCTCTCAGGGTAAAGTTTCCATCATCACTAAAATGAAGAAACTAACACTGTAAACGATGACTGTGACCTTCACACGGCGAAACTGAGGGGCCAGAGGGATAGACAGGCACGCGCCCCCTGCTGCGGGGAGAGTGGCCGCAGCCGGCCAGAGGAAGACAGCCTTCGCTCAGGGACCCGTTCTGACCACCGGCGGCGCCGAGTCAGTGAACGGTGGAGTGAGTGAGAAGACTGGCCACACGGGGACAGGAACTTCCTGCACAAAGTGACAGTGGGGAAGTTAATCTCCTCTCTCCCCACCGTGTGGCTACGGGGGGCAGAGACCAAGGGCCGAGAGTGGATTCCTCTCCCCTCGCCAACTCCCCACGACCCGGACACCATCAGGGTAGGGGGTGGGGGTACAGTGGTCTCTGATGAGGATGCGAGCGGCTAGGGGAGGGTGGGGGTGGGGACAGGGACCGCAGGTGGGCTGACACCCCAAGGTCCCAGCTCATACTCCATTGTCCTATCAGACTTACAGTTGTAAAGCAAAGTAATTAAAGGATAAAATTATTAAGAACTGTAAGTCAGCGCAGCTCAGCTTTGAACCCCAACCCCCGGACCCTCGGGACCGCACGAGTCTTGGGCTCTGCGCAGGCGCAGAGATGGGTGCAATGCAGCAAAGCCAGGCGGGCTTGGCGGAGGAGGCGGGGTTTTTTCTGCCCTGAGGTCTTCTCAAGGCAACAGCAAAGCGAGGGTTTGACAACACGAAGGAACGTTTATTAGGTTTCCTGCCTCAGATCTAGGGATTCAGCCTCCTCTGCCCTCTTTTTAGGGAGACCGAGGGTGGTCTTTCTTTGCATTGGTTTTTGCTGACCACCACCTATTGGGATGAGGGTTTGGTGTTCTAAGGCTGATGGTTCTAAGGCTGATGTTCTAAGGCTGAGGTTGTTATGCTAAGTGAAAATAAACACTAATAAATCCCGCTGTACGCGCTGGGTCACATGCTGGCTTTAGGGAGACATTCATATCTATCTATATATTTTTTACTGAGTCTTACAGTGGAGAAGAAACATCATTCACGTGTCTCTATTTGACATGCATTTTATTAGACATAGGACTGCTGGAAAACATCCCCCACCAGCCAGCTTTAACTCCTCTGCTGCCACACAATTGCTGCTAATGTCACCTTCAGGGAGTGCCTTGTTTAGACAGGGCTACTTTGGGGGGGGGATCTGCTTCATGATTAAAAATGACTTATCAAAGTAAGTTGCTATAGAAATGAGTTGCATTATTCTGGATATAAGTCAACTAATGTCTGACTATAAGAAGCAGCCAATGATATATAATATAAAAGCACAGATATAATGCATTGCTTAAAATCCTATGGCTGTCTGCAATAAAATCATTCCTCATACAATTTAAATTTTATATACATTGCCTAAGAGTACATTTCTTATGCATTGTATATTTTATCTAAAACTATATTGGCTCTGAGCCATATTAATTAAACTCTTAATTATTAGAATTTGGAGTGGTTCATTTCATCTTATTTTTTCCAGATTGATTGAGATATTGACATAATGTGTATAAGCTTAAAGTGTATCACCTGATGAGTTCATACATGTATATATTGCAAAATAATTACTACAATATTTTAAATTAATGTTATTATTTGGATGACTCAAATTTCTTACAAAATATGCAAGCAAAATGGATCAAGTCTCTTAAAAAGTCCATATCCTTTGACAGAGAACTTCTATCCTAGAGAAATCAGAAGGGGAGAGAAACATATATGTAAAACAGATGTTTATCAGAGAAGCATAATTTACAATTGCAAAATACAGAAAGTTACTTAGTTATCCAACAGGAGAATGAGTACATAAATGAAGGTATTAGAAAAAAATATATAATCTCAAGATTAAGAATGGACTTTGGAGTCAACAAGGTCTGAGTTTGAAACCTAGCTCTTTGATTTACTAACTATGTGAGCTAGAGAAGATTAGTTTTCTCATCTAATGCATTGATTGTCTGTTGCTAAATTATGAACTGTCCCTAAGCTCAGTGGCCTTAAGACAACAATCAGTAATTGTCATAGCTTCTATGTGTGCAAGTTGGCGGGGGTTGGCCTGATGGGGGCTGGGCTGGGCTGTGTACCTCTGCTTCTCACTGTCTGTCTGTGTGTCTGGCGGGGACCCTGCACCACGTGTCCCTCATTCTACTCTCTTATCCTAGTGGGATAGACAACATGCTCCTTATGTGATGACAGAAGAGCCACAAGAGGAAAATGTGAAAGTGCATAAGACAACATCACATTTCTTCCTCATTCTGTGGGCTAAAAGCAAGTCACATTGACCAGACCTCAAGTCAAGGAATAAAACAAATCACACAGTAAAGGTTATAACTCAGGGACAGGAATTCTCAACCTTGGCACTCTTGGTGTTTTGGGCCAGGTAATTCTTTCTTGTCGGGGGCTGTCCTACAAAACACTGAATGTTCAGCAGCATCCCTGGCCTCTACATACTGAAGCACCTCCATAATTGTGACAACCAAAAATGTCACCAGGCATTGTCAGTTGTCCCCCAGAGGACAAAATTGGTCCTGGTTGAGAACCACCAATCTGTAGGGAGAGGTGAAGAGTTAAATGCAATAATAGATCTGCTCCTGTGAGGGTTATAATATTACTGACCTTATATTGATTTCAGACCATTAAATTCAATTGGTGCTACTTTAATTGTTTAATAAATGCTGGCTTCTATGATATAGCCATGTAATAATATAATAGTTATGTAGTGTATAATTAAATACAGCCATATAACATAGCCATTACAGATTATGTATGACAGCCCAAGCTGGGAAGCAATGTTCAATGACGCATCACCCCTGGGTGTGGGAGATCTCTATCTGCAGACTTGTAACCATCTCGCATTTAGGAATAGACCCTCACCCCTACAGAGTTTTAGCAAAGCACATGGTCTCCCACCAGCATCACAATTGAGATGTGAATACAAGTGATGTGAGTAACTTGAGAATCACCCCCATGAAAAGAAAGGAACTGCTCGCCCCCCACTTCCTCTCCACTCGCCCTGAGCTGCGGGGCAGATGTGGTGCTTGTGAGCAAGCCCAGACCCCGTGTCCAGGGCAGGACTGTAGCAGGTGAAGGACTAACAAGACGAGAAGAGACCTGGGTACTGGATGACGTCATAAACAGAGACGCTTTCACGTCCCTAACCCCTTATTTTGTGAGACAAAATTCAATCTATTCTGCAATACTTGGGGGCTTTTTGTAACAGTAGCTTCGTCTGAATCATGAAAACAACAACAACAACAAACACTATAAATTGGGACAAGAAATAATATCCTGCAAGGGTAACAAAAATGTCAGCTGTATGACTTTAGCAACTGTGTGAGCTTTTAACAATTGAGTTCAAGTTGGTTGTGTTTAAAATTGATCCCGGAACCGTTGTGGGATAGGCAGCCAGGGAACAGACATTGCAAGCTGAAGGGCTGGTGACCTTTGTCAAACCATAGCAAAACATCGGTCAAACTGGTTCCTGCGATAACGCTGAAGACAGGTTATATGCCCTGGAGTAAACAGTGAGACGAAACCAGATTGTTGGTTTCTGTTGGCTGCTTCCTGCTGCTTTGAGTAGAGAGCGATGAAGTTTGGAAAGAATCTGTCAGTTTGCCAGCAGAGACAGAGGGAAACCCAGCTGGGTTAGGGATGTCCCCTGTGCTTGGGACTGCAATCTGAATTGACTTGCAGTCCAGTAATTTTGGCCTCATGGAGCTGGAAAATTGAACCGTTTCGGCATCATAAACAGAAAGAGATAACACTGTGTAGGAACCTTTCTCCAGGGCCTGTTGTTAATGGAACCGTAGGAGCCAATCCAATGGCAAAGATAGAATTAAGCATATTGTTGTCTCACCCAAGCCTGTTATTTTAAATGGCCTCAAAGTTGCTACTGAATTAGAGAGAAAATAGTCCAAGTATAGCGATGAGTAAACATATGTGTTCATGAACTTGAGATTGTTGCAGACAAGATCGCTGGCTACCCTTGCATGTTCATGGAAATGACTGGGAGCAAACAGTCTAGAAAACTGCTAAGAATTCTGAAAGAATTATGTGATCAAAGAAACCACAAACCTGGCCTGCAAAAGCTGTAATTTTCTGGCCCCTGAAGCAACCCCCAGGAGAGCCGCGCATCCCCAAGTAAGGCATGCTCTCCCACACTCACTTTAGTTGTGGTCGCAGAAGTAAATGGACAGTCAGAGGCTCGGAGAGGTCAGGGGACAAAGGACTGTCTTCCAAAGACGAGAACTGGCATCTACAGACCAAGGAATTTTCTTCATTGGCTGCGATGGAGACTTAACATAGTTCCTTCCCAGTAGGATTTCACCATTCTTAAGAACCAACGACTTTTTCTCCCATTCACCCTTTTTCCACATGAGTGTTTTTACTGCCGCTCTCCTGTTTGACTCCACTGTCGAACACTGATTATGGGGAAGGTGTCAGAAAACACACCCATTAATCAAAAATCTCCCAGATCTGGGCACCTCCAGTCCTGATGGAGAAAGCTTGATGTCATCCAGAAATCTTGAATTCTGGGTTGGATGTAGTAACTGAATGTTTTTAGACTGTCCCCTTGTTAAAAGAGCGATTGTGTTTTTGTGTGGTTAGCAGGGCACAGTTGAGTGACCAGGGCATTTGGGGCAGAGGCTGGCAATTGTGCCCAGCATCCATTTTCTCCTTACGTTTAGTAACACGCTCTCCCATGCTGGGTTTTTGCAAGATACATGACTGTGCAATGAGGGGCCAACTTTTCCTAGCCTCCTTTGCAACTCAGTATAGCCACGTGATTGAGTTTGGGCAATTGGTAAGTGGACAGAAAAGAATTAAGCCACTACCAAGGCACATTTTCCCCCCTAGCCTTTTAATTTTTTTAAATTTTAATATATATTTTTATTGAAGTATAGTCAGTTTACAATGCTGTGTCCATTTCTGGTGTACAGCACAGTGCTTCAGTCATATAGGAACATACATATATTCGTCTTCATATTCCTTTTCACTGTAAGTTACTATCAGATATTGAATATGGTTCCCTGTGCTCTACAGTGTGGACTTGTTGTTCATCTATTTTATATGTATTAGCATTTGCACCAAGGCACATTCTTAAAAGAGGATGTTGCTTGTCTCGCATCTCCTCTGTATCTTCTTCCCTTTGGCTAAAACATGATGTGATTCTGTTGAGCCTTCAACCACACGGACCAGAGCAGTGCCCTGGGGATGTGGGCCCAGACCTGGGTTCCTAGACAGCCACGGGCACAGAGCTCTCTAAGCCCCCTGGAAACCCGTCTGCCTCTGTATCTATCCACAAAAGACAAGAAAGCTTCTATCTTGATGGGACCACTGTATTTGGGGGTCTTTTTGTAATAATAGTTTCAATCTGCCCTAAAAACTCAACTATTCAGGTATAAAAGAAACCCCAAACCAACTTACGCATTATGATCTCACATTTTTTAAAAATGTAGGTAGGCACAGGAAAAAACCTGAAAAGCTAAGTATCAAAACATTTATTTCTGAACAGTATGAATAGTATTGTAGGTACTATGATAGTATGAATAATGGCATTTTCTTTTTTGGTGTTTTTCCATATTTTCCACCTTTTTTTGACTTTGCGTAAATATTATTAAACAGGCACCAATATCAGCTCTATTTTTCAAAGACAAATAACCACGATCTCTCATTTCTGTCCCTCACTCTTAGCTACTTTTATTTTCTCCAGTGGCCACAGTTTTTTCAAAGCTAGAAGCATTAGACCGGAAAAAAAAAAAAAAGTCCCAAGGAAGCTCTAAGTGCTTTTTCTTATCTTTTAAAGCCATGAGACCTGTTCAACGCTTGGTTGACATCTATCATCTTGGTTGACTTCAAATTTCCTGGAAAAACCGGGAGAATAATCACCAGCTGATTGCCACAGCTTAAAAAAGGCCCTCTTGCAGCTGCTACAACACCCCAAGACTCACAGAAGGGGCAGTTACAGGGAAGACAAATGGCCCGTTGAAGAGCTTGCCTACATTTTCTTTCTCTCCAGAAGCAGCTCCTGGCCAATGTGGTTCTCATGCTTTATACAGGGTTGTGATGATGGCTTTTTTGGAAAGCATTTTTTCTGATCTGATCAAAATCCTCTTTCTCTCTTCCTACATCCAATTGTCCAATAGATAAAACTATTCCAGGTTAAATAATCTCTTCACCCCACCCCCGTCACTGTGCCCTTCCTGCTGTGGTTCTAGCGTGAGTTTGTCTCATTGCCGACTCCAACAGCGACTAGCCTCCCTGCCTCTCATCTCTCCTCTTTTTAATGCAGCCTCTATCCTGAGATCAGAGCTGTCCTTTTAAAAGACATATCTGATTCCATCAGTGCTCTACTTAATGGTTTCTATTGCTTTTCAGGTCGAGTTGAATGACTCACAGACCCCTCATGATCCAAGCTGTGCCTACATTTCCAGTCTCCTCCCCCGACATGATTCCCCACACACTCTACCCCAGCAAACCCATCCTATTTGAAGCTCAATGATTCAGCTACACTGAATTTTTTTTTTCATCAAGAGACTTTAGTTTTTAGAGCAGTTTTAGTTTTACAAAAAATTAATCAGGGTACTGAGATTTCTCACACAGCCTCCAACCATCACCCAATACACACAGTTCCCTCCCATTATTAATATTGTGCATTAATGTGTAACATTTTTGCAGCTGATGAGCCATTAATGATACATTATTATTAACAAAAATCCATTGTTTACTATAGGGCTCACTCTGTCTTGTACATTCTATGGGTTTTGACAAATGTGTAAGGACATATATCCACCGTTAAATTACTATACAGAATAAATTCTCTGAACTAAAAATCCCCTGTGCTCTGCCTATTAATGCCTCCCTCCCCGTGAGACCTGGAGACCACCGATCTTTTGCTGTCTCCATAGTTTTACCTTTTCCAGATTGTCATATTGTTAAATCACACAAAATGTAGCCTTTTCAGTTTGACCTTTATCACCTAATAGTATGCATTTAAGGTTTCTCCATGTCTTTTCATGGCTTGACAGCTCATTTCTTTTTATTGTAGAATAACATACCAGTGTATGGATACACTTTAGTGTTCTTACCTGTTCCTCCCTGAAGGACATCTTGGTTTCTTGTAATTTTTAGTGATTATGAATAAAACTGCTATAAACATTACTAAACATAAAATAGATAAACAACAAGGACCTACTATATAGCACGTAAAACTATATTCAGTTTCTTGTAATAACATATAATGGAAAAGAATCTGAAAAGAAAAAATACATATGTATATAAACGTATAACTGAATTACTTTGTTGTAAAACACCTGAAACTAAAATTGTAAATCAACTACACTTCAATAAAATTTTTTTTAAGTATTAATTACTGAGCAAGTGGGTAAGTGAATGCAATGGATAGGGTTACACCAAAGCTCAGACACATTGGGAAGTTCTCTTTAGGGCTTGAAAACACTGAGGTCTAATTTGTTACCATCTCTTCCCAACTGGATAAGTTCAAGCAAATCACTGAAAACTTTAGGATTTTTCCTTTTCTACGTTTAGAGACAGAGACCACGCTATTTTCCTGGCTCTCCAGGAACCTTTATAAGTGGAGTAGATTACTATACCACATACAGGGTTTTTGTGAAGAGAACTTGTAAGAATAGAAATGCCTAGAAGATTCCCTATCAGAGTCAGGAGAGAAAAGTTAGGAACTCTTCTTTCTGCCCTGCGCATGGCTGCCCAGAGTGATTGTGTTTTGGACTAGAGAAAGCTGCAGGGTGTAAATGTTCTACATCAGCCACTTGCACGCACATCTAGAAATCACTCCAAAAGAATAAACTTCTTGTATGTGGTCCTCAGACCTTTCATCAATAATTTTAGCTTCAGCCCTGTCAGACTCAAATTGGTCTGGCTGTAAGTATAGCTTTGCAGGCAAGCTAGTTCTGGTTCGAACAGCAATAAATCACTGATAAGCACAAGGGAACTCGGTTTTCTTCCCAGAGCCTAGTCTCAAATCATCTCTTAGCGCACGCCTCGAAACTGGCATATTTTCGTTGACTGCCAAAAAAAGAATATATCAGAAAGTCAATTGGCCTCTGACCTGCCCCTAGTGATGAAATCTCTGCCTCTAATGACTTTCATTTGAAGCGTGGAGAGGAAAATAAATGTGAACAGAAAATACTGTAACATAAAGATTGACCACGTAAGAGAATTCCTTCTCAGCTGTCTTCCATGGTTCAGTTATCCCTTGCCGCATGCCCGCCGTTCAGAGCAGGAAAACCAGAGACTGCAACTTCTACTGGATCAGCGCTCTGGCTTCTTACCTCGTGTTTACTGGGGCAGAAGATAGCTTAAGAGGCTGAGCAGCTGCCTCTCTTAGACAAGTGTTTGTACAGACTACATGTGGTGGGTAATCACTGGTAGATTCCAAATCCCAGAAACGCTTTTCTCTGGCTCTTGACCAGCCTCCTTTCTTTCCATTAACAGTAATGAGCTTAAAGAAGAGAGATTGCTTCTAATACAACTGAATTGTATTAAAAAAAATACACCCTCAAGACAAATCTGCTAAAATCATAAGGCGATTCAAACAGCAGACAAGATCCAGGGGGCAGTTTCCCCTCCTGACAGTCTCCTTTCCAGAACCAATTGTCACTGTGACTGAGAGTCACAAAGCTGGAGAGACAGCGAGGCTAGATATTTTTTGTGAGCTTGTTCAGGACAGTAGGACCTGAAGAACTTACCTTGGATGACAGTCTCCCACGTCCCAGGAGATGTCAATGTCAGGACATGACCACCTTCTATTTGTAGAGCAGGAGCTGCCTGTCTGACAATCTTGCTTTCCATTGCTGCTTATCCCAGCCCCCTGCCAGCCAGATCAGCCCCACGCTTGTCCAGTGAGCTCTCTGGACGCTGGCTTTCGTTGAAAGAACACTTAATGTGGCGTAAAACTTGGATTTGGTTCTGACTTCTGTTACTCGTTATCTGGGTGACTGAAAGTAATCTGGTTTCCTGATACTTATTTCTTAATCTACAAAATGGGGACCGTCCTTGCTCTGCCCAGCTTACAAGGTTGTGAGAAGCAAGAGAAGTAAGTAAAGCCATGGCTTGTACTTGTTTTGTGGATGATAAGAGCTACAGAACAGAAGGGGTGATGGGGATTCAGAGTTACAGAGGGTGTATTATCACTTTTTAGGGCAAGTCAGACTGTGGATGGGGGACAATATTGTGTCCCTGATTATTTATTTCTGCAGTCAAAAATGACTAGCTTTGCATCTAATAATCGTTATCCTTCTTCTCCTGGGCACACAGCTAGACTGAATTGCCCATCTCACTTACTCTCAGATGTAACTACCATGTAAATTCTTACCAGTAAAATGTGGATGGGAGTGCTGTCTGCTACTCCTGGGCTTGGCGCTTTAATATTTCTCAGCACAATCTTCTAGCCTTAGTTCACGGTGCTTTTAGAGTCTTAGCCAATTTTTCATGCTACCTTTTGGCCAAAGAAATATCTAACAGTGCTAGTTCTAAGTGTGGTTGGGTCTAAACAACTCAATAAGTATTTATATCCTTGTAATTTCATGATGTTGGAAAAATTGTTACACCAAATAATATTTTTATTTTCTTCTTAAATAGTGACAGTTACTAAAGGGATATGTAGCCTGTTTGGACACGGCATAACTTCTTAACCCTGGGAGATTGGACGGCCACCCTCATTTCCTGTTGCATATTGATTTTCCGATGGTACCTGCTTTTTATAACAATAACGACTGAAAACCTAAATTCAAAAAGATACAGCATTATCAGTTATCTCAGCAACATAGTGGCATAAGACATTCGCAAAAGAGACATTCATCCATAAACAAAAGCACCTTTGTGGGTGTTGCGGGATTCCCCATCATATGCCCAGGTACCTGAGATAAATCCCACCCACTTGTGCACCCAGTAATAGGAAGACAGACGTTGATATGGGTGGTGTAACCGGGGGAGCCAGAAAAATCTGCCCAGACTCCTCTTGTTGCAGTCAGGAAAAAAACCTGGAGAGTGTTAACTTGGGCAGATACACAGGCAGGAGATAGAATTTGCAGAAATTTAGACACCCGGAAGGGAGATTCCAGCAAGATATTGGAGCAAATAAAATAAACGACTTTCATCACAGTAGAGGTGGTGGCATAAGATTTTCCCAGCCACTGTCCCCACACTCCTCAAGGAAACACTGCAAGGGTTTGATTTATATGTGATGGTGGCCTCTCCCTCAAGGGAAAAGAACAGCAGTGAGTGAGTGCCTGGCTAACCCAGTTGTGCTGGTCACGGCTAGAGAAGCGCATGTCTCTCCAGCAGCGCCCAAGCACAGAGGTAGAAACCCTATGACGGGGAGGAGGGAAGGGATTGGGAAAGAGGCAGATAAGGGACATGGTTCCTGCTGATTGTGCTCAGTAGAAAGTCCACCCATGAGCCTCTGGGTGTACCATTCCCGAGGATCTCCCCACCATGTCTGTAGGTACTCCCAAAGCCCTGAGTACTAAACCCACACTGACGCCCACTCCGTGGCTGACTCCTTGTGCATGCACCCGTGTGTGGTGGGGAGAGAGCTCTGGTAGACGGGCAGCATGCTCAGAAAACACGCCACTGTCTGTGGACCAGGGAGAAACCACAGACTTGAGCTATAGTGCCACCTTCTGGAAAACAAGAGAGGATTCCAGTAGCCAGCCTGGTGACTTATAAGAACCAGAAAGAACACTGATGCTTGAGAATTTTGCCAGAAGAGGGAACCAAAAAAGTGGAGCAGGCGTAACCATACCAAGACAGATAAAGCCCCAGATAATAACACCACCATCCATCAGAATGCCCGTTCCGAAGGCAACTAGCAAAGATTTAAAGAGGTGTCTGCTTCTTCAAATGCCAAACCACAAGGAACATGAAAAATCAAGGACATATGCTATCACAAAAAGAAAAGAATAATTCTCCAATAATTGAGATTAAAAGCACAGAATTTCATGATATTAGCTGATAAAGAATTCAAAATATCTGTTTTGAAGACACTCAGTGAGCTACCAAAAAAAAAAAACTGAGAAAGATGATCAAATGAAATCTCAAAAAAAAAAAATCAAAATGAGATTTTTTTCCAAAGGGATAGAAATTGTAAAAAAAAAAAAAAGACCCAAACAGAGTTTCTGGCACAGAAGAACTCAATGAATGAAATTTAAAAATGCAATAGAGAACATCTGCAGTAGAGTAGAGCAAATGGAAGAGAGAATTAGTGAATTAGAGGATAGGAATTTTGAAATAGTCCAGCTATAGACATATGAAAAAATAGAATGAAAAAGAGTGAAGACAGACTACATGATCTATGAGATTCCATCGAAAGAACAAATATTTGAATAATCAGTATCACAGAAGGAGAAGAGAGAGAGAAGAGAGCTGACCATTTATTTTTTTAAAAAGCTGATAACTTCCCAAACCTGGGGAGGTAATTGAACATCAAAGTTCAAAAGCTAATAGATCATCCTATTATCTCAATACAAAAAACTTTCTCCAAGACACACTGTCAAAAAATTGAGGATAAAGAAAGAATTCTAAAAGTAACCAGGAAAAAAAAGATTGCAACCTACAAAGGAACCCTCATTAGCCCATCAGCAGATTTCTCAGCAGAAACCCTATAGGTTGGGAGAAAGTGGGATGACATATTTGAAGTATTGAAAGAAAAAAATAATTGCCAGCCAAGAATTTGCTCTCTAGCAAAGTTATCCTTCAGATATGAAGAAGAAAGACTTTCCTAGACAAACAAAAGCTGAGGGATTTCATCAAACTCAACCTGCTTTGCAAGAAATGCTGAAAGGGGTTCTTCAAATTGAAATGAAAAGATACTAATCAATGAATAAAAACATACAAAAATATGTAACACGTGGGTAAAGGTAAATGTAAGCCAGACTTCGAAAACTTAAAATCTGTAATAGGAGAGTGTGTTAACCACTGAATGATAGTATAAAGGTCAAAGAAAATTATTAAAAAGTATGGCTGCTATCCTGGGTTGATGAATTTGGTTAGTGAATTCCAAAAAATTGCAAAAGAAAGAACACTTCAGAACTCATTCTATGAGGCCACCATCACCCTGATACCAAAACCACACAAAGATATCACAAAAAAGAAAATTACAGGCCAATATCACTTATGAATATAGATGCAAAAATCCTCAACAAAATACGAGCAAATCAACTCCAACAATGCATTCAAAGGGTCATACACTATGATCAAGTGGGATTTATCCCAGGATACGTGGATTTTTCAAAATCTGCAAATCAATCCATGTGCTATACCACATTATCAAACTGAAGAATAGAAACCATATGATCGTCTCAATACATGCGGGAAAAGCTTTTGATAAAATTCAACATCCATTTAGGATAAAAACACTCCAAAAAGTGGGCATAAAGGGAACATATCCCAACATAATAAAGGCCATTTATGACAAACCCATAGCTAACATCATACTCGATGGTGAAAGCTGAAAGCATTTCCTCTAAGACCGGGGAAAAAAAGATAGCTACTATACTGGGTTAATGAATGCACAATATAAAAAGAAGTGAGTGATTAAGCCTCTCAGGCTGTGGCAGCCTCATTAGCCCTGCCCTGGGAGTGGAGAGTGAGGTGAGGCAGAGACGGAGGAAGGTCATGGGAGCAGCTCCAGCCCCCGCAGAGCCACCACCGCAGGCTGAGGATGGGCGGACTCCCATGGAGAGAGGATCCTGTTGCCCTGAGGGTATCTCAAGTACACTTTAAAAAAAAAAAAAAAGCAAGTAATGACATCAAAAATATAAAAGGAAAGGATTAAAAGGGTGAAGTTTTGTAGATGACTGAACTGAAGCTGCTGTCGGCTGAAAATAGACCGTTTCATCTGTGAGATGTCTTATGTAAGCCTCACGGCAGCCACAAAGCAAAAACCTAAAGCGGGTGCACAGGGGATAAAGGGGAAAAAGAGCATGCCACCTGCGAAGATAGGAAGAAATAGAAGGAAAAAGAAAGAATGGAAATATAAAACTGCCAGAAAACAATTAATAAGATGGCATTAGTCAGTCCTCCTATACCAATATTCACTCTCAAAGTAAATGAATTGAGTTGACCAATCAAAAGGCACAGAGTGACTGGATGAATGAAGAAACAAGACTCAACTCTGTGCTGACTCTGAGATTCACTTTAGATTTAGAGACACACACAGGCTCCAATGAAGGAATTCATAAAATGCGATGGGAAGCCAAATTGAAAGAGGGAATAGCTATACTTATATTGGACAAAATAGATTTTAAATTAAAATTATTAACAAGAGACAAAGAAAGTCATTTTATAATGATAAAAGAATCAATTCATCAAGAATATATAACAATGGTAAATATATATGTAATGAATCTTGGAGCACCTAAACATATTAAGCAAATACTAATAAATCTGAAGGGAGAAATAACAGATAAATAAATAATAAACAACCTCTCTCTTCCTCTCTCTCTCTCTCTCTCTCTCTCTATATATATATATATATAGACTTTATATATCCCATTTTCAGGGGATATATCATTTCAGGGGACTTTAATATCCCATTTTCAGCAAAGGACAGATCAAATAGAAAATCAATGTGGAAGCAATAGACTTGAACCATACATTAGACCAAATGGACCTAATAGACTTTTATAGAACCTTCCATCCAACAGAAGCAGAATACATGTTCTTCTCAAGTGCACACGGAAAATACAGCAGAATAGACTGTCTGATCAGACACAAACAAGTCTTAGAAAATTGAGGAAGATCGCAATAATATCAAATATCTTTTCTGACCACAGTGATATGAAACTAAAAGTCACCAGCAAGAGGAAAGCTAGAAAATCTACAAACATGTAGAAATTAAACAACCCACACCTGAACAACCAGTTAGCCAAGGAAGTCATCCACAGCAAAATAAAAAAAAATCTCAAAACAAATGGAAATGCAGCATATAAAATCTGTGGGTTGCTGCCAAAGCAGTTCTGAGAGGGAAGTTTAAAGTGATAAATGCGTGTATTAAGAAATTAGAAAGATCTCAAATAAACAGCCGTGACAGGAGGTGGCACTGAAGCAGACTGACGGTCTAGGACCCTTTTGTTAGAAGAACAACACAGCTCACTTGTGGAGCATCAGCCCTGAAAGGCAGTATTCAGGGCTCCGGGCTGGGACCTTGGGGGCTATTTCCTCTGAAGTAGGTCACATTTTCAATTTACGTCTTGTTTCCTGACCTATTTAGAGAAGATGGTAGTTCAAAATCAGGTAAACCTTTCTGGGAAAGTTTCTATTTGATTTTAACCTTATTAATAACATCGCTGAGAATTCCCCTCCAACCCTCCTGCAGCAGTACAGAGCTAAGAGGGAGACAGTCTGCACCTTCTCATGAGTAAGTAAAGATCACCACGCTTCTAGAAACTTCCTGGCTTGCATATGTCTACGTCATCTTGATGGTTTTAGGTAAAGTCCTGAGACTCTTTGATTTCACATATTTAGCCCAAATCTTTCCATTTTCACCTGTTTATGGACTTTCTTCATGCCCCGGCTGCTTATTGGCTCAACAGAGGTAACATGCTGCTGGTTGTGGATGGAAGAATGGGGAATGGAACTTCCTTGGCCCCACGACTTTTGGAAAATATTCCAGAGCATGTATGATTCTTTGCAGGTGTTTTCATGAAGACTGGTTTGAGAGCATATCTGACTTAGACCCACTCACATCACTGAAATTTGCCTCCATTGTGTCTCACTGAAGAGAGAATATGTACTGTACTTTTTTCTTTAATGTCTTCAGCTTTACTGAGGTACAACTGACAAATAAAATTGTAAGATATTTAAAATGTGCATTGTGGTAGTTTTTTTTAAACTGAAGTGTAGTCAGTCTACAATGTTGTGTCAATGTCTGGTGTACAGCATCATGTTTCCATCATGGTAGTTTTGATATCTGCTTTTTTAAATATTTGGTTAAGGTCCAATAGACATTTATTGAGCACTTACTGTGTACCCTACACCAAATGCTTCCCATGCTTTCTTTTGTTGAATAATTACCTTGTAAATAATAATTTACCTTTTACTTAAGAAATGGAGATTCTGAGAATCCAGATACTTTGTCCAAGTTTTCACCACTAGCATTTGTAAAATTTCAGCCCAGATAGTCTGACTACTATCCTGAGCCAACTGCTGAATCCACGGAGGTGACCTAAATATTAGTTGACAATCAAGAAGATAAACAGAAGTTTGCAAAAAAGGAGCTATGGGATTTTTATTTTAATGGAGTATGATAAATGCACTTGATCAAAGATGCTGAGATTCTTCAGCTTGTTTGAAAATTTGGCTCTCTGTCGGCAGCCAGAAGCTGAGGGAAAAACCAGAATTCTTACTTCTCAGTTGCTGGCTTCCAACTGTTATTTCCATGGAAACATATCAGATCTGCAAAAACAAGTTAAGTGCCTTAATATCATCACCGCCTAATGGCTGGAACTTCCCGTTTCAACCTAGCTGTCTGGTTTCAAGGGGAGAAGAGAGGAGAATTGGAATGGCCGACCTGAAGGGAAATGAACATTTCATCTCAGTGGTCTCTTGCTGGCTAAGAATAGGAATCATTGCTTTCTAACAGCCATTTAATTTTAGGCCAAGAATAAAAAGAGAAAGTGTCAGTGAACTCTGCTTCAAAGGATAATTAGCAGGAATCTCCTACTTCGTTGTCACCATCAGTCACTGTTATTGGCTGAGATTATTTGCTTATTGCTATAAATACCAAAGACCAATATGTGTGCTCCAGCCTTTAGACATTATAGAAGCTTCAAAAACTGGAATGACTGCCGTTGGCCAAAGAGATGGAAGAAGACTTCAAGGAGTAGGGGAATAAGAGGTTTCTCTGTCAACGGTCTTATGACTGTCACCAAGGACACATAGAAGCAGGCTCCGTACCCTCTGTGGTTGCTCCTTTTTCTTAGAGGGTTAGATCACTCTCAAGCCACAATAGGGGGGCTCCTCAGACAATAAGTCTGGAAGGCTTTAGATGCTACAAATTGACTTTCTCCTAAGAAGGCTTGTAAACAAATACCGTGTCATTATAAGACCATTACAACATCTTGGGTGGGCTTTGGCTTCCTGCCCAGAGTTTGGAGGTTGAGACAATCAGCAAGTGTGATTAAACCACTCTGTGGTCCATGGGTTCGTGAGGCTGTTGAAGCTTTTGCTACATCCTTCAGCCGGCAGCAACTCAGGGGCGCCCACTGGGTGCAGAGTTCTGAGCACAATGGGAAGCATGAGAGCAAAGGGAAGACAGTACTCCTGCTTCCTGAAGAGTTCCGAATTCACCAGCTCAGTTGGGAGCACACACACGAAAATGAGTCAGAAAATAAAAGAGAAACAACCATTCCATCACACTAAAACAAAACTCCAAACCACGTTTTCCTGACCTAGTTAACTGTTGTCAGGTTGGTTCAAGTGATTTGGGGAACCAGAGTTAGATGGAGTTAGAAAGGGAGTTAGAGGGAAATGTGGAGATTTTAGGGACAAAAAGAAGGTGGAACAGAAAAAGAAGCAGGAGCAGTCACAGGAGAAGTGGAGATTTGTGTAGGGAGGAATCAGGAGTAAGAATGAGAGGTGAGAAGGGAGGTGGCCAATGAGCATGGCTTAGATTAGCATTAGGAGCCCAATGTTGGGGGTAAAGACAGTTCAGTGTCATGGGGTGGGTAAGTGATGGAGCCCAGTGCCTTTTTTGCGGGGAGGGGGAAGAATTAGGTTTATTCATTTATTTTTGATGGAGGTACTGGGGATTGAACCCAGGACCTCGTGTTTGCTAACCATGCACTCTACCGCTAAGCTATATCCTCCCAAGCCTGGAACCCAGCATCTTGAAGTTGGAGAGTTTTCATTTGCTTTGAGGAAATTAGGTATTTCTGAAGGTTTCTGAGAAAGGGCCAGCCTTGAGGGAATAGAGCCAAGGATGGAAGCAGCACATAGAAGAGACACCATGTCCCAGATCACTCAGTGGATCCCCATTTGAGTCCCAGCTCTTCTGTGGAGCCTACCATGGCTCATCCTTTCTCTGAACATTCATATTACTTAGAGGTTATATCACATAATCTATATCCCTTGATCATTCACTTGTTTAGTCTGTTCATAGGATACAAAATCAGCGTTAGGGCCATGGCTGACACAAAGGTTATGCAACTCTGTAATTGTTACCATCTAAGAAGTGTTTTCTATAGGAAATAAAGGGCTATGATTTCTGAGGTTAGGCTCATTTGTAGGGGAGCACTGTTTGCTTTGGATTAGAATGTAAACATCACAGGACTGAGACTATCTGTTGACTTGCACACTGGAGCAAAATGACGCTCTTGGTATTTTGTTATTTATGTTGCTTAACACTGGTGTTTAAAAAATTGGATATGGTTCTCCTTGTGTCCTGCTCTTGCTTGTTCTCTCTTGCCACACTCCCTGAGAAAAGCAAGGGTCCAGAACCAGGATTCTTCTGTCCCATCAGCTGGAGTCTCTCTTCTGATGTTGATGGTTGATTTAACCAGAAGAAGATCCTGGTTAAACTAAATTACCCCAGGGAAGGGATTATACGCTGTGAGCCTGAATCAGACCCTGAGGAGAAAGGGGAGGATGGAGGAGAGCAGAGGGGGTGCTGCGCAGGCAGAAAGGAGATGGTAACACCCAAGAAGATCCATGGAAGAGCCCGAGGTCTCCTCATCTCCCCTCCTTCTGCAGATAGACTTGGCCTTTGGTTGAAATACAAATAATTAATCCAAGTATGGAAAAATGCTCAACCACACAAGGGGCTTAATAAATGGAAATTAAAAAGACACAGAAGAGGGGAGGGTCTAGCTCAGTTGTGGAGTGTGTGCTTAGCATGCACGAGGTCCTAGGTTCAATCCCCAGAACCTCCATTAAAATAAATAAATACATAAACAAACAAACCAACCTAATGATTTCCCCCTGCGGAAAAAAAAATCCTTTAAAAAAAAAAGAAATAGAATCAAACAAATAAAAGACATCAAGTTACTTTTGAAAGGTTTTTAATGAGTGGGGTATGGTGAGATAGCTTTCTAAATGAGGGCGGCAGCTTTGGTTCAAAATTTTAACTCAGTGTTGAACTTTCTAGGTCCAGCTTGTTATCCAGATTTAAGATTTTTAACATGTTAAAAATATCACCAATACATATTTATTGGAAAACAGCACAAGAGACCAAAATATCAAAAGCTGATGGCAATGACTGCTTCTGCAGACTTAGCTGAAGTCAGGCACACCAAAAATGATGGCTCCTAATTAATGCTCCTACTGTCCATGATGAAAACAGCCAACACTGCCCCCATGCTAAGCACTAACCCAAGTTTTGACAGGTTATTATCTCATTTGATTTTCCTCATAATTCTGCAATGCAGGTCCTTTTACTTTGCCTCTTTTCCCAGGGGAGGAAGCTAAAAATTAGAGAAATTAAGTTTGAACCATATGAAATTGCTCATATTCGACTGGCTTTGACCTAGACATAAGGCAGTCTCAGATGGTTCAACCTGATTAGCTTGTCCAGTCCAAGGTCACATGGTGGGCAAATGGTAGAAATTATCCAAGGCATCTCACTCCAAATCCCCAGGGCCTTAACCACTGGGCAATAATAACTACATTTAGCTAAAAGGTGAAGGTGGGTGAGCCTGGGGTCAAGATGACAATGAAATTGATAAGCCATTGAAAGCAAATAATTTTTGGACTGTTTAGAAAAAAAATTTTATCTAAAGTCTGGGGAAGCAACCTGTGTACAACATGTTGGATGAAGCAGAGTTCTGACCCCTCCCTCAGTTTTGTATTTGTCACCAAATTGCTGAAAGTGGCTTCTTTTCTGAATCTCGTATTCTTTTGTCAGATGGATATGATACCAAGTGTCATCTTGAAGGATGCTTTGGAAGGGATATGTAAGCCAAATGGACCAGGAGACAGGAGCCACTCAACATTTCCAAGGAAGTCCAAGTCTAGGGGATGCTTCCTGAAAGGTCAACCTCACCATGTGAGCGGGAGCCCTGGCCGGGTTCCTCTCAGTATTCTGCAGACATTTTTCTCTTTCTACATTGTTTGCTTCTTCAGAGCTGGAAACCTACAATGATTCAAGAGTTCTGACTCATTCTGATGAGCCAGCTTGTCGTTAACATAAATCAGATGAAGTTGAAAGCCCACCTCAACATCACAAGGTCAAACACTGGCTGTTGTCACTGGAAAAAACCCCGAGGCACTTGCTTTCATAAGCGTTGTTATGAAGAAGAGGTTCAAAGAGAGGTTTAGGCAAAAGAATCTTTGTACTTCCCACGGTGTCTGCAGTCAAGCTGCAGATGAAAATGATAACAATTTATTTTGAAATTTGCTCTTTAATTCTGATGGATTTTCTAAGCAAATGATTTTGAATCCAACAGCTGCTGGGTGAGCAGTATGTCCTAGAATAAATCAATCTTCTGCTACCTCCAGAGCGGTGAATAATATGTCTTAGTAAGTGCAGTAAAGATTCCTACATTCAAGATACAGAGCATCCGGACAACTTGCATGTGATTGCAAATATTCAAATGAAATGTAGGGGTCTTGCAAAGACTGAGTAATAAATCATGCAGCAGGCAAGTGCCTTCCTATTTGCATGGATTTCTGTGGAGTTGAAAGGAAAAAGAAACAAATGAGGGCCAGCTTAATTTAAAGGTAACTCAGGTTGTCCATGACTGTTTCTGACTTAGCCTGGTCTTGCCAACATGGGAACTAGCCTGGACTCGGGAAAATGTAAACACAGGTTAATGTTGTCCCTGCCTAGGGAACAGCTTGATAAAAGGCGGGTCATAGATGGTGCACCTCACCCCCCTCTCCACTCCTTCCAGGGTTAATCCTACTGGCTCTGGGTGAAGACAGCATGGGCTTAATGCATCCCCAAATGGAAAGGGATGTGAGGTCCTGGCCTCCTCCTCTAAAACAGTACCTTGGAGGGAAGGGAGGGAAGGAAAAAGGAAGTACATGCGCTCATTATGTGGAGGAGAAAATAAATAATCGTCAATGGAAAAGAGGAAAAATCAGGAAACCGGGAAATGGAGGTGGATTTTTAACAGTGAGACATCAAGTTTTCCCAGTGGAAATGGTCATAAGACTCAAGGAAAGTTTGTATGACATAGTGAAGCATTTATTTACTAATTTACCTTTGAAATCCTTCTAGATTTAATACTTGGCATTTTTTTAAATGGAGGTACTGGGGATTGAACCTAGGACCTCGTGCATGCTAAGCATGTGTTCTACCACTGAGCTATTCCCCACCCCCAATATTTAGGATTTTAAAAAACCTGTATTTAGCTTTTCCCAGAAAGCCCATTGCCTAGGAGTAAAAGAGTGTGCTTTTTTAGAAAATCCAATTCTTTCACCCCTTCTCTGCCTGCTCCCCTGTTATTTATCAGAGACCAGAAGGATGGGTTGAAGGATCTGTGTTCCAAATCCAAAGATTCTGATGCAAAAAGGAAAAGTGTAGGAATATGGAAGATAAATGACAAAAAAAGAGTCGCTGTATAGATTTTGAATCTTTGGACATCTTGACAAGATTAACCCAGGTGGTTGTAAACTTGCAAAATACAGTATGTATCTGTGTGTAGAAGCTGAAACAGGATTTGTCTTTCTTTTGGAAATCTATTATTCCAAGATCTGGGTGTTTAAAGTGCTCCATGTGGCTTTGGTAGCTTTGCCTTTCTCGCTCCTTCTTCTCAGGGACCAGGCAATCGTGAAATGCATCCTCATGTGGGAGGTGATGCAGTAGTGTTGTGGCATCAGTGGAAAGATCTGAAGAAGCTCCGACATGTAACAAGAAGTCATAATTTCCCATCTTCCATTTCATGTCACTTCAATCAGATTATTTGAGGCATCCAGGTCCCAAAGTAATACCTAGCAGCTGGTGTTCCTTCTCCATTCATCCCAAATATAGAATCAAAACAAATCCATCACATCTATTTACAAAATAATATAAAACACATCCTGAGGCATTGATAAGTTAAGGCCACCTTTCTACATTCAGCTGTTAGATTGCTCAGGACCTCTTTTTGCTGAAGGATATCAAAGCACATCTGTGCACATGAAGAGGGTGTGCTGGAAAGATGTAGGTGCCAGGTGTTGATCTAGATTTCATCTACGTTTGCAGGCTGCTGGCTCACCCAAAGATTCTAGCTGCAATGCTGCTGGATGTTTTAGTTTCTAAGTCTTACTACTTATGGCCTTGGGGAAATTACTCATGGGGTCTTAGTTCCCACGTGTATAAAAGAGCTTGGGTTTCCAAAATGTAGACATGATATAATGAGTTCACAGCAAACCTCTGCATAGATTCAAATTTCTTTGGCCAACTGTGATTACTGTTGTGAAATATTAACCTCAAAATGACTGTCTCCTGCCTGGCCCAAGTCTAGTCTCTAGGAAACACTCAGATCCTTTGCCCCTAAAACTTCTGGCAGTGTAGGCCTGTGGTAATGCAGCCATGACTATCCACCACTGTCACAGGCAACTTGAACTTTCCCGGAAGTGGGTCAGGCACTGGTCCTCATGGTCAAGTCTTTCTATGTAGGTTCCAGAAAGCCTTCCTCACTAGGCTTGAGGTAAGGAAGCCAGTACCCTTCCAAGTCCTCTTGGGGAATCTCAGGGAGGGATACATTCTGGAGAATTAACATACCAATAGCTCTCTTCGTTGAAATTGCTTCAAAAATTTCTCTTACTGTTATATCCTTTCTATATTAAAGTTGAAGAAAGCTCCGAGAATGTTGAAATTCCATTGGTGGAGAGACTGCCTCATACTTTGGTATCTGAATGAGGAAAAGATCTATCTTAACATTCTGGCAAACAGGTAAGTCATTGCAGCCTACTCTGAAATCTCTCCTTCAACTACTAGAAGAGCTGTATCTCTACACTCAAAATATCTTCTTAGCAAAAAGCCTTTGACCACGATGTCTCAAGATGTCTGTTATACTCATTTTTTAAAGACATCCAAAAACCATAACCCATTTAACTAAGAGCCACACTCTCATTCCCATTTAAAATAACACCCAGCAATTCAGAAGCCATGCAGATCACCACAAACACGCATTTCAGGACAGTCCTTTATGTCCCTAATTCTGTATTTATGCAAGAATTGATACTTTGTGCATTTGCTTAGTGTTATTAACTGGTCTCACCGTCATTCCTTGTGTTCTTTGAAAGTGAACATTCAGTCATTTGGAGGGTAAGAAAAAGGCACAAAATAAAGGTGAATAATACTAGTGAATATTATAGAGATGTGAACTGAAGACAAAAGCTCCTTATTCTATATTCAAATTAAGTAATCTTCACAAGAGTAGGAGAGAGTAGCTCCTTCCAGCAGAGGAACTCAATGAAGTAAACTGATGTGACAGATGGCCCCACCATAATCTACCCGAATTGGCATTCATTAGCATACCAGGTTGTATCTTGATCAGGCATGGAACAGGAGGTGTGCACAGAAATAGCGTTTCTATTAACCTCATCCAAAAAGGATTCTCCTCTTCACCTTGGTGGGGGAACTTGGTAGGAAGGTGAAGCCATGATGATTGATGCTGACTCCTGTCCCATAAGCAGAAAGGGTTTCAAGCTCAGGCTGAGCCAACCTGCAGAGAGGCAGCTATTCCCACAGAGACACTGAGGCTGTGTGGGACACAGGGCTGTGAGCCTTAGGAGACCTGAAGACCCTGAGAGCTGGGAGAAGATTTAGAAGCAGAGTGGGGGAAAGCACTGTTTTCACCTTTGTCCTCGAAAAGAAGTCATTCTCCGATATTGAAGGGAGAAATCTTGTTTGTGTATCAATTCGGTGTATCTCTGCTGTTAATGTAAAAAGCCTTTTACTTGAGCTGAAAAGCAACCAGTGGAGAGAGAAAGAAAAACAAAAGAAGGAAATGACTGTACACTACCACCTGCTTTCCCGGGGAGCTAGAAGGCATCAAAAGAAAACACATGTGAGTCGCTTTGGGCATAATAAATATACGGTATTGCTGTTAGCACTGCCCTTCAGGGTGCTGTTGGAAAAAACACTTTCATCTCCTGCAGCTGTGAGACCATCGGTTTAAGGGAAATTGCTTCCCCCAGCTGATGACGCCCAAATCCACATCTCTAATTTCAGACCCCTCTTTAGCTCTTGGCACCCATAGATCCAGAAGTTTATAGGACACTCATTCATAGAAGCATCCGACAACCATTTCTTAAGATGTGCCCTGTGGCAGGAACTGTGAAGTGAGGAATCCACATGGTTCATTGTTTAGTTTGGGAGACAGACCAGTAAAAGGAAATGCTCATCCAGCTGAGGGAGAGAGGAAACAGGATGCTGGGGGCACCTAGCAAGAGCCTCACTTGCTCGGGGTCATGGAGACAATGGAGGAAATGACACTGAAGCCAAGACCTGAGGTGTGAGGAGGGATCACCCAGGGGAAGCTCAGGGGATGGAGGTTATGAAGATGTGGAAATAGGCAGGGGCCACAGTCTTTGCAAATGCCTGGAGGAGACAGAGATTGTGGTATATTTGAAGAAACAGGAACATCAGTCATGCTTCAGCTCTGCCCCTCCTTTTGTATCCCTTATCTATCTATCTATCCATCTGCCTATCTACCTATCTATCCATCCATCCATCCAACCATCAATCCATTCATCTATCTATGTGTCTGTCTATGTGTTTATATATCTCTCCATCTCTCCATCTATCTATCCATCCATCCATCCATTCATTTATCTATCTATCATCTATCTATCTATCTATCTATCTACCTATCTACCTACCTACTTACCTACCTACCTATCTACCTACCTACCTACCTAGACACTTTGGGAAAGAATAAGCATAAAACATGAAACCTGAGAGCCTGACAAGGTCTGGTAACTGAAATATATTAGTCAGGGTTTTCTAGAGAAACACAATGAATATTTTATATACATAGCTCTCAAGTTTCATGTTTTATGCTTATTCTTTCCCAAGATGTCCCCACATTTCCTGTCCAGCTAATTCTATGTACTCTGTAATTCTCAGTGGAAACAATGCCATCCCTGAACAGCCCTCTTTGAAACTTCCATTTCCAGTCTAGGGTGGGGGAGCCCTCTGCCTTTCTGGGCAGCCTGTGCTTACGTCTCCCATAGCACAAGTCACAACATATTTTTTTTTTAAACTGAGTCTGTCTGCCTTCCCGTCAGGTTCAAAGTGCTTTGGGGGCAGGTGTCAACTATTTTATCTCCTATTAAGTTGAGTGTAGCAGAGTGTCCCCAGGCATCCTCTAGTCACAGGACATTAGACTTTATTTTTGTGAACCACCTACTTCACTATGAGGCAGACTTTATGATGCCAGGGATTTTGTTTTGTTCGTCCCTCGGCTCCCACAATGGTACTTGGGTATAGAATAGGTGCTCAAATAATTGTGCATTTGTTGAATGAATTAATGTAAGATTCTTGTCCTTATCCTGACGTTGACTTCATCATGGCAATCCACTCTTGGTTTTTTTCAGACTTCTTTGACATGAGATTGTCTAGTAAGTTGTCACTGACTATGTGACTTTGGACACACAGTTTCCAAACAAACTGTTTTCGTTTCCCCATCTGTGGCATCATGATTATAAGAGAACTTACTTCATTAAATTTTTATGATGGGGAAGGTAATAGCTCAGTGGTAGAGCAAATGCTTAGCATGCACGAGGTCCTGGGTTCAATTCCCAGTACTTCCACTAAAAAAAAAACTAAAATAAAATTTTCATGAGGGGCAAATGAATTAATACCTATACAACATTTAAACAGTGCCTGGCACATAGTAAGTGCTCGGTAAAGGTTAGCTATCATCATCATCACCATCTTCATCATCAAAATTACCTCCATTTTCATTTCATATTCCCCAATCCTCTAAAATCACACCTTCAAAACATGGCTCCCATGACCAACCCATGAAGTAACAAGTGTCTTAATAATTTTAGGGGCCAGAGGACTGTTTCATGTATAGTTAGTTCCTAACACAATGCAAGGTGGCTATGAAATCCTTGAGTAAATTGACAGTTTGGAATTCCTCTTTTAAAATCCCTGCACCTTCATGCATAGGTCATCTCTTTAGATGGCCCCGTACTGAACTGATCTGTGCCTTTCAACAGAAAGTGAGTTTTGGTGAAACAGACATCTTGTCTGTTCTTTCCTCTTTCGTTATGAATAACAGTTATGAGCAGGATAAAATAGCATTTCTATTTTTATACATGACATTCATCCACCTGCTTTTCCAAACCTGACACCTGAGCCAGATATATTTCATCCTAGATTTAGAAAGGAACTGAAGTTGGGGTAAAAAATGTCCTCAGGCATTCCAAGAAGCAAATAAACACATGGTCCCGGCGGCCATTTCCAGAGGGATGTTAAAAAGTCAGTGTGAGCGTGCTGTTTCAGGGAAGTTGGACGGATGCAAGTCACGCTGTTTTTAGGCATGATGTCTTCTGTCTGTGGTGCCAATAAAACTTTTCATGCCCTGGAAATTTACTACTAATCAAAATAAGATCTTTCTGTTATTTTTGATGGATGCTTATGGGTACTAAGTCCGTTGCCTGACACTGGTATGTATGACTGTCTATAAGAATAAAGTTTAAGCATCGTCCAAAAGATGGCACTGTTTATTTGTGTTTTTCTCATGCTTAATTGCCAACGTTATATTATGTGGGCACGTTAATGAACTAAATTAAGACGGAGAGGAGATACCATCCTCCACACAAATCAAATTGTCACTTTATTACAGGCCTTTTCAAACTCTTCCTCTTGTTCTGCAGCCAATGAATATGCCCAAGCTGTTAAATTTAATAACTGCAGTGTCAGCAAACCTTTTACTTATTAAGTCCTTTTTTTCTCTTCCTGTCTAAAGAGGATTCTGGAATCCATTTTCAAAATCATTACAGATGCATTCCAGAAGATGGGTAATTGAGACATATTTAACTTTTCAATCTTGAAAAGCTAGATTTTTAAATGTAAGTCGTTTTGTAATGATCTTTAAGTGTGACGACACAGGGAACACACAACTGGTAATTGCAGGTCGCCAGCTCTTAGAAGCATTGTTCTTTGAAATTACTTGTGAAGCAAAAGATAAAAGCTCCAAAATAACTTTATTAGAAAAAACAGGAAATTAAGATTGATGACATGGCTTAAATCCCAAAATGTATTAGGGGATACGTCTGTGTAGGAGTGGGACATGGTGACAGATGGCTTTTTTTATGAGTGCTTCTGACATTGTGGTAAATATATATATGTACATATATATATATATATATATTTTTTTTTTTTTGCCAGCCCAGTATGTCTTTAGGAAATCATCTTCCTCATTCTTGAGTTACTTCTATTTACTTACAATTTATTGGAGAAAACAAGTCAAATGGCAACCTTAAATTCAATGGAACAGGAAGTTACAGGGCTAGCACGTCCCTGAAGGGGAGGAAACACACATATTTAGATAACAAGTATTATTACCTAAATTTGGGGAGTGGTCTGCATGAGGCTTAGAAGCAGAAGCCAGTGAATGGTTTCACCAAGTTAGAAGGAGGGTGGTTATTAGATACGGAAAAGAGTAAAATTCCTGACAAAAACCTTTTTTGAATGAACAAAGACTTATCACGGGGAAATGACACTGAATGTGCATTAATAATCATAACAGGGTGGGTAGGAGTGGTTTTGACTCCAACTCCTACACCGCCACTTATAAACAAGGCTAGATCAGAGCTTTATAGAGCAGAAAACATTTCCTTTGTACCCCGTCCCCCCTCCACACACACACATAAACATTCAGGGAACTAGCCTCCTTTCTGACACTAGAAAAAGCAAATAGCATTCAGATGTTTTTATTATGAAATACATCAATTATTCCCAGCAGTGTAAGAGAACAGATAGAGGGGAAGCGGCTCAGAGTTTTGTAACGATTAAGAATTGCTAAGAACCAATAAAGATTTCTCTGATGTATATTTAATAACAGCTGAAATTTTATAGGACAAAGTGCCAGAAAATTTAATTGTGTCTACGTGTCTGTTTTTCTTTATATCTTACTTCCTATCATATCCTTCCATATCTGTAATGCGTTGGAACCTTCTTTCAGTGGGTTCAGCATACAATGTGTTGAAATTATCTATTCACATTTTATGTTTCCTGAAGACCAGAGTGTCAAGAGTTAAAGATAGGACTCATTGACCTGCATCTAAGGGAAACTGCTTGGATGCAGAGCAAGCACTGAAAAAGCAAAAACAAAAACAAACAACCAAGAGTCTAACTGGGCTGGACTTATCTTCTATTAGTTTCTGGGCAGATCTGCATTAATTTTGTTATCTTTGATATTATATATCCAATGAGAACTATTTGATACCTTATATGATGCAGTTTACGTGATCAGCAAAAAGTGAATTTAGGTCATATGGTTCCCCTACCTTCAGCTACATAATGAATATGGGTGCAAAAAAAAAAAAAAAAACCTTGCTACGTTTGAATAAAGAAGTTAAATCAGAGTCAGGCAAAGCTCAGTCTGATTCCTGGGTGCTATTTACTTGCTGTGGGACCTTGTCCAAGTTACTTCACCTCTCTGAGCTTTCATTGCCTCATCTATAGAATGATACCAACTTCAAAAGATTGGGTTTTTTGGGGAGGAGGGGATAATTAGGTTTGTTTATTTATTTATTTATTTTTAGAGGAGGTACTGGGGATTGAACCCAGGACCTTGTGCATGCTAAACCCATGCTCTGCCACTGAGCTATATCCTCTCCCTAGTCAAAGGATTATTTTGAGAGTTAAATCACATAGTTTATGTAAAGAACCTGGCATAATGCCTGAACATAATAAATATTCAATAAATGTTATCTATTAAGATATGATTCCCCCCCCCAAATTTGACGTATCTTATCTCTTTAAACCTCGTGATTGGTAAGAAGAAAAACTATTACTAGACTCCACCTGAGAATACAGAGGCTGGGAGAGTTTGAAGGATATTCTTCCAGGTTACCGAGGGAGACAGCGCAAAGCCCAGGTCTACTAACGTCCTGCTCTGTGACGTTTCCCCAGCCATCACTGTGTAGGTGACTAAGAAGTACTCCTATTTATAAGCCATCTTCGTGGATGTGATGGTTAGTTTTGTGTGTATAGATAACTAGACGATATATAGGACCTAGTTATTTAATCAAACATTAATCTAGGTGTTGTTGTGGAGGTATTCTGTCGATGTGTTTAGCATGTACAATTAATTGACTTTGAGGAAATACAATTACCCTTACCGAATGTGGTGGGCCTCACTTAATCAGTTGAGGGTTTCAAAAGCAAAAACAGGTTTCCTGAAGAAGAAATTTTGCCTCAAGACTGCAGCATTAACACCTGCCTGAGTGTCCATCCTGATGGCCTGCCTTACAAATCTTGACATTGCCAGTCCCCACAATCCCATGGAAGCAACCTAGATTTCCATCAACAGATGAACAGATAAAGATGATACGTAAATTTACAATGGACTACTACTCAGCCATAGAAGGGATAAAATAATGCCATTTGCAGCAACATGGATGGACCTTGAGATTATCATATTAATAAGCATATTAAGTGAAGTAAATTAGAAGGATAAAGACAAACATCATATGATATCACTTATATGTGAAATCTTAAAAAATGATACAAATGAACTTACTTACAAAACAGAAACAGACTCACAGACATAGAAAACAAACTTATGGTTACCAAAGGGGAAAGCGGGGAGGAATAAGGAGTTTGGGATTAACTGATACTAACTACTGCACATAAAATAGATAAACAACAAGATCCTACTGTACAGCACAAAGAACTATATTCAATACCTTGTAATAACCTATAGTGAAAAAGAATATAAATAGATATGTATAACTGAATCATTATATTGTACATCAAACACTAACATAACATTGTAAAAGGACAATACTTCAATTTAAGAAAAAAAAACTGGATATACACAACCTAGACAAGACCAAACGCAGATATTTCTAAAATTATAACAGTAATTTGATGTGGCCAGGGGTTCTTTTTTTTTTTTTTTTTTTTTTGGTTTAGCGTGCACACATAACATGGGGGAGAGTGGGCTGGGAGGGGTAAAGAATAAAAAATATTAAACCATAAAATAAAGTTGATGGTAGCTGTTCTGCTCTTTCCTATAGAGCAGAGAACCCATGATTGGGGGTAGGGCTGCCTAGAACTTGGACCCTCCTGTGCTTTGTAATCACGTCATTGTTGAATGCCTGGTACAGGGATGCCATTCTCCACGTTTCTCCAGAGTCGCTCCCCATCCCAGACTTCTCCCGGTACTGCCATAATTGCTGTCCTGTCTTATGCTTGGGAAGTTCATGAATTGTAAACCTTAAAAGCCTCAAATTTAGAGGGGAGAGCATGGGCATTAGAGCCAGACTACTGGAGGTAGAGTCCCATCTTAACCGCTTGCTCTGTGTGTGTGACATGGGACAAGTTGCAGAACCCACCGATGCTCTGTATTCCCATTGGAAACTCACCTCATCCCTGCCTCTGTGGGTTGGTGTAAGGGATGTGGTGCATTATGTACGTGAAGAAGCATATGTCGCTTAGTGCGTGGCACATGGCAAACCCTCATTATATGCATCGATGTTCATTCCTGTTGGATCCAGATGTTTGCACTAATTTTATGTAAATTACCACCTTACTGTATATAGTCTTATAGTTGCTTCCTATTGCTGCATGGGCCAAACTGCATGCTCCTTAAAATCAGGAGTCTTCACACTTCAGGGCTGAAGATACAATAATGGCTCAATAAATGCTTATGAAGTTGATTTATTGCACTCCTCCCACATGTGGAATGTAAAACTAAATATTGGACCACAGATGTGCCTATCTTTGAGGAATTTACAGTTTAATAAAGAAATTTTAAAGAGATATTATAATTCCATTTTTTTTCTCTTATCCAGTTCCACATCTACTGGTTGCTAGAAATGAATTGCAGCTGGCAATTTAAGCAAATGGTATTTTTTTTTGGTTTCCTTAGGTGTGTGGAAAGGCCTAGTAAATGGCAGAATGATGATCTGAAATGAAGGCAGGAGAACTGCTTCCGGTGCTGTGAGTGATGGTCTCCCTGGCTGCTGGTCTGACTCTTAGAACCAATGAGACGATGAAGGAGATGTCATCTGTTGAGTACTGGGCTGTGTCACTCCTCTGAGCCTTACAATTCTCTCATGTGCAAAATGGGATGGTGATACGGTCCATGTGAGCATTAAATTTGGCTGTGTTCAAAGCGTCTAGCCCTTGACCTCTATTTTACCCAATGGGTACCAGTTAACATTCCTTGGCTACAGCTCTCAGCTCAGTCTGGGCATCCTTTAGCCGAGCTGCCCTCATCCACACGTTGACTTAGCTCCCTCCACTCCCCTTGGCAGGGATGGCTCTGTCTCGTTCTGTGCTCTGTCCTCAGCACCTATCACTGTGCAGCACATAAATAGACTTCTACACATGTCTGACAAATGAGGATTATATTATTGATGCAGGAGCAACATAGCTTCTTCCTATAGTCATTTTCTCCACTCAGAGTATGGAAGTTGCCCTACCTGTCCTGGAAGCGCTTCTCTAAAACACCTATGAGATTTTTGAAACTTTAAGTATACTTATTTATGTGGTAGTTCCTCAAAAAATTAAATACAGAATTATCCTATGATCCTGCAATTCCACTCCTGGGTATGGTCCCAAAAGAACTGAAAGCAAGGAATTGAGCATATATTTGCACAGCCATGTTCATAGCAGCATTATTCACCATAGCCAAAAAGTGGAAATATCCCAAATGTCAGGTTTGGATAAATCAAATGGGGTATATACATACAATGGACCATTATTCAGCCTTTAAAAGAAACAGCATGAGAACACGCTACAATACGGATGGACCTTGAAAACATTATGCTACGTGAAATAAGTCAGACACAAAAAGACAAATATTGTACAATTCCATTCAGGTGAGGCGTCTAGAATAAGCAAATTCACAGAGACAAAAGGGAGAGGGGTGGTTACCTGGAGGGGATGGTGGAATGGAGGGTGACTCTACAGCGGAGACAGTGTTTGGGATGATGAAACACAGAGGCAGGTGGTGGTAATGGCTTATACAACAATGGGAATCTACTTAATGCCACCGAACTGCACTTCCAAATGGTTAAAGTTGTCGATTTCATGTTATGTATATTTTGCCACAAAAATAAAAAATATTACTCAGGATCGTTCAAACCTGTAGGAGAATCTGCTCTGCCTAATCAATGCAGGGGCAGAGAGGAGCTCCGCGTGGAAACTCCAGCCCTTTCAGACTCCCAGTGCCACCCAGCACCTTCAGTGACCACTGGCACTGGACTGTCCCTCACAGTCTCAACTGGGGGCTACGTCAGTTGGCCCCTGTCGGATCCTGGTTGCCCTGCAGAGCTGCCTTCCCGGGCTGTCGCTGTCTTTTCAGATTACCATGGTGCAAGGACAGTAATCACTGCTTGAACCTGATTGTGTTCTCAGCGTGACACTGGCTTACTGGGCATAACAGAGCGTGAACGGAATTCAGCTGACTTAAAATTTGGCTCTCCCAGTTGGCTTTCTCCCAATCCCGCCGCCCAACCCTTTCTTCTCAACTTCTTTGGCTTCACCGTGGCTTCCAATCCTTTGTCAATATGGACCAACTGTCAGGGTAAATACAGCATCTTGTGCCGATGTGAGTTTCCCATTGATGGCATGTACGTCAAAAGAAGCCTGTCCATACTGCAGATCAAAATGATTCTTTTTCCCTCCTTAGCTGCCAGAGCCATTCTCATCACTGAGAATCAGATCTGTTCCGGGAGCTCATATATCATCATTACCTACAATACAAATTCTGAAATCAAAGCAGACCTGGCAATTTTATTGATGCTCAGAGCGGAACAGAGCCCAGGTCACCCTGAATCAGTTGCGCTGGCTTTGCCTTGCTGACAACAACAAGCATGCCACTGACAAAATTACCAGAGAAAAGATGACTTGGTAAGTTCAGTGTGGAAGGTAACTTGTCAGTGACAGAAGTGGGATATTTTTATCTGTATAACTCAATGCTAATGAAATTGGTGGGGATAACACCTGCCCGAAAACGTGTCCCTCAGGGAGCAGGGAGAAGCTGAGAGCGCTAGAGTCAGCTTGTTTTCCGAGTCATTTTTCTCGACAGAGCTATGGTTTAATCAGGTGATCTTAACAAGAGCTGAGGAGTTGGAAACCCGAAGCAATAACCAATAAGGCCAGTTTTGTCACTCATAAGCATGGCTCCTGGATCCACTCTGGAAGGCACAGCTAATCCATCACATCTGGGTCTCAATTTTCTCATTTGTGCAGTAGAAAGAATCACACTGCATGGCCCTTGGCTCTCTTGAGGATTAGATGCTGTTTGTTAAGTGATTGGAGATCTAAGAATAGAATTCTAAATACAGGCACATCTCATGCTGTCATTTTAGCAAGGGTTGAGGTGAGAAAGAAAAATACGCCACCGTGGGAGGTTACTGCGGGGCTCTGTAAGGGAATGCAGTGAGGGGAGGGAGGGAAATTAGGGAGGGGAACGTTGTCAGTTGATTAAAGGGAAATGAAGGGAAGCAGAAAGAATAGACATTTGTCAAGGGTCCCCAACATGATCCTCGGATGTGATGATTCATTAGAAAGACTCGCAGGACCCCGCGAGGCTGCTGAACTCATAGCTATGTTTATTACACAAAAGGATGCAGATTAAAGTCAGAGAAGGAAGAGGTGCATGAGGAGACCAGGCCCAGGGCTCCCCGCTGTGATGTTGCACAGACGATGCTCGGTTCTCCCAGCATCAACGGGCGGCAACGTGTATGAAATACTGCCAGCCAGGGAAGCTCCCCAGCCTTAGGGGGCAGAGTTTTTATTGGCAGTCAGTCAGTCCCATAGGCACGGAGCAACAATGTGACTGACCTTGGCTACTCAGCCCCCAGCCCCACCCAGAGGCCCAACAGATACAGGGCTTCCGGAACACAAAACAGGCATTCACCGTAAGTCACATCATCAGCATAAACTGTTATAGCCTAAGGACCCAGGTATACAAAGATGCTGCTATCAGGCAAGGTGTTCCAGCTGCTCAGAGGTGATCTCCCAGGAGCCAGTCAAGGACCATTTCTTTCTTCGGAATGTGGCGTGTCTGGGCACCCCCAGTCTGTTGAGTTAAGCCTTTACCGACAGACATGGAAAGAAGTGGAGTCCGAATCCCTTCTTCCTGCCCATCTTAAGGGAAGGTCACTGCTAAGTGTGCTGAACCCTGCATGCTATGTCCTACTAACCTGTTAACGTTGTTGCGAACATATAATTCATCCATTACCACTCTTTCAAGAGTCTCTCAACAGTCTTTATTTTCAGGTTTGATTCACCAAATTTCTTTCAGAACTCAAGGCGAGGAAAATGTTTTACCTTCTCATGCTACCTTCTCATGTGTTTCTTTTCTTTTCTTTTCTTTTCTTTTCTTTTCTTTTCTTTTCTTTTCTTTTACATTTTTTATTGCTTCATAATCATTTTACAGTGTTGTGTCAAATTCCAGTGTTCAGCACAAATTTTCAGTCATTCATGGACATATATCATGTGTTTCTTTTAAAGGCCAACGAAATAGACTTACCCTATGATCCAGCAATCCCATTCCTGGGCATCTATCCAGAGGAAACTCTAATTCAAAGAGATACCTGTACCCCAAGGTTCATAGCAGCACTATATACAATAGGCAAGACATGGAAGCAATATAAATGTCCATTGACAGATGACTGGATAAAGAAGTTGTGGTATATTTATACTATGGAACAGTACTCAGCCATAAAAAAGAATGAAGTAATGCCGTTTGCAGCAACATAGATGGACCTGGAGATTGTCATACTAAGTGAAGTCAGACAAAGAAAAATAGCATATGTTATCACTTATATATGGAATCTTAAAAAAAAAAGGGGACACAAATGAACTTATTTACAAAGCAGAGACAGATTCACAGACATAGAACACAAACTTATGTTTACCAGAAAGGAAAGAGGGAGGGGAGGGATAAATCGGGAGTTTGGGATTTGTAGATACACAGGTCCTACTGTAGGGCACAGTGAACTACATTCAATACCCTGTAATGACCTATAAAGAAAAAGAATATGAAAAGGAATATATATGTATGCGTGTATGTGTGTGAGTGAAACACTATGCTGTGCACCAGAAACTAACACCACATTGGAAATCAACTATACTCCAATAAAAAAAAAAAAAAGCCAACGAGAGTAGTTATAACCCAGTGTCTTTCCCTTTTCCCTGGCCAGCTGTGCGTTCAGGGTTCAGTTTGGTGCTCATCATGCAACTTTTTTCTGGCATAACTGCTGTCTTCTCTTCCCCTCTTCGGTGTGACCAAGTAGAAAGAGCACGGCTTTGGAACCCAAAGGTATGGACTCGAGCCCTGGCTATTCAACAGGCTAGCTGTCTGGCCAAGGCCACAGACAAACACTTAACCTATTTAAACACGTGACTTCGTTGTAAAAGGACTTTTCAAAATTGTTGTGAGGATTAGAGGTAAAGATGTAAAGTGCCTCCCATTCAGTAGGTGCTAAATAAAGGGTGGCTATTCTTATTATCTTTTTTCCCTTGTTTATTTTTATCTCTTTGCCTGAGGGGGCTTTTGAGGGGGATGAGTGGTGTTAACATGAAGTTCCTTAAATCTCTGTTCTAACTGATAGGATATAAACATATAAACAAATTGTAAGTCTGTGTCAGTCACATTCCATGCTGGATGCGAGAACTAGCCTGCCAGGTCACTGATCATAGAGCACATACTCCACCGATGGTCCCCACAGCTGAGTTTGGAAGTCCTTTGACGCATCTACCCTGAGGCCACTTCCCTGTGGGCCATTCCCTGATAAGTGTCACAGGAACTCCAAGGCAGACCCATCCCTGGGAAGTGCTGTGTCCCTGTGACAAACCACTCTGGCCCATTGGCCCTCCTGAACTTCCCTTAGAAGGACGCACTGCGTCCAGGATGCTTGCAGTGGACCACCCTTCCTTCAGCCCTGTCTCTTTCACTCGAGTCAGACCAGCACTGTGGTCTGATGCTCTCCCGGCCTTTCCTGGATCCCATCTCATGTTCTCTCACAGACGTTTTCCTTAAAGTTTCTTGCAAGTTTAATCACATCCCGGCATCTGCTTCTCAGAGGTTCCAGACTTATCCAGACTGTTGGCCTAGAACTAAATGACTGACAGAGTGAGCGGCTCCTTACAGGGAGGGGGCTTAACCCATCATGGACCCAGTGTGGTACCAGCGCCTTCCCTGTTCCATGACCCTAGTTCTGCAGCAGATCTTCCTGCGCATTCATGAGACACAGTCCCTTGGATTATGTGGTTGAACGCTGGAGGGAAGAGGTGGTCCCCCCAACTTCTATCTTGGTTATGAGATTGTCCCAGACAAAAAGAAACATCACAAAGAGCATGCCTGGTCCTCAGGGGGTGAACTGGGCTGTATAAAGATTCAAAAATGAAAAAGAGTGTGAAAAGGAATATATATATACGAATCACTATGCTGTACACCAGAAATTAACACAACACTGTAAATCGACTATACGTCAATAAAAAAAAGGTCTGATCTGGGTGTTTTTAGGCAGCATTTCCCTTCCTTAAACTAAAAAATTCCAACCCAGGAGCATTCATTCCTCCCTGACTGACGAAATTACTTTTTTACCGCAGATTCTCTGCCATTTACCTTTCCCACCTTAATCAATAAGGAAGGAAGAGCAAATAGCTTGACATCTATTAGCTGAATCGGTGTGAAAACATTGATGAGGTTGTGTCTCCAAGTCTGTTCAGGGAACTGAAACCAATTGAAAGTATGTTAAGAGTCTGCGAATTTGGGATCGTTTGGAGGCTCTCCAGTCTTGGCCAGGACACTTGTTCTTTTGAAAATGTCTGCATTGCTAGAACATTACTTGCCGTATATTTACACTCAGCTGGCACTGTGGACCTGTGTCTAGACACAAGCCCCAGTTACAACCATGGCTGGGGCACGGAAGGGCTTCCATCAGCACTGAAGCTGAGCCGAGGGGAAAGGGGATGAGGTAAGCACGTGAAGGATGCTCCAGCAGCCAAAGGCAGGCAGTCGGGAACAGGTGTGCAACAGGCCAAGAGCTCCGCCTTCAGGTGGAGCTTTGGGGTGGCAGGGCGTGGTCGGTAGAAATGGGCAAAAGTCCAAGCACAGTGGTGGTCAAGTCAGGAAGGCTCATCAGGAGGTGGTGCGGCTCCATTCCCTGAAAAGAAAGATTTTGGGGCAGGGAAGAGACACAGGCTGGGGCAGGAAAATCAGGAAGCCAGTTATTAGCAGGAGACTGTGGTAAAAATAATACAGGAAATTCCCAGTTGCTGGAAATGCATTCTGAGGCCAGAGTAGGAGAAGTTGCAAGGTCAACGGTGCTCCAAGGAAGAGCTGCTTGGGATTCTCAGGACCATGGAGAGGATCTGTGTCTCATTACGGTCTGGAAAGGGGTTGAATTTCCTGCCAGTCTGTGGAGTGGGGCTGGGGAAACAGGAAAGATCAGGGAAGAAAGAGGTTAAGAAAGCTCAGGAGACTGGGACCCACACAAAACAGCACAGCAGAAAAGCACAAAAGATCAAGATCTTGGTAAAAGGAACCCCACTGCCTGGCTAACACTCCATGGTCCAAAGCATCAAGGAAGATATAGGTCTGTCCTCTCTGAGCCCGTGCAGGCATGGCTCCCATGCTCTCCGGGGGGACCAGCATCCTCTGTGGCTGATTCAGCTCCAGGAGCCTCAGTGATTTGGCCCTCCTCTTAGCTGGACTGCACTAGACTCTCCTGTGTCTCAGACCCAAGACAAGCCCATTGCTGCCTCCCCAGCTGTCAGTACAGAGACCAGAGCATCCCCAGGTGCCTCAGCTGACATTTTTCAAAGGAGCACTTATCTTAGGGGACTTGTGAACGGAGCATCACTGTTGTTGTGCCACTGACACCCCAAACTGGCCTCTTTCCCTTTCAGAGTGTGTCCAAGTTGATCTGTGCATTCTTCTTTCTCCTTAATAAGGAAACCAGAGGCATGTTCCCTTTGCCTTCAGCCTGAAACTCTGAGCCGCCCTGAAGCCGTGGGCCCTCCAGGTTCCCACGCTTCAGCCCACCCCTCTTCACTTTGCCTTAGCCATGGAGGTGTCTCTGGGTGTTCAGCCTCTGCTCCCTCGATACCCCATTGTTCTATCTTTGCTAACTTTTCCTACTTCCTGGGAACTTCAGTTTTAGCTGCTCATTTGCTTAATTACCTCTATTGCTGATACTCACAAAAAGACGGAAGATGTAACAGATGTTGCCTTGGGTTGGATGGATGTTATGGATGCAGAACTGTCAACACACCTATCTCAGTCCCACTTTAACTTTCACATTATGTCCCCCTGTGGACTGTTGGCAGTGAGCTAAGCTGATGTGTGCTGCTGGCGCCCGGATTCACATCCAGTTTAGTCATTCGTTTTTCCTCCTGTGCTTCCTCCTCCACTCTGCCCTCACTATATTTGGCTTCCCAGTGCTTTTGTAATGATCCCCGTAGCATCTTTAAAAACTATTCCACCTCATTTAAAATGTGGCATAAACGATGGGGCCTTGACAAATTAAGAAATAATAAGAAACCATTTTCAATATTCTGAATTTTCCCATTAAGCTCCCCCAAAATAGTGATCTAGGAATACCATTCTCTCTCCACAGTTAACGATGTGCTAATCCTGGTTTCATTAAAAACCTCATTATTCAAAGATTTATAATGCAGTCCAAGAAATCTCCCATGAAGTTGGAAACAGAGCCAGTCTCAGTTTAGAAACTTCCTTTTAAAACATTTGAGTAAGGATTGAGTATCCAGTGAGGAGACTGGTTAAAAACTAAATGTGTCAGGATTTGGAATGATGGGACAAAATCAACAGAATGAAACTTCACACATTATTGCTGAGAGCTAGACGAAGGGTGAAAAGTTTTAAAATAGAAAGAATAGGAAAAAAATAGAAAGGATGTGGGAGTTAGAAGACCAGATTTTGGTCCTGGCTCTGTTTCCCAGTAGCTGTTGAAGCAGTTCACTGGAACTCTCCAGCTTAACTTCATCCCTCTGACGAATGCGCTGGTATATGATCTCGAATATACACTGAAGCTCTTAAAAGATCAACTAATGAGAATGTCCAGGTTTAATTCCCTGGCTAAAAGGGATGAGGGTTCTTTGGACAAGTGGCTGATTCCAGCGTTGAAATAGTGCCAATGAGCTGGCAGCATCTTGCTCTGCCAGAAAGTACGGAAGTGCTCACAAAAGTGATGGGAACATGACAAAACGAAGCCAAAGCCAATTCCAGGTTTGTGATCATCATGAGGTTCATATAAACCAATCTAGATGTATAGCTGTTTGTTTCAAACCGGTAGTTGCTCAAGTTCAAACACATTCTAAAAGCTCTGCATTTTTACCCCACCTCCCATTTTATATTTAATGTCACATTTTACATCTTTATGTGTATCCCTTAACTTTCTTGTAGTTTGAGTTGATGACACTGTTTTTTAACCTTTGAACTAGCTTTTTAAGTAGTTGACCCACAGCGTCTAGTATATATTTACCTTTATCAGGGAGATTTTTTTTTCTTCATATGTTTTCTTATTACAACCTGTTATTTTGTCTTTCTTTTTTTTAAATGTGCAGACTTTGAGCTACTTGACTTTAGAGTTCAGATAGGAAAAAACAAAAACCTAAGTGATAAATGTGTGATGTGGGCCAAAAGGGCAACATGAGTTAAAATATCTACTACTGTGATCCTAGTGAATGAAACAGTTACCCACCAAGTAATGAATTCTCCTTACCGTTTTAGTCTCTACAGTAATTGATCAGGCACCCTGCCCAAAGAATTGTCACTCTGAAGGGATGGTTGGTCTAAATTGGCGCTTCCTAACCCATTGGCTAGATAACTTTGAAAATCCTTGGGATTATTTCAAGAGATACTCAAATTCATGTGTATTTCAAATTATCTTTAGGTCTAATAAATGTCTTTCACTTGTATTCTTTAGTGGTTTCCAAATGTAGGTAGATGCTGTTTTATTAGTAAATAATTTCATTTTGAAACCTTTCAGAATTCAAACTCCCTTATAGTATTACGTTTTCAGTATCCATCTTAAAAAAAAGAACAACTATGATCATGTGTGAAATCTGTGTTTTTTCCTTTTTTATTCTCCTATAGAAGAAGGCTTAAAGAAACAGAGGCCAACTGTATTCTTCAACAGTATAAAAATGCTAGTTAAGCTTCCAAGTAATTTATAAATTTAATGCAATTCTACTGAAAATGTCAACATTTTTGTGGTAGGCAGATATAGGGAGATTTGACAGATTGTTTCTAAAACTTATTTGCAAGGACTAATGTTCAAGAATGCCTCCTCCTCCCCCCCAAAATATAACAAAAGGGCTCATGTCCTAACAAATAGAAAACTCAAATAAAACTACTGTATGGAGCTGAAGGAGACTTCGGATGAATGGAAGAGGAGAGAGGATCTCAGACCAGGCTCATGTATATGAGAATTCGGCATGTGATCAAGATATAACAGCTATGTTTTATAGAGAAAATAAAAGGCACTGAAGGTGTTTTAAACACAAAAGGATTTCATTCAGATATGTTTCTTACAAAGTTGAAAGGGCTGAAGGGGCAATTTCAGGGCAGAGCCTCTGGAATGACCCAGAATACTGCAGCCTGCCTGCCAGGAGCCCTGTTATCTCAGCCTCTCTCAGGAAAGGAGAAGGTGCAACTACAGGGCTCACAGATGCACCAAAGAAGCTGTGATGCAGGAAGCAGGAAGCTGCCCTCTCCACCACCTTAATTTTTACCTGAAGAATGAACATGGGACTATTGCTGCAGAAATGTCCACTGTTTCTAAGACCTTCAACAACCTCCAATGAGTGCCCCTTCCCCAGTGCACCTAATTTCGTATGGAGATTCTCACTGCAAAATCAGGGTTTGGTTAGAAGGCAAGACTGGGTAAGGAAAGAAGGCTGATGGTTGGTAGTAGAGCATCTGCAATGTGTATTACTAGGGAAAATAAGTTTTTCAGTTATTTCCACTTTGAAAAAAAGGACCCAGCCACTCATACTTAACAAGAAATACTAAAAATAATAGGAACAATAATGATAATGATAATAATTGAGAACAACTGATCTAGATCAGAGATCAGTAAGCTTTTTCTGTAAAAGGCCAGATAGTACATTTTTTTGGCTTTGTGAGCCATATTGTCTCTGTCACAACTCCTCAGTTCTCCCACGGTAGCAGGTAAGCAATACATGAATGAATGAGTGTGGCTGTGTTCCAATAAAACTTTATTGACAAAAACAGGCGGTGGGCCAGATTTATCCCACAGGCTGAAATTTGCCAGCCCTTGGTCTAGGAGATAATCACTAGAGCCTCTTTGTACATGAAGATTTCATATCACTGAAAAATGACCTGACGTTGATTACTAGTAAGTGCTTACCTACTGAAATGGTTTTTCTTGTAATCATCTAGCTTAGAAACATCATTTAAAGCAACTTCACTTGAAAATGGACTGATATGCTCTGTGTGTTGTCTTTCATAAAAAAGAAAAGAAATTGGTGAAATGCCAAGCCATTCAACTTTAGAGTCTCTTTGAGCCTGAGCAATTCGTTAATTCAGACATTTTTGCAGGGATGTGTGAGACGTCAGTGGGCACCTTGCTTATGTCTCTGCCCTGGAAGAGGAAAGAGTAATCTAAAATCAGTACGTGTGAACCAAATCATGACCTTTTTTTTTTTTATAAAACTGTCACATTCTGTCAACATTGCCAAAGAACCTGAAAAAGGGGTTCCTTTGAGGAGAGCCCTACCTGTGCTATTCATGCTTACACCAATATTCTCATCTTCCTCCAAAATCCCAAGCACACTTACCCACAACTGCACACACACCTGCACCCACTCACACACATGGACACATGTATACTGTCGTTTTTTGATGACCCCAGGTTTTCAACAAGTGCTCTTTCTCTGAGACAGTCAATTTCATATAACCAGTTCATTGAGCTCACAATCAAATTTCTATCCCATAATCTCAAGATTTTTAGTTTAGAACTACCAAGAATGTTGGGACTGAGAAGCAGGTGGTGGCTGCCACTGATGTTAGCTGATCTTCACTCACCACTTACCTAACTGATTGGGAAGAATTCTAGAATTAGGTGTTTTTTTGAGCCTGGATAGACTATTGAGATTATTAGGGACAAATCCCCCACTTTTTTTTTTTGTAGCATAAGAAACTGAGGTCTGGAGAGGTGAATGTACACAGCTTGTTAGCAGAACTCAAATCTGGAACGTCTACCCTTTTGGTAGTTAAATCTTCCAATAAAGAGAGTTTTCTTATGCAACAAACAACTTCAGAAATGTTTAAAGACTTTGAAGGATGGAGGGAAAAAGTGGCCCACATTTATTTGTTTGGAAGACTTAATTTATGTGAATCAGTTTTCAATATACGCTATTCATGTTTCTCTTGTAAATGTCATTATCAGTATTTAAACTTCCATAGGTTAGAGTAGATTTCTCATCCAGTTTTTTTGTAATATTTTCACTGTTTTGAGGTTTTAGTCACATACAAAGAGCTTGTAGAATAAATCGAGCTTCAAAAATCATACTTCAAGAAAGCCAAGTTAAAAAAATATAATGTCAAGAATAAGTTTTCCAGATTTTAAATGTTACACAGACAACAAACAATTCGATTTAGGAAAAAACATATCTCCAATCTCTTACTTAACCCCCGATCATGTGCCTCTGATATATATACACCTTGAATCATGCATGTCTATCAGGATAGAGATGAAAATATTTCATATTCTGAATATTAGAGAGGCTGCTTTTTAACCTCACTGTCTTCTTCTAAGTGAGTTTTGCCACCTCTTTGGTCTGAATACTTGAAAAAAGGATGCCGTCAGCAAATCTTGGAACTAGTTATCTTGGTGAATAATGGGAACATCTTGTCTCAGTAGGGGAGATTAATGTTACCTCTGTGGAACAGACTCTGATATCTGGAGGAAATTTAATACCAGAGGCCAAAGTTTCAGTAATGCACTTGGAAATCTGTACTGCCCAAACATGTGATAGAAGATAGAAAATTCATCCTTTATCACAGCGTAGAAAAAGATATAGCTTCTCGGTTATATTTAAAAATTACTAATTTTTCTAAAAGCAAGACAAATTACACTTGCGTGGTTTAATGTGTCTAGCAAGTTTGAGGACAATGTAGAAATATTAGAAAACATTTAAATAAAGATTATTGAGAGATGAACACTAAAGAAATATCTTCAGGAAAACCTGGGGAGTAAAATTCTCAAGTTCTTAGACATACATGGGATTTGGGATTATTTATCACCTTGCCATTAAAGAGAATGACATAATAGGCTTTCTTAGGATAATTTTTAAAAACTGAGTGTTTTGAAAGTAAGTATATTAACCCATGACTTCTCAAAGTTTTAAACCTGAGAGTTCATTAATAAGTTCAGGACTATCTGTAAGATGAACTAATTCTTCACTTAACATTTATCAAACTGATGTCAAATTGTAAGAATGGAATATAAAAATAGAACAGGAGACAGGCTTAGCTTGAATGTGTACTTCACAAAAAATTTTAGGAAATTGATCTCTGATGGAGAAAGGCAGACTAAGTGTAGGGTTTTTGTTTTCATTTTTAATCTCTTTCCTCACTTTCTCAAAACAATAATGATGGTAAATACAAGAAAATGGTTCAGTAAATCAGAAATATTGCTGAATTTGTGGAAGATACAATGCAGATAGGAACTCCATGGTACCTGTATAATATGTGGATGAAGAGCATAGCCAAAATATCACTTCCATACGAGGTCAAAATAAGATATTTTCCTCCAATTAAGCGTTTTTCAAGTATTCTTCCCGTAACTTTAATGAAAGAATTACTTGAGGATATAGTCCAGCAAAACAAAAAAGGGAGCCAAAAAGTGACTGGCAACATAAGGTCATAAAAACAATGGAGCTCACCAGAACTGAATTGAGAAGAAGTTCCAGAAGGAAATCTGTGCAGCAGCTGCAGAAAAAAGTGAACCCAAGTTAAAACAAGAAGACAGAGGCTCTATGCTGAATGTCAAAAAAAAAATGGAGTCTATGCATAAAATATGGTTGTTTTAAGTAATCAGGTTAAAGGTAATGAATCTCGTTAATAAAGAAAAAGAGAGAATTAAAATTTCTAGGGGAAAACATAAGGGCTGCATGAGAAAGTCAAGATTTAAATATAAAGATATTAAAATATAGCATTATTTGAGGGTCTATAAAGTGTAAGAAAAGAGATTTAACATTTTGAACTTAGGGCTTAGTGCGGTAACTGATGAGACTTGGGGTTTTCCCCTTTGATGAGTGGCCAAGTGTGTTCTGCTAAGAACTGGGCATTTTGAAAGTCTCTGTATGGGACAAATTATTTGTATGGATGTTGGGTAGTAAAGATAAACACTATTTGTTAAAAAAAAATATAGCACCTGCTGCTTTGTTCTGGATAACTGGTGCCTGGTACAGGTGCTTGGCACGTAGCAGATACTGAAATATCTGTAGAAAGAAAGGAAAGAAGGAAGGAGAACGTTCTCTTTAAAATGATGAAAGTGTGTGTGTGTGCATGTGTGTAATTTTAAAATCTTCACCTATCACAACACCAAAAATAGACAGGCTTAAAAAATTAAAAACAGAAAACTGTAACAACGGCGTTGGGGAGAGATGACAAACTAGAATTTATCGATTGTCTACTTAGTACCAGCCCTGCAAGACAGGGCGTGTTACTCCTGTATTTTTTATGTTAAGTGAACTGAATTTCAGAGATATGAAGTGGCTTGTCAATATTGCTCATGTCACGAGTGCTGTTTAAACCTAGTTCTCATGGATTGGAAGCTTGAGTTCCTTTCATGAACTCTTGGGTACGCCGAGTATTCTGTAGAAAACAATCAGGGCACTGTGTACCTTTTCCCTTCTCAGAAGACTCAGCATTATGTTTTTCAGGCTTTTATCTTAGAACATAATATCTATCTCTCTAAAAGTGGCTTTTGCGAAAGGTAATTTAGCAAGATGCTTTGTTTATGGAAGAAAAAAACCCAATCATGCTATAAAGATGTCCATCCTTGAGAACAAAAGTAGACAAATAATAGATGGATGCTAATTGAGGCAGGTGCCTGTGAGGATAATTTGAAGTAACCTGTGAGCAATAAAATGGAGTTAGTACTCATTCCCCTCCTCAAGTTCAAGTATCACACGCCTAATACCTTTTCTTGCAGTTTCAAGGGGAGCAAAACTTCATAATGGGACCTCTTTGTTTAAAAAGAGAGTCCTTCAAATCAATCAAACTATTCAAAGTTCTTAACTCTTACTTGCCATAACAGTGCACAATATAATTACCCCACTTCATTGTCATTAAATTCTCACAGCACGTATCAAATATACACAGTATTCAGGGGGTTAGGTGCCAGGAGTGAATACACATCTAGTGTGAAGGCAAGATGAAAAAATGTAAATTATACATATATATGTACGTGGGTGATAATGGCTAGAAGCGATAATTTGCATAAGTAGCATATTGATATGAATTCGGAAGAGAGAAGTATGTTGACACATTACAGTTTCTGTATTATCTTTTCCATTCCATTCTAATCATCCCCAGTTATAGTACATTAATTACTAATAACATTGCCATTCTATCTCCCCTCTTTTTGAAATGTTGAGATAGTCTAATTTTGACATCAGAGAATTTCCTCAATTTCTATCTTGCGTTTTAAGTGTGAAGTAACTTGTTTTCATTTTTCTTTGTTAAGAGTAAACGTTGGGCTATTGCCTTGCGTTGAAAACTCATGAAGTGTCAGTACCAGGATTTGGGAAGGTTATACTGATCCAATTTATTAACTGACGCTAATGAGCTAATGTGAGTTTCAAAACATTCTTCTGCCTTTACTGACTTAACTGGCTTTTTTACTGTCTCGAATTAGAATTTCTAGCTAGTAAGTTACTTATCTATTTCTAAATAATACAAATTTTTGAGAAAAGATTGTCTCAGTAGCAAGTCTTATGCCATATCAGACAATGCATTTCAGCTCTATCCTTTGTTAATTATTTCATTTAGTTATAATTCTCCACACAGATAAATAAGAAATTTCAAAAGAAGAATCTGCTTGTAGTGAAGCTGTAGTAGACCGCAATTTTCCAAAGACCGCTGCACCAACGTACACATGCTCCTTCCATCCTTCTGAGAGATGGGACTGTGTCTCCCTTCCTTGAATTTGAGCAGAGCTTTGTGAATATTCTGGCCAATAAACCGGTATGACAGAAGTGATGCTATTTAGCTTCCAAATCCAGGTCATACTAGTGACACAACTTCTGCTTTGCTCTCTCTGATACTTGCCCTCAAAAGCCAGCAACTTTGCTGTAAGTCCAAACTAGCCCTTGTGAAGAGGTCACATGTAGAGGAACTGAGGCCCCCAGCCAACAGCCAGCGTCAATCACCAGACATGGGAGTGAAGAAGCCTCCAGTTGATTCACCAGACTTCGAGCTGCCTTAAATGTACACCAAGTGGGTGAAAATGAGCTGTTCTCATTGACCTCTGGCCAGGGGAAGAATTCATGAGCAAAATGAATATTAGGATAGTTGTAAGCTAAGTTTTGTTGTGGTATGTTACACAGCCATAGTAACTGTACAATAGTATTGTCCATTGGATAACGTGAAGCTTCTCAAGTTAATTGGATAAGAGCCAATTCACTTTTCTTCCACACAGCAGGATAACCAAATACCGAATAACATTTGACGCTTTCCCACCTCCCATTAGAATTCTTAAGCAAAGAGAAATTACTGTTTGGACTCCGTATCATAAGATGATTCAGTTCAGGACTGTTTTGTAACAGTGATAAGGAGATAGTTTGTAAGGAAAACTGAGACTTTTTTTTCTTTTCAAACAACTTCAAACATTTCGGCGTAAAATATTTTCATTTCCCTGCCAACTTCTTTTACTTTTAAGACTATTATTTTTAGAGTGGTTTTAAGTTCACAGCCAGACTGAAAGGAAGTTCCAGAGAAAAGCCACATATCCTCTGACCCCATACATGCATCATCTCCCCCCCGTCATCAATGTCCCCTGTCAGAGTGGTACGTTTGCTACGAATGGTAAACCCGCATTGACGTATCGTATTCACCCAAAGCCGAGTTTACCTTAGGGCTCACAATTGGGGTTGTACATTCAGTGGGTTTGGACAAATGTATAATGACATGTGTTCATAATTATAGTATCATACAGAGTATTTTCAGTGCCCTAAAAGTCCTCCGTGTTCTGTCTATTCATCCCTAACCCCTTCCCTCCCCAGCCCTGGCAACCACTGGTATTTATAGTATATCCATAGTTTTGCCTTTTCCATAATACCATACATTTGGAATCATACAGTGTGTAGTAATTTCAAATTTGTTTCCTTCTCTTAGTTATATGCATTAAAGTATCCTCTATGTTTATTTTTTCATGGCCTGATAGCTCATTTCTTTTTAGGCTGAATAATATTTCATTTTCTGGATGTGCCACAGTTCATTAATTCATCTACCTACTGAAGGGCATCTTGGTTGTGTTCCAGGACGAACAGTTTTTCCTTGTTCTCTTTCCACTACTCTTTCTGATGATGTCTACCACTTTGTGGGGCTAGGCTATCAAAATAGGGCCGACCTACTGTCTTAGTCCATTTAGGCCGCTCTAACCACAGGCTCGGTGGCTTATAAGCAACAGAAATTTATTTCTCACAGTTCTGGAGGCTGAGACGTTCCAGATCAGCAGACTTGGGGTCTGTTGAGCACTCCCTTCCTGGTTCAGGATATCTATGATGAATTTATCAGGGCTTTTATCTCCTTTCCAGCATGAAAAATATTTCTCTGATTGAGTTTCCAGACTGAAATTAGATTCTCCTTTGAGCAGAAGCATGAATGTCATTATGCCTTCTGGTCAATTCTATTAAAGCTACTCCACTCATTTACACCTACAGGGACATGATCTGCATTTTAAGGTTTAGTGTGTCCCAGAAAAACCCCTGAGATGATTAGTGAAAAATAATACTAAGACGAGGTAGGTTGGTATTGGGAGAGACAGGCATTCTAGAGTCTACTTCTCCCTGAGAAATTCTTACCACATCTTAGGGATTTATGGGCTCTGGAAAGTCCTGCAGTAAAGACTTGGCTTCAGCTAAAATTTTCCCAACTTAATTGGAGCTGGCCGCTTGATTTATATATTTATTTTGTTTTGCAAAACATCTATTAACTTCTCTGGGGACTTATTCCCCATGGGACACATGGAAAATATTGGTGTAGGGTTTTAAGGTTAAAAAAAAAAAAAGAAGCACTCCCATAAAGACACTCATCTAAACATCACAACACTTCTGAAATGTATCCAGAGAAAAGAATCACATTTTACGGAAGAGGAAGCTAATTCTTCTAGTAGTTAAGGGAAAAACAGAGACAGCTTTCCTGCTGCTGGCAACCAGACAGCTACTCTGCAGGCTGAAAGACGTGCTGATGTGTTGTCTTTGTAAGAAACATGAATTTGGTTCACTCAAAAAGAAAAATCTAATCTGTGTGTATGTGCGTGTGCGTATGCATGTGTATGTGTGTGTGCATGTGTGTATGTCTTATTTCTGGGTGCATAAGCTTGAGTTGGTCCAGAGTAAGATTCCAAAAAGATGAGGATGGCTGAACTTAAAAGCATGGTTTGTTGGTCTGGCTGGGTTCATACATCCAACTCCCCAGACCTGAGGTCCTAGAGCCTCCAACATCACAGAAGTCACCACGTCTTGTGGCCTGAAAAGTAGGTGGTCCGCTGGTTTGAACTCAAGCCCAGAAACACAGACCCTCTTGGTATTAATCCAGTACCCACAGTACTTAAGAAACTTTAAGGATAGATCCCCTTTTGATAATTTGGATGCCAATCAGAGAACACAAGCCATTGGCTACTTTTATATCATTTTCCTTTAATGCAGGAGAACTGTGGTGCCACACTGAATCCTGCATCCCTCCCACAGGCAGTCCTAGTTGGAGGATACAGTCTTACCAGATATCCATGGCAGAATCTCTCTCTGCGAAAAGTAACCATCCAAAGGGACATGTGGTTTTCAAGGTTTTTCGATGTCAGCAAGCCACCAAAATGCCTGACTTCCTGTTGGAGCTTATTAATAGGCCAAAATCTTGTTAAGTTGGGGATCTCCTCCACAGTATTTCTAGAACTTCTGCTGATGGAAATTTAGCAATCCAATTGTTTTTTATGACTTTAAGTGATCTTTTAACACAGCTTCCTTGCTTTCATAGCCAAAAGCTGTTCATAATGGAGCTCTTCCACCCAAAACCATCTGAGGAATATGCTTACATACCTATTTTATAGGAATCTGAGCAGGAAGAATCATGTCTCCTTATTTCTAAACTTATGTGAATGATTCACAGAAACTAAAGACAAGATTTCTGTGATACTTGTTTTTCTTCACTAGGGGATATGTACATTTATACATCTGGAGGATGTGGCTTAGAATCCAACGGAACCTCATAAAACATCAGGTTAAATCCTAATTTAGTTTGACACTCTTGTCCAGTTATCTAACGTGGAGAAGTGGAGTGTATTGTGAGGTAACCTAGGGTATTCTTGCATCAAAGCAATAAAACAAATAAGGTGGGATTTTTCAAAGAAGAGAGACTGTGTGTTGATTAGGATGCTAACAAAACCTGTATGTCAATGCCTAACTGGATCTGAGCCCGGCTGCCTGGTCCCTACCTTCCACTCACTGTTGTTCTTTTTAACAAATTCCTCCTTTCTTTTCCACTCAAGACTGACCTCTGGGGTCACATAACTAGATCTAAAATGTGCTACAAGTGTTTGGTATTGTGTAGAAAGAGTCTTATCGAGAAAATTGACTTGTCTAAGTCAAAGCTACTAGAGATCAGGGCTGAAATAAAATCTCTTAATTCTCAATTTAGTGTTTTTTCAACCCTACCATCTTTCCTTCCTGTGTTGATAAAACCCAGGAAAGTGAGGGATAAGGGTTGGGATGAAGAGAGATGTTTGCAGCAGAGGAAGATTGCTGTGTAGCTTGGAAAACACGCTGAAAATAAAGAATTGCAGAAAATATATGGTCTCCAGGCTGCACAAACACATTAGTATGATTGCAGTACATTAAGCTGCTTGCATTAAGTGGACATTCCAATTAAATAGAATAGTCCATATTTCCTTATCCATAAAACAGTAATTGAAGGAGCTCCAAAAATGAAAAAAAAAAGATTTTGTTGGTTTGCAGAAAAATCATTTGATAATACCTGACCTGAACTCATACTAAAAAGGCTTATTACAATCATAATTTTCCCATTACTGTGAATAGTCATACTTTTGACGCAGTGAAATTAACATGTTTGCTTTTGGAGTGCTGGCTTCAATTCCCTAACAGTGTCCCATATGCACCTTATCACTTTTCTAAAATTTGAAAAATTCTAATCTTGAAATATGTCTGGTCCCCAGGGTTGTGAATAAAGGGATATGGGCCTATCTTTTATAAATAAATTGGTTTTCCCCAAAATTATACATGCTCATTATAACCAGTCAAGCGATATAGAAAAAAAATCACTGTCTATATTTGGTGAATATTGTCTATGTTATTTCTCTCTGTATTGACACAGAAGGTAAGACAATAAGACATAATTTTCTAAAATAAGGTCATGATACATAGCAAAAGAAAACATTTCTTTGTCATAAAAGCTATTAGTTTCTGGGCGGGGAGGGTATAGCTCAGTGGTAGAGTACATGCTTCACATGCACAAGGTCCTGGGCTCGATCCCCAGTACCTCCATTTGAAAAAAAAAATAGGGCTATTAGTTTCTAAAATATTTCTTCAAGTTTAAGACTAGATAATGGAAAACAACATGATATTAGAATAATAGGAATAGTATGTCTTGAGTTACGTGTTTAATTTCAGGCGTCGTCAGTTGACTTCCCACTATAAATATGAGAAAATTATCCTCTTATCCTACCTCCCTTTATCACAACTTCCCCATGTTCACACATACATTCTGTTCTCTCCTCATAATTCCTTCAGTTCTATCAAATTTGATCAATGAATTCTTTGTTGACTGCAAGGCCTTTTACTATAGTTTTTTTTTTATTTCTAACTTTTTCTTTTTAATTTTGATTTATTCTTAGTTGAATAGACATTGTCAACATTTTTTTCAAATGAGGCTCAAGATGTATGGTTTTTCTTATGTTTGAGAATGTCTGATACTTTTATACTTGACTCAGAGGACAACTGAGCTGGGTATAAGATTCTTGGATCTCACTTCAAAGATTGGTAACAAAGTTTTACATACATCTTTGGGCATTAATTACAATTAGGGAGAGGTTTAAAAGCAATGTGATCTAAAAAAAATTTTTTTAATTTAGTTTTCCATAGTAATTTCCATGGGATTTTTTCTTTAGCCTTGAAATTCACTAACTTTTCAAAGGTTTAAGACATTCTTTATTTTAAGAATGTTTTGAAACAATAAATGGAATCTGTATGTCATGTATTCTATTACTGTTTTTAAAGACATCAATTAGATATCAATTAGGCAATGTTTGAAGTCCTTTGTCTTCAGTACCTTATCAATTGTTTCTAATCACTTTTCTTAGTTTTTGTTTTATTTTGTGTGATTTTCTTTTGTTTTCCAACTATATTGCTGTCTGTTTTCAATCATGCGTATTCTACTAGTTGTTTCTTTCATGATTTTCAGAACTATCACAGTTTGGTTTTTTTTCTACCTCCTTCCAGAGTTCTGCCAGCTTACTTTTCATCATCTGTTATTTTATCATTCTTTCCTTGACTTCTTACAACTTTTCCATCAGCCGTCTTTTATGAAAAAACACTGTGTATTAAACTCCTGTTAAACAAATAATTTGTCCTAAATTCTTGCATTCTTTACCTTGACAAATTCCAGGCTATTCCCAGGGCAGCCAGCTGTCCCAACTGCACATTCTCTCACTTTAGATTTTACCAGACTTGTACCCCCACCAACTCCTGGGGACACAAGACAAATTGTCTCAGTGATCACCTTGAAGTACCTCTCTTTTAGCTGGAAATGAGAGAAGCAGATTCCTCTCCTGGACCATGGCAGAATGAGGGGAAGAATGTGAATGTTCAAATTAGAAGAGGAAAATACCATAGATGCTCATCATGTTTTCCAGAGGCATTCTCCCTCTCACTTTAATCTCAGCCCATTTATCTCTCTGAGATGAGTGTAAGGTGAATGCAGACAAATTCAATTTTTAGCCACATCCTTTGCAAATTCTGTCTTGGTCATCTGGCACTTCTCTTTAAGAATATTGGGGGACTTGGCTATTTGAGGTCTCTGCTAAAACCGAGTCAAAGAATTTCCCATTTTGACAATACGTTATACTCACTTTTAGGAAAATCTTGTTCATGCCTGGAATCCAAAGAAGTTTGTGTCAACTCTCAGCATCCTTTTGAATTTTTGGTGCAATTTTCATTGTATTTGGCAAATGTTCATTATGATTTGTGGTTGGGTGTTATAACCATGTTTTGTTTGAAAGAAGTGATAGTTTGACTAATTTTTCATCCTTTTGGTCATTTTTGATGGATCTCAAGGCAAGGGAGAGTAAAAACTGCTCGATCATTTTTAACCAGAAGACTGTAAGTTTATTTCATGTTGGTCTTATTGACTACATCTCTTGAGGTGTCTTAACAGAAGGAAATCCTAGTGTTGCATCAAACTATGATCAATGGTGCTGTTTTATAAATGAAGTTCTTCTTGTTTCAGGCCATAACACTATGTGTGGCTTCCTTAGTATTCATCTCCAGTGCTCCATTGTCTCACACTCCATACGGCTTCCATTGAAGAAAGAGATCCACACACTTCTCAATAAGACTCTCCCAGCCACTATCCAATATTATGACTCTCAGCCCAGATACTTCCAGTCATTCTTTGCTACTTTATTTTTCTTCATAATATTAGTTGCTGTCTAAGTTAAATTCTCTCTATATATGCGTGCAACATACATTATAACTTGGATAATTATATAAGTTATATATAACTTGTATGTGTTATATACAATTTATTCTATATAAAGTGTGTGTATATAATATATAGCATAAGTTATATAAGATATGACTTACTTAGGTCTCTGTATGTTTAAATATACATAGTACTTATTATCTTATTGATTGCCTATCTACACCACTGGAATATAATCTCCTGTAGGGGAGGAATGATTGTCTGTTTGTTCACCATTGTACCACTAATGTCTAGAAGAATGCCTGGTAAATAATAGGGGCTGAATGGATATGTCCAGAATGAATGAATGACTATGTCACATATATAAATGGCACCAAGCATATGTGTGGCAACAGAAGACTGGTTGGAAACCACTCCTCCATCACACTTCATGAGAGAAGGGATGGATACGGATTTACTTTCAAACCCGCTTTGAAACTGCCAATCAGCTGCCATGCTTGGTTAGGGTTACCCCCTCACGCTTCTCTTGAGATGAAGTGTCCTTATTGGGCTCTGAGGGCACATGAAAGTGGATGAAAGAGTAAATCACTTTTTGCCCACAATAGTAAAGGGCCTCTTATCTGGGGAAAAAAAAAAGAAGTTAATGTAATGGAGGAATTCTTTCTTTCCTCCATGATAGCCGAATGCATTTAAGAAGGGATTCTCATCCACAAGGCAGCTTGGCGCTGTCCTCCCAGAATGAGTGCAGTCTCCCCCAGAATACAGTCCACCAGCCTCAGGTATCCAGAGAATGTATGATAGCAACAGATACCGTTTGACATTCCTTATTAGGTACGGGGAGAGAAGTTGCTAGTGGTTACATGCCATTTACTTCTGGGTCTCTCAAGGGCAGGGTGAAGGAGGAGAAAACAAGATCAATTAGATAAGCAGAGGGTGAATTAGCCACCTAATCAAGGACCTAAGCCATGAAGCGCACAGCTCTTCTAAGAGACACTATTATCTTTAATGGAGTTCTTTAGAGCATCTTCAATTTTTCTAATGAAGACAGAAAGCCCCATCTTTAGTAAATGCTTCTCTCTGCTTGTTTGACCACAGGATTATCTGTTCCATTCAGTCCCCTGGGGAGCTGATGTGCTCCCTCTTTTTTCCTCATAGAATTATACTGAGAGGGAATCTGTCCAAATTATTTAATCAAATTATTCTTGCTCTGGCCAAATATAAGTGCTTAAATATCCACACTAAATACTTCTCCTAATGATATTCACTTATCTAAAATTACCCCTTAACTGATAAGATATACGAGCAAAAACACTATTAGGTAAAATGTTAAATGAACTCAAACCATTTAGAATGTTTTCATGTCAACCCCTGAATTTACTTAATCTCCAGTGAGCAATCTAAAAAGATAGGGTTTATTCTTCACTATGTCTAGCCTGAAACAGCAAAAGGAAAAAAGGTTGAAGAAGAGGTAGCAAACAAGGAAAGAAAAACATTTTTGGTCTTTAATGTCTTCACTACACAAAATCCTATGACTTTTACTTGGATCTTGTATTTCTCAGTTTTGAGGAAGAGAAACATTCCAACATATTTGGAAATAGTGGTCCTGTGCACTTTGTACAGGGTGGCTAAAATAGTGCTTGAAGACATTGACTAATTAGAATCACAATTTATTGACAGGCAGGTTTATAAGGTATAATTTATATACAGGAAATATTATTCTTTATTGTGTACAGTTTTATGACATTTGACTTACTCAACACCATGTAACCACCACTACAGTAAAGATATAGACCATTTCCATCACCCTCCAAAATTCCCTCTTGTCTCTTTGCAGTCAATCCCCTTCCACTACCCCCAGGTCCTGGTAACTGACCACCAATCTGTTTCTTTTCCCTATAGTCGCACATTTTTCAGAATGTCATATAAATATAATCACATATTAGGTAGCTTTTAAAAGTCTGACCTCTTCCACTTACCATAACACATTTAAAATGCACCCATGTTATTGCATGTATCTATTTCATTCTATGCATATACAAAGTTTGATTGTTCATGGACATTTGATTGTTTATGGCATTTACCAATTGTTGGGCATCTGTTTGTTTGCAGTTTTTGGAGATTATGAATAAAGCCACTATAAGCAACTGTACAGGTTTTCTGTGTGCATGTTTTCTTTTTCTCACCTAGAAGTGGGATTGCTAGATTGTACAGTAAATGTTCATAAGAAACGAACTGTTTTTCCAAAGTGGCTGCACCACTTTGCGTTCCCATCCGTAATGTACAAGAGTTCCAGTTCACTAGCACTTGGAATTGTCATTTAAAAATTTTTTTGGCATCTAGTATGTGTGTAGTGATATTTTCTATGGTTTTATTTGCATTTTCCAGTTGACTAATGATGTTGAACATCTTTTCATGTATGTGCAATCTGTGTATCTTATTTCCTGACATGATTGTTTAAATCTTTTGTCCATTTTTTATTGACTTGTTAGTTTTCTTTTTATTAAAAGGAGAGTTCCCTGTGTATTCCAGATACCAGTTACTTATTCCTAATACCTTTTTGCAGAGTCAGATGCACCGTCCACCCAAAATTTGGTTCAAGATGTCAAGACTGATGATGCCACATATGTACCAAGAAGTCAGGAAAAGGTTTATTGCTCACATAAAGAGGTTTTCTAGGGACAGTAGGACAGGCTTAAGAATAGGTTCAAAAATTGCTTAAGAAAGTATGGAACTGAGACTGGCTTGGGGTTTATGGTATTAGAGAGTGGGTTGAGATGAGAGTTCCCATGCCCACAGACTGGGACTTGCCTGGTTCAACATCTCCTGGTGCCAAAGAATGGAGCACCTGTGCTCCTTTATCAGCTTTCACAGGGTGGGTAGAAAGCAGGGGAGAGTCGTGGGGCTTGAAAGCTGTCAGCAGTCAAATACTAAAAATAGAGTCAGATTCTGTTACACATGACCTTTACCAGCTTTGAAAATCATATCTTTAATATCAAAAGAAACAACTTGGTAACATTTAATGTAGAAGACGTATCAAGCACATCAATTATGCCTGGCTCTTGAATATACTTCAGAATCTTATAAAAAGATTATCACCTGGAAATATATTACTTGGGTCTTCTCTAAGGGAAATATCTGTTCTAAATGGACCAGATTCATGTCGAGTGAATAAAAAGGGCTGTGAATATAGGCAACAAAACATAGATAACTGTGGGAATTGTGAAATCTCTTCTTTTTGTGAGAGAGAACAGAATTTCATCCAAGTGACGACTCACTCAAGTCACACCACCACCCAGTCTTTTGTTAGGATGCACTGCATGGGTGGCTCTGTCCCAGGTTCTGCATTTTACTGAAGATCTGATTGGCCAAATGACTGGCTGTGACTACGCAGTGGGTCACATGGAAAGAATGCAGGATGATTATAATTCAATTACAAAAGTATTATGCAAATTTCCGTCATTTGTCAGAAATGGGTGCGAGGCACTTGCTAGGATCTGCAGATTAAACATTAAGCAAAATACAGGAGTGGCTGTTGAGAAATCCGATGTTTATTGAAAATGAAATACTTAAGTCAAATCATTATTGTAATGGCTTGAGATTGATTTTGAAAAGAATATAAATTAAACAGTAGACTGGCCAATCATCCTTCCAACTTTACCCCAACCTGAACAGTTTTTATTGGGATGTGGAATAGAATATTTTTGGCTCTTTTTTCCAGAAATATGCAAGCTGACATGGCATTTGGGAATCTTATTTTCAATAGTGAGCACTAACCAGTATAATGATCATGTTTTATATACTGGTGAAATTCAATCTTTGAAACAGATAAAATGTGCTTTTATATCTCACAACACTGTTATATTGTAAAAGTAATATTTTGGCCAAACGTGTTCTTGTATTTGTGCCTGAATCCCTTTCTCTTTTCTGAGGTGATATGAAGGTAGCCAATTTATGATCAACACCAGGGGGAAAATACAGGAGAGAGGATGAAGAGAGGAAAATATTGGCTTCATTGTCTATTAGTGTGTTGCCATGGCTGGATTAAGGTATGGAAGTGCCCCGTGCAAGTTAATCAGTAGAGACATCAAACACGCCAATAACATGGCATCCTTCAAACTGGTTGTCTTTAATTGTTTTTCCCAATATTTATTTTTAGGTGGGAGAAGGAGTAGACAAGTAGGACGACAGGTGACAGTGATTAGCAGCTTCTCTCTGGTTTAGGGCAATGGTTTTCAAAGTGTGGTCCCCAGAGCAGCAGCAGCAGCAGCCTCACCTGAGAACTTGTTAGAAATGCAGATTCTTGGACCTCATTCCAAGCCTTTTGAGTCCAAAACTCTGAGTGAGGTCCAGCAATATGTTTTAATAAGCCTTTAAAAGAATTCCGATATATGCTGAAGTTTGAGAACCACTAGTCTACACAATTCAGCTCTGGTCACAAACTCTCATTCTTTATTCAGAAAAACCAAAGTCTTACAATGTACCTACTTACAAATCTTAGAAGATGATGTAGCCACCATCCACTGTTACTCAAGCATGTGCTTTGGGGGCCTGTTCCTAAACCCCCAACCTTGCTTCTATTATTACCACCACCATCAACCTATACTGGTTAACTCTCCATGAGAGGAGTTTTGCTAAATACAGAAATGTTCTATTTTGTTACATTTTCAGTGATATGTTAATAGCCCCAGTGTACTGGGATCCTGACTCTTCTGGCCCTTTGTGGTTCTATGTGACAAAGTAGCAACTCCCTGGCTGTGGTTACTCAGAAATCTCCCGGAGTGGTGGTAGGGAGGATGGGGAGGAAAGTTTTCTAGAGATACGACTCTTGGTCTGTTTGCTTATCATTCCTCCCCTAAAAGTAGTTATAATTTTCAATTCCATAGTGGAGTTACTGCTGTTTCCTTTAAGAAGAAAACCAGAGACTTGGATCACAGAGGTAATAAGATTAAGGGGCGAAGTTTCTTGTAGATAATAATTTTTCATTTTAGTTTGTGCCAAAACAAAGATATTGTGTTGACAGCTTACATAATTTATATACATAACATTAATTTCAGACAGAGCAGACTTCAAATCAATGTAAGTTATCAGGGATAAAGAAGGGCATTACATAATGATAAAGGGGTCAGTTCTTCAAGAATACATAAGAGTCCTCACTGTGTATACACCTAGGAAAAGAGCGTCCAAGTATGTGAGGCAAAAACTAATAGAACTGCAAAGAGAAATATATAAATCTACTATTACAGTTGCAGACTTCTACATCCCTCTATCAGGAATGGACAGATCCAGGAGGCAGAAAATCAGTAAGAACATAGTTGAACACAATAACACCACTAATTCACAGGTTATAATTGACATCATTCATCCAACAATGGCAGAATACACATTCTTCTCAAGCTCACATGAGATATTTACCAAAACAGACCACATTCTGAGCCATAAAATACATCTTAACAATTTTAAAGAACACAAACCATACAATGTTTGCTCTCAGACAACAATGGAGTTTAACTAGAAATCAATGATAAAAGATAACAGGAAAAAAATATGTGGTGATTAAGCAGCACATACCTGATTAACACAGAGGTCAAAAAAGAATTCTGAAGAGAAATCAAATAACATTTTGAACTAAATGAAAATAAAACACAATGTATCAAAACTGTGTCTCCTTCAATTTCTTTTTTAATTTCTTTTATCAGTGTCTTATAGTTTTCAGTGTACATGTCTTTCACTATCTTAGCTAAATTTATTCTTTGTTTATGGATTGGAAGAATTAATATTGTTAGAATGCCCATACTACCCAAAGTAATTTTAGAGTCAATGCAATTCCTATCAAAATCACAATGGCATATTTCACAGAACTAAAACAAATAACTCTAAAACTTGTATGGAACCACAGAAAAATCCCAAATAGCCCAAACAATCTTGAGTAACAGAAAACAAAGCTGGGAAGTATCATGCTTCCTGATTTCAAACTATGCTACAAAGCTATAGTAGTCAAAACAGACTGATACTGGCACGGAACAGACACACAGACCAACAGAACAGAACTGAGAGCCCAGAATTAAGCCCACAAATATATGGATAATTAATTTACTACAAAGGAGCAAAGAACATACAATGGGGAAAGGATAGTCTCTTCAATAAATGGTGTTGGGAAAAGTGGACCGCCACATGCAAAAGAGTAAAATTAGACCACTATCTGACACCATAAACAAATATTAACTCAAAATGGATTAAAGACTTGAATGTGAGACCTAAAACCAGAAAATTCCTGGAAGAAAACATAAACTTAGAAGAAATCATTGACATTGATCTTAGTGATGTTTTTGTAGCTCGAACTCCAAAGGCAAGGGAAACAAAAGCAAAAATAAACAAACGGAACCACATGAAGCTCAAGCTTCTGCACAGTGAAGGCGAACATCATCAAAACCAAAAAGCAGCCTCCTGAATGGAAGAAGATATTTGCAAATCATGTGTCTGACAAAGAGTCAATATGCAAAATATACGAAGGACTCATACAACTCAACAACAAAAAGCACCTCAGCTAAGAAGTGGACAGAGGATCTGAATGGACATTTTTTCCAAAGAAGATACACAGATAGGGTTGGAGGAGAGATGATTAAGCCTAACACAGAGGATTTATCGGGCAGAGAGCACAATCTATATGATACCATGGTGATGGATACATATTATTATACATTTGTCCAGACCCGTAGAATTTACAACACCAAGAGTGAACTGTAACGTAAACTATTGACTTTGGGTGATAATTATGCATCATGTAGGTTCATTAATTATGACAAATCTACACTGTGGTGGGGGATATAGAGGAGGCCTGCATGTGTAGGGGTAGGGGCCATAAGGGAAGTGTCTGTACCTTCCCCTCAATTTCCTTGTAAACCTAAAACAGATAAATTTTTAAAAAATTTTTAAAAGGTGAAAAAAGTTCTGTGAGTTATGTAAGTTTGTTCCCCTTTTACAGATGTGGAAGCTGAAGCATCAAATACATCAGTTTGTATAACACCACATGTTCATAACTGGAGCAGTGGCAGTAACCCATCTCTGAGTCCACAGCCTCTGTCATTAATCTGGACATGATTTTAATAAGTAACAAGTCAAATGGGCATTCCAGGCAGATGGTAAAGGGTGAAAAAGGGGTTAAGTCTTCTTGGGAGGACGTGGTAATTTAAGTAATGGTGAGTTCCCCAGCATGCATATCACATGAGGTGTGTGATAAAGTGATGGGTGAGTTATGAGACAGTACTGATTTGTTGGAATAAGCTAGTAGGGCAATTTGAAAGCATCATAAGGAGTGTGTAGTCCAAGTTATAACAGCAGAGAGACTAATGAGTAGAGAGGAAGTTGGGAGATATTTTGGAGATAAAATTGGTTTGACTTAGTGATAAACTGGGATGATATGGGAGGAGGGTCTCACCTGAGAACTGAGTCTGATGGTGCCTCCCAAGTTAAGGAACAAAGTAGGACTGTGTTTGGGAGCAGAAGGACCTGATGTGTCCAGTTTGCACCATCAGGCTTTAGGTGCCTGGGGAACACATCCAGGTGGAGATGTCTGGTTGAAAATATAGTCTGAGGCTCAGGAATCAGCTTAAATCAGGAAGGATAAATTTAAGAGTCATCAGCAGATCAATTAAAAAAAGATTTGGGTCCAATGCAACACTGGAAATGACGCTGCCACCTGGGGAAGATGTAGAACAGGTGAAGAGTCATGTGGAAACTGACTAAATGGGAGAAATGAAGAGAAACCGGTGGGAAAGACTATGAAATAGTGGTCAGATAGGAAGAAGGAAAACACAAAGCCTGTAAAACAGGAAGTCGAGTGAGGGGGAAATTTCCCGGAGCTGCCCGCCATGTCTGGAACTGCGCTGGGTTCATGCAACCTAAGTGAGCAGGGGCTTATGTTGACACTGACATCCAGGCACACACCTGCAATCAAAGAATGCCTGCCTCATCCCTGTAAATATCTGGACGTCCTTATTCTGCTTATATTGTCCGCAAGATGCTGGGCAAAGTAATAACGTAGAAGGACAAAGCAGTCCCACCATTAACATATTAGTCCTAATCTAGTTAACAGATAAACTTCACTAATTTGAAACAATTTGGTAGTGAGAAGCCTGAATTATGCAACATTTTAAAACTCAATTCTGGTGTACAGTGTGGTGACAAAATCGGCAGTTAATAAAGGCTTGTTATGTGAGACTCACTAACGCTGCTTTGGTGGGAAAGAGAACTGGCAATCTCTATGCTTTGGTAAGCAGATACAACTAAAATATGTAAAGAATTTTTAGATGGACATTAACTAGCCTCTTTGCAATCTTGCTTATCCTTTTTCCATCCAAGGACAGTTCAAAGACTTTAGCCTCATTTGAAAAACTGTAAGTTTTAATCATTTATTCCAATTTGATGAGGTTTTATTATTTGTGAAATTTTCTACTTCATTGAGTCTGTGTGCCTTTTTCCCTCCTCCTTCCTCTCACTCCCTTATCTCCCCCCAGTTTCTTCTTGCCACGCTGTCAGATTTTGACAGACCGTCTCTTCTGTTCTGATGGCAACATTTCCCATTAAATAACTACACACTCAAGCACTGCCCCTCACACGTCCGGGTGATTGGCAGATATTTGTTTAGAGAATTGGAAACAGCTGAAAGTGACATTCAAGTATTCAAAAACAACTTGGTTGGGAAATAAATCTTTGGCTGGGGAAAAAATATGACTCTCTCTTTGCCAGGCAATAGCCTTATAATTTATCATTTATTGGAAAAGAGGAATGCATTTTGAGAACAGCATCAGACTAAAACTGATTGCAGATATTAAGCAATGTCTCTATGGGCCATTACTCATCGTGTACGTGCAAGCTGAGCGCCTCTGGAAGGCGGGAGCTGATGAGGGTGTTATACTGCACTGTCGTAATTGTTAGTGTCATAAACAATGGTGTATGACGGGGTGAGAGCGGATTAGAGAGAATGAAGTGTTTTGTGCAGACTCTTCTAGGAAGAAGAAACAAGACATTATTTCACTGTGACATTAACTATTGATATGGGTTTTTGTTTGCTTATGGTTCCTAATGGTTATGATCGCTCCAGAGAAATATTCATGGCTTATTCATTTCAAGAAGCCACCCTAAGTGATAGCTTAAGCTGTTCCAACTCTGTGCTGTTGCTGCTGAAATAAAATGAAGGATTTTTTTTTCAGTATTAGAAAAAGAAAAGAGATTCAAGAGACCTGAACCAAATGCTGTGTAACCAGGACCCCAAAGACCTCAGACACTGGATAAAAACTATAATAAGAACCAAGAGAGAGAGGGGGCAACTCTCAGCTGTGAACTCACAGAGCACTCACCCATATTCCCATTTGACATTTGTCCCTTTTTAATCTATGTCGTATTTACTGCGATAACATTTTAGTTACTATACTAGACTATAAATATCTCAAAACACAGATGGTATCCTATAAATTTTTGCTATCTCCTTAGAACCTAGCTCAGTAACTTGTCGTCGGCTGAATAAAAACATTAATTTCTTGATAGATATATGGCATGAGTCACGATATTCATTACAACTCGTCTCCATGCCCTCAATTCTGTGAAAACATAAAATCTCGATTAGGCAATACTGCAAAGCCATAAACCAGAATGGATTTTAGAATGGATAAGCATCATTGTTTATATGTCTTTCCACCAGTCTTTAACTTTTAGTTAAAGCAATACTGGTGCTTGATAATATGTACACATTATTTGGGAAGAGTTTTACCTTTGATGAAAAAGGTATACCTTCTGGAGAAAAGCATTTTTTTGTCATTATTCTTTTAATTAATTGATTGCTTTTTAATTGAAGTAGAGTTCACTTTTGTCATGTCTTTCACGTCCTCACAAGTTGCTGTTCAGGATATGAGGTAATGATTAGCACCACATAACCCCCTTGAAGCAGTTTAGTAAGTGTAGATATTTACTAAGGAAAAAAGAGAGTTTGTGAATATAAACCCTGCAAGGGCAAATATATAAAGTATCGGAAAAGTCACATTAGTGCATTCTGTCAGCAAACTTTTTTGCAAACAGCAGGGTTAACCCTTGAAGGACACTGTGGAATAAAATGGAACATTTAGAACATCTTCTATCCTCTCATTTCTGGACACAGCCCCTCATCCCCCAGACAATGCTTCTACCAGAAAAGGAAAAATAAAAAGCAAAATAAATGAGCTAAGTGCTCATATCCAGAAGTTACATTTAAAAAAGAATAACACCAAAGAAAATAGAACAAAATTTATTTTAAAAATAGGAGCAGAAATTGATTTTTAAAAGTATAGAAGCTCAACAAAGCAAAACATTTCTCTGGAAAGATAAAAATAATAGACAACTTCCAGTAAGACTGATCAATAAAAAAAATCAGAGACATCACAAATAAAAAGGTACAACTATTAGAAGCGGAAAGGGAGACGGACTATACTGATGGAAGTTAAAAGAATGCATCTACTGCAAAGAATTCAAGAGTTAATGATAGATTTCTTGGGTCCTAGGGGGAAGATTTCTTTCCGGCTAGAAATTCTTGCTTCTTGGTTTACTTCCTAGCCAATGACTGACCAGTTAAATATCATTATACCACAATGACTCAAGCTGAGGAGTATGTTGGGTTAACTCTTCAAAAAAAAAATTTATAAAGACAAATGGGATGCTAATAAGGAATTCAGCAATCATGAAACAACTAAATATGAAACATCAGACTATAAAAAGATTTTGCTCCCATGGTCTTTCAAAACCCTAGCTATCATTCAAAGTCCTTTTCAAAGGCCCCCTGCTGCACCTTGCTCCCTTTGATACTGTTCTGAGAGACATGACCTTTTCTCCTGTGAACACCCATTGTGTTTTATGTTTGCTTTATGAGTCCTAAGCAACATTTTCACCTTCAGGCTTATGGTTGTATAAGATTCTTGAGAGGATGGACTAGGTCTTATTCATCCAGGCAATTCTAGTAGTAGCAGATACTGTCAGTGGTTGGCAGTGATCAAAACTTCAAGTTCAATGGAATTGGATCGCTGAAACTAATCTCTAGTTCTTTTATAGAAATTCTGGGATCTGGGAGTTGACAAAATCTGAGAGCAGGCACAGTCTTTAGAGCATAATTTGTTCCAGTAATGAAACAATGCAGCGAATCACATCAAAATACTCTCTCTGATGTCCAGGTCTTCTTGGCGCCCTCCCAGTGATGGGTACGTACCACTTCCTAGAGTCCATTTCAAGTTGGGCAGCATAACCATCTATGGGATGTTTCTACCAGTGTTGGAATATCATTATCTATCCTCCAGTCATAAGCTCGCTTTCAGAATGCACACTACCATGAAGAATAAAATACAAAACTATTCAGCATAGTAGACCACCAAATTCATTCATTCCATAAATCAAGGAACCTTTATAGAGTGGTCACTTTGTCCCAGGGACAGTGCGGAGTGTTGAAAGTACAAAACTGATGGTATAGAATGTAGCCCCTCACTCAGGGTGTATGGTCTGCACGTAAAGCATAATGCAGTTACAATACGATGTGATGAGCAGTTAGATTGTTACAGAAGCACAGGGCAGGACACCGAAGCCAGGCTCGGGTGTGGAGTGTTTTTCAGAGGAAGTGACATTTAAGTAGACTTTAAAGGAAAGGCGGGAGATAGCCAAATAAGGAAGTTAGGGGGAGGGAATCAGAGGACAGGGTACAACATGTGCAGAGACACTGGCGAGTTTAGTTTGGAAGCAGCCACCCTGTTTCCTTTAAGCTTTCTGTTTCCAAGTTCTGAAGGTCCTGCTTATTTAACTAGGTGACTTTAAACAACAGGAGCAGGGCCACGGTCCCGCCAGAGGCCCCAGAGGAGAATCCTTTCTTGCCTCTCCTGGTCTCTGGTGACTGTTGCCATTTCTTGGCTTGTGTCTCCATCCCTCCAACCTATGCCCCCATCTTCACTGTTCTCTCTGTGTCTCTGCTCTGTGTGTCTCTTGCAAGGACACTTGTCATTGGATTTAGGGCCCCTCCGATAATCTAGAATGATCTGCTCATTTCTAGATCCTTAGCTTAAATATATCTGCAAAGATCCTTTTTTTTTTTTCCCTAAAAAGGTCACATTTACAGGTTCAGAGGCCTAGAACGTGGACATCTCCTTTCAGGGGCCACCATCCAACCCACTACAGTCGACGACTAGGTCTGATTTCCAAGTAGCATCCATTTCTGCCAGCCTGGGCCATGCAGAAGTGCTCAGTAAGTGCTGAACATCTTTTTAGAAGCTCATGGTTTAAACACCATTTGTCTAACTTCCATCTTCCTAGTATCTTCCAGTGCTCTTTAAAATTTTATTTTTGGTCATGAATTTAACAATATAATTTCGTTTTAAATTCATGAGGAAAGTAATAACAAGTTTTGGAGGATATAAGTTATATTTATACCTCAAAACAAATATTTTAGAGTTCTCATGTTCAATATAATTATTTCTAAAAGCATTGACACAAGAGCCTACAAATACAGAGTGAGGGGATTTCCTTTCAAGAACTCAGTATATTATGTTCTGAGAACTTTGAGAAATCACCCTATTTTGATGAAAAAGTTCAATTCTGAATGCTGTCACCAGAAATGAAGAATTTTCTTCATTTTTTTATAAAGAAATCAGTGCCTTGGACATGATGTTTTACTTCCCAGGAGGGAACGATATCTCTTGTTAGGTAGAAATGTGTGTTTTTCAGCAGAGAAACTGCTACTACAAATTTTTAGGAACAGGTTAATGTCTTATTTCAACTTCAAAGTTAAAAGCCTATGAAGGAAAAACTTTTAGTGTCTTGGGTAATCTAGGGATGAATGACTAAATAGGCTGACTGTGAATTTTATAAGATGTGACTTTCATTTTAAAAAACAGATATAGTTTCCTTGTTTAGAAGCAAAAGACGAGTTGGGGGGGTCAGATTTTGAAATGATATAAAGCCATACAACCCAGTATAACATATAAGATGAAATTTGACTACAGTGATTAGTAAATGTCCTGTATCATATGTGCATATTTTTGGTCAACCAATTTTTATTAAAATATCCATTTTGATCGAAACTCTCTGGTGTCCTTAGCATATATGAGTGGAGGTAAAAACAAATGCTCAGAAGCATATATCTGAGATGAATTCATGTTTTGGCCTTATACTGGTGGACTTTGAAAATGATGGCTGTATCATGCCATCTTTAAGGGTGTTGCAGACTACTGACAATCTGATTAATTGCTGGTTGAACTGAGTACTTGAATACTGAGTTCATCCTGAAGCACACAAGGAAAGTAACAAAAACTGTATCTGCGTTTTTTCCTGGAGTGTCCATTTCTTCACTGCAGGGAGTCAATGACCAAGGGCTCTTTCCTCCTTCTGTGACCAGGTCATGATTTGGTGAAGAACCAGATCCAAGTATTTGTAGTATCACATCCAAATGGCTTGGCCTCATCTCTCTGTCTTAGTCAAAATTTTGAAATCATAGATTTGGTGATTGAAGAATTTTCAAGAAGTCATCCTCTACCTGCAGATCTCACTGACCTCTTCCCAGCTATCCAAGTGCTTGACCCACTCCATCCTCCCTTCTGGATGTTTCCTTTCATATAGGTCAGCAGGTTGGCATTGCATGTCCTTGTTACTCTGGCCACAGTAGACGGGACAGAGATAAATCTCTGTCATTGGTGGGCTGGCCAGGAGTTCTCAAGGTACCTAGCATAAGAGTTCTGCACAACAAGGACCTACCATATGGACAAGGACTAGCAGCTTTGGATAGATTCTCCTTGGGAAAGTTTGAGCGAGAGCTCCACCAAGTCAGTAAAATACAAAGTAATAGAATAGAATACAGACGTGGAGAGAAGAGCATGAAGGCGATGAGCCTGAGCTGTGAAGCATGAGAGCCACGAGCAAGCGGAATGCATGAATAGAGCAGATGAGGAGCAGGAAAGGAGAGGCAAGAAATAAGTTGACGTCACAGTGACAAAAAGGAGCAGTTGAAAGGAAGAACAGATGCAGGGATTGAAATAGAAACTTGACATAAGTGGGAATGCAGTTTGGTGCAGCCACTATGGAAAACAGCATGGAGATTCATCAAAAAAATTATAAATAGACTTACCCTATGATCCATCAGTCCCACTCCTGGGCATATATCTGGAGAAGACTATATGCACCCCAATGTTCATAGCAGCACTATTTACAGTAGCCAAGATGTGGAAGCAGCCTAAATGTCCATCAACAAATGACTGTACAAAGAAGTTGTGAGATACACACAAACACACACACACACACACACACACAGGAATACTTCTTAGCTATGAAAAAGAATGAAATAATGTCATTTGCAGCAACATGAATGACCTTAGATTGCCATACTAAGTGAAGTAAACCAAAAAGAGAAAGACAAATACTATATGGTAACACATATTTGTGAAACCTTTAAAAATGACACAAATGAACATATTTACAAAACAGAAACAGACTCACAAACATAGAAAACAATTTTATGGTTATGGGGAGTGGGAGCAGAAAGGGGAAAATGGAGAGATAAATTGGGAGTTTGGGATTTGCAGATATTAACTAATATATATAAAACAGATAAAAAACATATTTCTTCTGTACAGCACAGGGAACTATATTCAATATCTTGTAGTAACCTATAATGGAAAAGAATATGAAAATGAATGTAAGTATGTATATATGTATGACTGAAACATTGTGTGATACATTAGAAATTGACACAACATTGTAAACTGACTATACTTCAATTAAAAAGAATTCAAATAAATAACAAGGTCCTACTCTATAGCATAGGGAACTATATTCAATGTCTTGTAATAGCCTATAATGAAAAAGTATATGAAAAGGAATGTATACTGTGTATACATATATATATATATATATATAAAACAATCACTATGCTATACACCAGAAATTAACATTGTAAACCAACTATACTTCAATAAAAACTAAGATAAAATAAAATTTTAAAACTTGACCCAGAAATAAAATTTCCGTTCTTGCCCTCAAGCTACTGTTAAAGTATCAGAGCTGGTGTGTATGCTGTAGGCGGTGAATGGTGTCCCAGTTCTCTGTGACCCCCGGCTGTGTGCTTCTGACACAGAACCCCGTTGTTCATACTTCTCCATGTACCTCATGAGCTAAGGTAACCTGAGCTTATTTCTATTCGTTGCAACCACAAGAACCTAAACAAATGTGATATCCTCACGATGAGGCAAAAGGCAGAGTTAGATAGGCAAAATTATAATTAAAATATAAACTCATAATTTTGACACTAAAACATAATTATTTAACAATATTTCCACTGAAACTGGAGGCCAGACAATGTGCTTTGATTATTCCTATATAGGCAAAGGACATACTCTTAAAAAAGTCAGTTCTGAAAGCCAGACACCCTCTGTTGATTCTGGGTTGCAGACACAAGTGACTACTCAAAAGGTAATTAGGTTGTTTGTCCTTTCAGAGAAATAGGATTTTCATGTTTAGAAGTGAAAACAATAGAAGACAGTTGCCCCCAGCAACCTTACTCTGTCCTAATGGAGATCTTGTAAGATTTCATCACCTTGCCCCTGCCGAGCAGTCAAGAGCAATTTGCGCATGAATGTCAGTCTGATGTCTGATGCTGAGCATTTCTTATTAACTCGGATGTGACTGAGAAGAGAAAATAGTTGTGCTGGTTTCCTAATATGCTGAGGTTTCCTCTCTTCTGAATCTGAAACATGACATTTCTATTATCCAAACAATGCACGTGGCACATTCTGTGTTCCACTTTATCTCTCTGCTGTCTTTGGATCAGGCTCATTTCTTCACAAACAAAAAAATCCTCACTTCATTGTCTTGCTTAGATGACTCCTGCCCTTAAGAGCTGAAGGACAGACTTCCGGGCAAGATGGCGGAGTAGAAGGACGCTTGTAAGTCACCCTCTCCCACAAATACACCAAGACCCACATCTACAGACCCACTCAGCCAACCAGAGCACCTGCGGAACTCCAACAGATCATGGCCCTCTTCAAAAGATAAAGACGCCAAAAATCTGGGAGGAGGCTGCCCCTCGGTCTTCCCCGAGCCCACCCGCAGAGCGCGACCAGGGCGGAGCGCCGACCGGGACTGAGCGCGACCAGGGCGGAGCACCAGCCAGGGCGGAGCGCTGGAGCAAAGCGCGCAGCCACACAGAGCAGCGGAGCTACCGGCGGCGCAGGCAGGGGGAGACCCCCCCCTCCCCGCCTGTCGGGCAGGAACACAACCCCTGACCGAGGTGCTGGGAGGGGGCACGACCCGCCCTCCTGCCTGGCCAGTCTGCAACATCTGACTGCGGCATCCGGAGGGGCAGTGACCCGCCCGCCCGCAGCAGAGGAGAGCTGCATCTGACCCCGTGTTAGGAGGAGGCGCGATCTGCTTGCCGACAGGTGCTGGGAGCAGCACAGAAGAGGGCGCCAACGGAGGGCCTATGAAAACAAGCTGAGCTTCCAAAACAGGACGAAGACAGAAGGACTTCACATTAAAAGCACACAGACTCCACTGACAACCCCCTTTTTTTTGTTTTTGTTTTTGTTTTTGTTTTTAATCTGTTTTTACCTGTTCTATTTTCAATTACTCTCTTAATTTTTACTTCTTAATTCATTTCTATTTCTCTTGGGTTTTGATGTCCTGTTATTGATTAGACACAGGCTTCAAACACATATATTCATCTCCCCACCCCCCCTTTTTTTTTTTAAGGTTTTAAAAGGACGTCTCCACCCGATTAATACTCTGCTTCAACCCGCTCTTCTATTATTCATTATACATTGTTTTCAAACCCTCTTTCTCCCTTCTTTTAAAAATCTTTCTCTCTCTCTCTAATTTTTTTCTCTTTTTTTTTCTTTTTTTCTTTTTTCTTTTTTTTTCCTAAGTTGTATTCCTAAATAGGCATTAGATAGATAAAATCCTTAGGATCCAAAAGAGACAACTGATACTCCATAAACCACAGTGCCAGAGAGGTATGAGTAAGATGAAGAAGCAGAGAAACCTTTCCCAATTAAAAGAACAAGAGGAATCCCCTGAAAGAAAGATCAATGAAATAGACATCGATAGCCTACTAGATCAAGATTTCAAAAAAGGAGTGATCAAATTGCTGAAGGAATTAAAAGAGATAATGCTTAGAGAAATAAAATATGTCAAAAATGAAATTGAAGCTATAAAGAAGAGCCAAGCAAAATGGGAAAACTCATTGACAGAGATGAGGAATGATCTAACAGCTGTGCAAAGCCGACTAGTTAATGCAGAGGAACGAATTAGTGATCTAGAAGACAGGGCAACAGAAAGCACCCATTCAGAAGAACTACAAGATAAGCAAATAAAAAATAATGATAATAGCATAAGGGACCTATGGGATAATATAAAGCGTCCCAATCTTCACATAATAGGGGTCCCAGAAGGGGAAGAAGGATCAAAGGGAATTGAAAAGGTTTTTGAAGAAATCATGACTGAAAACTTCCCAAACTTAAAGAAGGAATCAGATATCCAAGTACAGGAAGCTCAGAGGGTCCCAAACAGGAAGAACCCAAATAGACCCACACCAAGACATATCATAATCAAGATGGCCAGAGTCAAGGATAAAGAAATGATTCTAAAGGCAGCAAGAGAAAAGCAAAGAGTGAACTACAACGGAACCCCCATAAGGCTCTCAGCTGACTTCTCTACACAAACACTACAGGCCAGAAGGGAGTGGCAAGATATATTCAAAGCCCTGAATGAAAAAAAGATGCAGCCTAGGATACTTTATCCAGCAAGGCTATCCTTTAGGATAGAAGGAGAAATAAAGAGTTTCACAGACAAAAAAAAGCTGTAGGAGTTTAGCAACACTAAACCCATGCTAAAAGAAATATTGAAAGGGCTATTCTAAATAGAAAAGCAGCAGGATGCTACAGAAATGAGAAACGTACAACTGGAAGGTGATAACTCATGAATTACAAATAAAGAAAACACGAAATTACAAAAGAAGACATACAAATCACTGAGAGTGGGAGAGGGAGGCAGGGAAATATAGAATATTTTTTTCTTTCTTTTTTAAATTTTTTTTAACAGTAGGATGGGTTTGAGATCATGTTACTATCAGTTTAATAAAAACGGGTATAGGTTAATAGATTTACAAAAAAGGGTAACCACAAGTCAAAAGTTTACAAGGGAGTCACAAAAATTAAATAAAATCCATGATAATACAAAGGAAAATTACCAAACCACAAAAGGAAGAAGAAAGGAACAAAGAGGATATACCAATTCAACTGCAAAGATAAGTTCAAAATGGCAATAAACACACATCTATCATTAATTACTGTAAATGTTAATGGACTAAATGCTCCAGTCAAAAGACATAGAGTGGCAGACTGGATAATAAAGCAAGAACCTTCAATATGCTGCATACAAGAGACCCACTTTAGGGAGAAGGACACATATAGACTGAGAGTGAAAGGATGGAAAAGGATATTCCATGCAAATGGAAAAGCCAAAAAAGCAGGTGTTGCAGTACTGATTTCAGACAAAATAGACTTTAAAACAAAGGCCATAAAGAAAGATAAAGAAGGACATTTTATAATGATTAAAGGAGTGATACAAGATGAAGATATTACACTCGTTAATATATATGCACCCAATATAGGAGCACCTAAGTACATACAAGAATTACTAACAGAGATAAAGGGGGATATTGATGGGAATACAATCATAGTTGGAGATTTTAACACTGCATTAACATCACTAGACAGATCTTCCAGACAGAAAATAAACAAGGCAACAGAGAAATTAAATACTACAATAGAAAAACTAGATTTGGTGGATATTTTCAGAGCTTTACACCCCCAAAAAATAGAATATACATTCTTTTCAAGTGCACATGGAACATTTTCCAGGATCGATCATGTACTTGGACACAAAAGAAACCTCAACAATTTTAAGAAGATAGAAATTATCTCAAGCATCTTTACTGACCACAATGCCATGAAACTGGAAATCAACAACAGAGAAACAAAGGAGAAAAAAAGAAAAGCATGGAGATTAAACAATATGTTATTGAAAAAACAATGGATCAATGAGGAAATCAAAGCTGAAATTAAAAAATACCTTGAGACAAATGATAATGAAAGCACAACCACTCAAAACCTATGGGACACAGCAAAGGCAGTGCTAAGAGGGAAGTTTATAGCGATACAGGCCTTCCTCAAAAAAGAAG